>NC_135723.1:57478253-57778253 GCF_964656455.1 Halichoerus grypus
GGTTCTGTTGCGTATTCGTGACCCTTTCTTGCATCTTTCGTGCTTGGCCAAATGGCCAAGAATTAGTAGTTTGAGCACATGACTTTGAAGATAGATAAGCTAGATATAAGTCCCAGCTCCGTCTCTCCACTGGGTGACCTTGGGCAGTCACAGAGTCACCAAGTGTTTAAGGATGGAGTAGTAATGCCCACCTCACGCAATTGTGGTTGACTTAAGGAATAAATGAGATGATGAATGCAAAGTATTTACCACAGCATCTGGAGCACAGTGGGCTGCCACGGTCATTACTGCCGCCTAGTCCAGAACTAATTGGGCACGAGTCATCTCTGCCACATAACTTTCAACAGAGCTTCCCGATGACAGATCTGGTTTCGCAAGTCACCCACAATCAACAGATCCAGTGGGCAAATAATTCCCATTCTCCCAGAGGGACTTCAATTTCCTATTGTCCTGCTCAGTTAAAGAATTCATAACTGCCTTCTGCCAGTAGTGTTCAGCATTTCAAACCAGGCTCTGTAAATAGAACACATTCCATCTTCTTTTAGCCGTGCCCCTCCCAGCCAGGGCCATCTCTTCCTAGAATATTCCCATCCATTTCATTGCATTTTCCAATTTAGAGGCCAGTTCATGGCCTTGGGAATCATATCCCCCATCGGTTTCTCACCGGAGGTGACTGTCTGGGAACAGGCCGCAGAGGGGCTCCAACACATCTCCTGGGCTGAGATGTGGGCTCAACACACTTTAAGCGGGAGGAGTTCCCGCTGAGCTTCACAGGCGATGGCCGAGGTTCATGAGCAAGTGCCTGAGTACGGGCACACTCGGGGGATCGCTCAACTCAGGCGGGGCGGGAGCAGAGCTCGTGAGAACGGGAAAGGAGTTCAAGCCTCAGGCCCCACCACGCATTCACACAGTCACACCCTTCCCTGCATTTTCTCCCGGAGAGCAGCAGGAACCACAGCAGGGCGCCGAGCCTGGGCTGCACCGAAAAAACAAACAAAACAGCTCTCTCATGGCCTCACGCTATAGAGCTCACCCCCTCGCCAGCATAAAATATCTGTAATAATATAATTCAGGAATAAGTCATCGCATTCTCTACTGGTCTTCGCTATTGAATCAATAAAAGTTTTCCATTTTAAATAAATACATCATTTTCCTGAAAGTAATGCTCAGGGTGTTTTAAAAATAAGTTAGGAATATTCGTCAATCGCACATAACCCACCATGTAAAGAAAGAGAGGAATCGGGCTATCACGGGGACAGAATGCAGTTGCTAGGACGTGGGTCTCAGTGGGTCTCTCGGTGTTCTTCGAGTGCAATAATGAAGGCATTAAATTACCAGGTCAGAGGCCCCAATTCACAAAGAAATAATATCAGTTTATTATTTCTAATCTTATTAAGTTAGAAAATAGTCTTGAGATGTAATGTCATCCCAGAATGGCTAAAGTATTGATTATGTGAAGCTGCATTCATGGATAATTCAAGGAGCCTGATTTCATTTAATTTCAGTAATTTTTAAAGCATTCCAACAAAATTTTCTATAAAGCAAATAATCCTAAATTATTCCCATAAATAATGTAGATCTACGGTCAGACTTGCTTAGTATTTACCAGTTACACACTTTACATTATGAGTTAGAAAAAAAGGATTATTTTTAATCCATTTTCCCAATCCCCAGTGTCTTCCTCAAGGAAAATGGGCCTTTAAAAAAAAAATACTGCAATTTTAAAAGATAAATATGGACATTATCAATATAGGACTTGTGACAATCCACTGATGCTTGTCATTTTCTTGTAATTCTATTACGTCTAAAGCTGAAACCTCAATACTCTGTGATTTGAGATTATGGCAGCAAGGAGAAGCATATAGCCAGGCGTCACAGTGTCGCTGGCCCTATGGCAGCCGGACTTGCAGAGAACACTTGACCCGGCCGGAGCCTCATTCTTCCCTGCCCACTGGCAAAGCTCTACCTAAAGGTAGGACAAAAAAGAAGCCTATCTCCCCAGACACACACCACCTTCTCCCCACATGCTCCAGGAAAGCGATCCCGTGGCCGCAGTGTCTGGTGGGTAGGAAAGCCCAGCTTCTAGTGACAGCAGCTTAATCCAGCATTTTAATGAACACCTACTATGTGCCAAGACCCAGGCTAGACTTTGAGGGATAATGATTAGCCAAGATCCTATTTCCTTTTTCAAGAAGTTTCCAATTTGATGTATGTTTGGATAGGAAAGTCTCAGGAAAGTGATGTCTGGGGGCACTGAGGGCCTCTTCTCCCTGAGTGGAGATTACCGAGGGGAGGGATATAGCACCCCTACTCCCACCACCACCCAAAGGCGCTTCTTTCTGTGTCCTTCTTCTCCTGAGCCGAGGCATTTATTTTTTCATTCACCAAGCAGCTAGTTAACACCTGCTAGGCACCAGGTGCTGCTCTGGGTATTGGGAATACAGCCATCAATGAGATCCAGACTGCACTCTCGAGGGGCTTACAGTCTGGTGGGGAGTCAGTGAAAATGAAAATGTTCTGCATGATACACTGTGTAAGAGTAAATACTCATGGAGGACCATCTGGGGAAGAGGAGGACATCTTAGATGAGTCTCCAAACATGATAATACCATGGAAGGGGTGGAGGGTAGAAGTGGGATAGGGCGTTCTGGACAGAGAGGCAAAGCACGTGCAAAGGCCCAGATGTGAGAGAGAGCAACATGACAGAACTTCCCAGTGGTGTGTCAGGAATTCATGGTGCAAGGAGGAGAGAGAACATGGATCCAGCTCCTAAAGGCCTCACATCTTGGATGCTGTGCTCTGAGGCTGGTGTCATGGTTGAGCTATTTGGGGTCAGCCTCAGCTCTGTCCCCTCCACCAGTGTACCCTCTTTGGCCTGTGTCCCACAGGTCAAAGAATGCAGTGGACAGTTTCCCTTTTGTTTCTCATTCACATCCCTCCAGGTTGTTAATGAGACTTTTCCTCTCTCTGGTCCCAAGATTTTGTGAGCAATAGGCAAAGTGCCTTCACACAATTAATGAGCCCAGAGTCACCGATCCAAACCTGAGACTCACGTCCTCAAGAATGTTTCCTCTCAGGATATTTATTAGCCCAGAAGACACGTGTGGGCAGAACATGTTTATTTAGTGACCTGTAATGCCTGAATAATGATCACAATAAATCAGACCTCATTATTATGTGCGGGAGAGCCGGATGGCCCAACTGGCTAGGTAATGAGGTCTAATTTAATGCCCTTGTATTATTCTCCACATGTTTGCTGGGAAGTCAGGGGCGGAGGCTAGTTCTCATCAGTCCAGATGCCCTGGATGTACGGCAGTTACACAAGGAAGCTTGTGGCCCAAGCATATGTTAGGAGTCAGGGAAAGAGTGATCAACAACGCTCTGTCCCTCTTAGTGGGTGACAACCAAGGTCTGGTCCCCTCACACTCGCTTAAACAGGAAGAGCTAATAGCCAGAGCTAATTACAACAAAGAGCAGCACCCTGGGATCTATTTCTTAGGAGCAAAAGGCAAGTGACAGGGCCAGGAAATGCCAGCACAGACGGAGAAATCAGAATCTCCCTAAAAAGAAATATAACTGTCAGAGGGCTGACTTCAGGAGCCATGCCTCTTAGATTCGTCTATAATAGAGTCTGCTCAGAGCGCCAGAGCCGCGGGAGGTGGATCTCGGTCCAGCCTCCTTTGAACGTGACCAGCCCTCACTTCTTGCTTGCTATGAGGGGCCTTTTGCAACAGCAATCCATTATGGCGCTTTTAAATTCTTCGTGCACAGCCTTTTCTCATTGATTATCTAACATCATTAGTTTGGGCTCAGCCCATCTGAAAGTCAATGGAGTGATCAATTTTAACCATATGATGTACAAAAATTTGCTCTTAAAGCATCCAGAGACTGAAATCATTTATCTTTTGCCCGCCGAACTGTAAATCTTTTCCTGCTATTGGTTTCTTGTTGGGTAGCAGACATAAAGAAGGAGCCAGCCAGAGACCTTTGTGTAGGTGGCCTTCTCGAGATCCCTGTGGAGCTATCATCTGTGAGACCTCCGACATCCGATGGCACTTACAAAGCGTAATATCTGTGTGCGGCCTCAGGTGCCAGACGGGCTGTCAGGCTCAATGCTCCCTTGGCTGGAGCTCTCTGCCTGCTCTCTTCGTCCGTTTCCAGTCCTCTCGTTGGTGGAACCTAGTTAAACCCAGTAAAGCAGCCTGTACCCCACAAGTTCTGGGGATCGTGGCGGGCAGCTCAGCCCCCACAAAGAAAGCAATGTTTAGGGGTGCCTGGGTGGCGCAGTCAGTGGGGCATCCGACTCTTGGTTTCGGCTTAGGTCATGATCTCAGGGTCGTGAGTTTGAGCCCCTCGTTGGGCTCCGTGCTCAGCAGGAAGTCTGCTGGAGATTCTCTCTCTCCCTCCACCCCTCCCCCTGCTCTCTCTCTCTCTCAAATAAAAAAATAAATCTTAAAAACAAAAAGCAATGTTTAGTCAAGTCCTCCTTGTTCTCCAAGGCAGCAAAATAACTGGATTCTCTTGCATTCTTTCTGAGCAACAACTTGAGCACTTATTTCTACAGGAAATAATGCCAGAGGAAAGGTGTTTTCTGTGTTACCATTGGACTTGAATAGGAATCTTAGATCCACCTCTATCCTGGGATCTCTGGGCTCATAATCTGACTGGAAGCCTTTTAACAATACAAACTCTCTTGGGGCACCTGGGTGGCTCAGTCAGTTGGGCGTCTACCTTCGGCTCAGGTCATGATCTCAACTAGGGTCCTGGGATTGAGCCCCGCGTCGGGCTCCCTGCTCAGCGGGGAGCCTGCTTCTCCCTCTCCCTCTGCCCCTTTCCCCCTTGTGATTTCTCACTCACATTCTCTCTCTATCTGAAATAAATAAATAAAATCTTTTAAAAAATAATAATAAGACCAACTCTGATGCAGGATGATCATCTGAGTATAGGAGAGCAACTCCTGAGGGAGACTCTGCTGTGTTTAAAGCACCCAGAATAATTTAAAAAGAGTATTTATCCCCTTTAAAAATCTGCTGTGTTGCAGGTCACCTCGCTGAATATGGCAGGTTTGTGGAACATTAAATGAATCTCCAGGAAGGGACTAAGTGTGTGCTGGGCAATCAAGCCAGAGACTTGCTTGATTAGAAGCCAAAACAGTGAGATGGAGAGTGGTGCCTGGTGGAATAGGACCTATCTGGGCTTCAGTGTCACAACAAAGTGAAAATTGGCCATAATCAACTAATCACTCAGCGTGGTGCCCACTGGAGATGGACATACCTGGCTCTCAGTAAAGTTGCCCCAGCTAGATTTTCTCTAGCATTGAAATAGATGACCGTGTCTTCTCTTGAGCTTGTCTTTGGGATTAGGTGGCATGAAAAATGCATGTCCATAAACACTAGAATGACAGAGTATAAAAAGAGGCTGATGCCCAGAGGAGACAGGAAGACAATGTCACCTGCAAGGACAGCAAAGTGACACCTCCCACTACACATGCACTGTAGCATGGCAGTTCTCGAACTTTCGCGGGCATGGGCATGGGCATGGCCAGAGGCTGGCTACAGGACCGAATGCCTGATGGACTTGCTTCCAGTTTCTGATGCAGGAGGTCTGAGGTGGGCCTGAAAGCTGGCATTCCTAGCAATGCAGCTGGTGGTCCAGCAAACACACTTTGAGGACCATCGCTTTAGGGTAGACCTAGTTTTGTCGGCTGGTTGGGGAGAACCTTCTGTCCCAACCACTTCCCTGGGCAGCCACGATGCATTCCTGGTACATATGCAACTACACGTCTGTTTTCCTCCCATTCCCAAGCAGTCAACTGTCTCTGGCCGCCATTTCTCCCAGCTTCACTTCATCCTATTATTGGTCTATTTTCACAGGATGACGATGAACGTAGGATGCCCTTCATAATGTCGAAACACCTCAGTCTTTAATTCCTTGCTGACGCTAGCCTGCAGCTTTCTTCATCAGTTCACCAACAGAGCCTAGATTTGCCAGAACACTCGATATTGTTATACGTAGGGCAATAGTCTTCCTTTGTCTCTCTGAGCTGAGTCAGGTATTCTCACATGCACACATTTTGTTGGCCATTATCAGTTAAAACGTACTCCCAGAAAAAGAAGCCATAGCAGAGTAAATGACACAGATAGCAGAATGTACTCGAGACAGAGCCTTTTTAATATGGCACGCTAACAATTCACCAGCTCATGGCAAGATTCTGGATGTGCAGGACGTGTGCAAATGAATCAAGAACATATATATATGTAACATTTCAGACACAAATAGTGTTAAAACACATCAGTCTTTCACAGATTAGACTTTAATTCACTCTAAGAGTGCACAGTTGAAATCACATGAATTGTGTCTGATGGGTTCCAAGGAATGTGTTTTTACTGTGGTTTACTATAAGGAAAATAAAGATCATACAGTTTATAGAAAGAAGAAGAGAGGCAGCTGTCCACCTCCCCTCTAGTTCCCTGGCTTCAGAAGGTGACGTAGATAAAGTTCTGTCCAGGCGATGTGAGCCAATTTACACAGGGAAAGAAAAAGAAACCAAACAAGCTTACCTAACCTGTGGCCTCATCGGCACCAGAAGATCGTCTTTCCCAGAGTCCGGAACTCTCAAACCAGGAAAAAATTCAGTCGATTTTCGTCTTTTGCCCAGAATCATTTAAGAAATTTTGGTTGAGAATAGTTTCGTACTTAGCTGTTTGATTTTTTTTTTAATAGCATGTATGTATTCACTTCTTATATATCTCTAACCTTATCAAATTTAACCAACAGTTATAGTGTTTTTTAAACAAAAGATTGTTTTCTTGATATTTGAAAGTGGAAATTTTGTGGGGCATTTGGGTGGCTCAGTCAGTTAAGCATCTGCCTTCGGCTCAGGTCATGATCTCAGGGTCCTGGGATCAAGCCCCGTGTCAGGCTCCCTGCTCCGCGAGGGGTCTGCTTCTCCCTCTGCACTGCCCCCGCCCCCAGCTCAGGCTCTGTCTCTCACTTACTTTCTCTCTCTCAAATAAATAAATAAAATCTTTAGAAAGGAAGGAAGGAAGGAAGGAAGGAAGGAAGGAAGAAAGAAAGAAAGAAAGAAAGAAAGAAAGAAAGAAAGAAAGAAAGAAAGAAAGAAAGAGAGAGAGAGAAAGAAAGAAGAAAGGAGGAAGGAAGGAAGGAAAGAAGAAAGAAAGAAGAAAGAAAGAAAGAAAGAAAGAAAGAAAGAAAGAAAGAAAGAAAGAAAGAAAGAAGAAAGAAAGAAAGAAGAAAGAAAGAAAGAAAGAAAGAAAGAAAGAAAGAAAGAAAGAAAGAAAGAAAGAAAAGAAAGAAAGAAAGGAAATTGTGTGTGTGTGTCTGTCTGTCTGTCTTTCGAATGTTCCAGATCTGACGCTGGGAGTAGTGAGGGCTTCATGCCATCCCAAACAGATGCCACCAATACATAGTGACTACTTCTACAGATACTGTCTCCCAGGAGGACACGAACCTGTGGAAAAGCATTCTTGCAAATTCAAGTCCATCTTCGGATTTCAAAGTGACATGCCTATTAGAGGATCCAATTATTCAGGAAAGACTTGAGGAATGTTCTACACTAGTAACGTTGGGGTAATTCAAGTTGTCACTTCTGCCATACCCATAATCCCCTCCCTTCAAATTCAGGAAACTGGTGAAAGTTTTTGTGAAAGCAGAACTTTCTTCCTACTTGTCTAAGAATATTGTAGCCAATATACTGCAACATCCCTTTTCTCTGTATATTTTTCTTCCTCCTACTCTGTAATTAAAATGTCCAGCGTATAAATACTTTCTATTGTTTCCAGCTTTGCGTGGGTAAAGGTTGTAATTCTGGGACAGACTTAATTACTTACTCCATGTAGCGTTCTGTGCCAGTTACAAGCTTTTCCAAGAATTGCATGGTCTTAAGTTCTGACATTTCCCAAGTGACCATCCCCAAGCCTGGTTGGCTCCTGATCGCCTGGAGGATGTCAGTATCTCCAAGCAGCAAGGATTTAATGTTTGGGGAATATGAGGTGAGCTCTGACTGATCCACACTAGATATTATTCTGCTTCTCTAGACATTGACCTACACTAAGCCTGGTAGAGGACTTGAGGTGTTTCTTTTTCCTTCTCTGTCCATTGTAAGCACCATTCTCCACCTCCTACAGGCTACTCCTAGGCTTTATTTCCTTATCGGCTTCCTCAGAAAGCCCCAACTAATGTCTGTGGTTGGTTGGTTGGTTTGTTTTTTCAAAGTAACGCTAACTGCTGTATTAGAAGAACCCAGAAATCTCAATGGTTTAACAAATTGATTTCTCACTCATGTCACAGCCCATGGCACATGAGACTGTTCCTCATGGAAGTGTCCCTTCCATAAGACGATTCAGGGACCAGACTCTTTCCATCTTGGGGCTCAACGTCTTCATTAGGCAACTGCCAACATTGTCCTACAGGTCATTTCCACCCTAACCAGCTGAACGGGGCAATGAGCGTGGGTAACTGCCCATGGGAGGTTTGATAGGCTCAGCCTGGAGGTGGCACAAATCCCCGCTGCTCACATTGCTCTGGCCTGAGCCCGGGTATGCAGCTCCCCAACAGCCACGGAGGCTAGAAAGCAGTTATCTGGGTAAGTCCAGGAGGAAGAGGAAGCAGGTCTGGGTGATTTCCCAGCAGCCTCGGCCACCATGGCTTCTACAGCCTTTGGATATTGTCTCACTGATGCAAGATGGAGATAGGGAAGAGTCGTGGCTGACCTGTTGTCTGCAGCCTCTCTCAGTCCTGGTTTTCAGACTTTTTAGTAAGGGGAATCCTGGGCCTACCCATGGGGAGAGTCTTCTAAGAGAAGAAAGGAAAGACAAAAATATGACAAAACTACCACCAAGAAATCACAGATCTTTTGATACGATTGACATGTGTGCCTAAATTTGAAACAATTAAGCAGACGTGACAGGAAGTTAGGTGTTCGCTGTGAGAAGCTCAGAGAACTGGTAGCCTACCATGTGTTACCCCTCCTCAGTACACAGCTGGGGCTGGCCTTTTGCTCTGATCCTGCTAAGTCACCTGCTCATTAGTCTTTCTTTCGCTGAGCTCCAGTGTCAAAGGGAGGCTCATCTGAGGAGCTTGATTTTGCTGCGCCAGACAAAGCAATTTTTTGTGTCATCTCATTTGTTAGCAACTGTGAGAGGTCAGCACCATGCATAGGGTGGGCCCAGGTGGCACCTGCCCAGATGCACAGGGAGTGCAAACAACAAAACTTCTGAAGAACTGTCAGAGAGGCTCTTTAGTAGTAATGGCTCTGTGTGATGCAGGGATCCTAGAGAGTTAATAGTCACTGAGGTCCTGGGAGTCATTTGATCTTTATGGTAAGCCCTAGAAGAGCTCTTTCCCTACTGTTCCTATTTTTAGTGTAACTTTATCTTGTTTGCTTTTATGGACACTAAAGGATAGAGACCTTTAACACTGAGAAAGATTTTTCAGATTTGATTTGGTCATCATTCAGCCAGATTCGCCAATACAAACCAGATTTGGGAACCCCATGGAGGGAAAAAATCTGGAAGCTGGGAGAATGCACAAATGCAATCACCTCTTCTCCCAAATTATCTAGCAAAGGCCAAGGTAATAGAGATGGGTCAAGGAAAGGGCTGTGTTTTGCCCCACCCTTAGACCCAATTTCCATTCTTAAGAGACCCCTGAAAAGGACCACCTTATGTGGGTTCACTCCTTACGCCTAGACATAGAATCAACTGGATCCCAGAAGAGACTGGAGATCTGAAGAAGTTCCTCTCTTCTCCGATCTGAGGGTCCACGGCCTTCACCCACCTCAGAAATGTTTCATTGCTTAGGTGAGAGACCTCACTAGAGGCCTACAGTCCCCACGGGGACAAAGCATTTGTGCCATTTTATGTGGTTCTTTGGATTAGAATGCCTAGTACCATTCAAACTGCTGGAAAGATTCTCTACGACATTCTTACAGCACTCTGTGCAATTCAGCTGCTCCAGATCCATTTGCGGATTTGTGAGTCTTGATTTGCTCCTTTCTTTTGCATCCTGGCCTCCCATCTCATGTTCCTTTCAGGAATTATTATCTTAACAGTCAATGGGCAGATATAAAAAATAAAAGAAGCTGTCTCCTTCTTTCAGTGACTAAAGAGGGGCCTCCTCCAGACCTTCCTTAATTTTTTTTCCCCTAACAGACATTTTATTCCAAGTTGATCACGAAGGTCTTAGCTTATAGTGAACACCCAAATGCCTATAAAGGAGCATTAAGGAGAGTTTTGTCATCTGTGATGAGTAAGAGGGCAATTAGGGAATTTCAAGAAGCTCTATAATATGGTAGAGGTTACACACTCAAAGGTGGGGGGCGGGGTTTCGACAAAGTGATAAAGAGTGGAGCTAACTGAGTGGAATTGGAGCAAAGTGAAGAGCACCTGCCTCCTCAGAAGGGGCCACCCCTCCACAGCTCCTGTTGAAGGCAGCCAGATCCAGTGTGAGCCCGTGTTGCCAGATCTACCAAGTTGCGAGAAAAAGTGGGAATAAACATTTCTATATGGATTATCCTAATTCTGCAATGATGAAAACCAGCTGATACTTCTAAAAATGCTTAGCTGGCTCAACCGAACACATCTGATGGTGGATGCCCATGGGGCCTCCGGTGGGCAACCTCTACAATTTGCCCTTCTGTAAACAATAGAGAGCCAGCTGTTACTGACATGCTCCGTTTGTCCATTGGTACAATTCCAGGTCATGGGATGTCCACATGCAAAATAAAACAATCCACATTCAGAACTTACCATTAGAGAGGGTAGAGCTTTTGACCGTAGAACCTATCACAAGAAATACAGATAAACAAAATCAACTCAATCTGCTCACAGTGAGAAGTGAGAGTACAGGCTTTTGTGTATTTCACCTCCTCTAAAAACAAAATATGATCTCTTCTCAGCATCTTTTTTTTTTTTTTTTAAAGATTTTTTTTATTTATTTGAGAGAGAGAGAGAGTGAGAGAGAGAGAGCGCAAGAGGGGGTAGGGTTAGAGGGAGAAGCAGACTTCCCGCTGAGCAGGGAGCCCGATGTGGGACTCGATCCCGGGACTCCGGGATCATGACCTGAGCTGAAGGCAGTCGCTTAACCAACTGAGCCACCCAGGCGCCCTCTTCTCAGCATCTTAAATCACTCGCTATTACTAGATATAATTTTCACTGAAAAGAGATCTTCATTGCCATGAAGCAATGTGAATGTACTTAATGTCACTAAACTGCACACTTAAAAATGATTACAATGGCAATTTTACAATATGTGCATTTTACCGTAATTTAAGAAAAGGTGGAGGGGGGGTGGAGGGAGTGGATGACATCCAAGATTTTGGTCTTGGGAAGCCAGGCCATAAACATTCCTAATCAGCAGCCTTGGGCAGGGGTAGAGTATTCCACTCAATTAGACTCAAGAAAGATCTGTTGATTGATTGGAAAAGGGAGAATTGCTTAAATACTACCTTAGCAGGGATGAGAGGGAGGATCTGAATAAAGGTGATGAAAACCTGAAACAAAGCCAAAGTCCTGTAAACAGCCTAGAGAATTGAGCAGACAGCCTGTCTGGTTTATGAAGGAACAGCACCTATCCGTGACCAGTTCCCACGAAAGAGGGATAAGTCTTTCAACGGGAAAAATCGGTAGACAAGCGAGTCATCTTACACCAATTTGGCTGAAGCTCTGGGCCAGACCAGCATATAAAGGTTGGACTTTGGGGATGGATTATTTCAAACATGGAAGCCTAAGCTACTGCTTACATCTTCCTCATTGGAAATGGACTTTACCTCCATCCTACCACTACCGTCCTAGGTAAGAAACCATGAATATAAGTAATTGGCCTGAATTCATAGTCATGGACAAGTTCATTGGACATCAGCTGACTTCATTATCACATATTTTTTATCTACTTAATTAAAGATTTTAATGAATCCAGTCTTTAATAGGCCACATTTCTTCCTAAAGAAAAGGGAATTGGAAAAAAATGTTAAATACTACCAGAGAAATTGATGATTTTTAAGCATCATAAATTCAAGATAGTTGATTGTTTTATATCTCAGAGAAATATGAAATCAGGTACACACAAAACAATCCAATTCTCCCTGCCCTCATGAAACCTGCCTTTGAGTATTCATTTTTATTTAATTCTCAATGGAAAAAATGTTCTCCCTTAAGGCTTCTTTGTAGTCCCTTGTAATCACTATAGAGCCTGTGAGTCTGGGAAAGTTGGCATTCCCGGTTCTGTGCCTTTGAGATCCTGGATTCTCTAAAGGTCAAGGAGGATTCCACTCCTTCTATTGTTCTTCTTGCTTGAGATCATTATGTACGTGCTTCTCTCTAGTGTAAAAACCCCATGTGGGCTTTCCAAATACATAATTAGTAATAACAATAACAATTTTTTTAAGTTTACAACGGGGTAGAAAATACAGAATAATTACACCCATGTAAAAAACCAACCGCCCCTTAAAAAAATAAATGCATAGAAAAAATACAAGAAATACACTAAAATATTTATAGCAATTTTCCTTAGTCATGGAAGGTTTTAGTCTTCTTTCTTTTTTTTTTTATTGTTATGTTAATCCCCATACATTACATCATTAGTTTTAGATATAGTGTTCCATGATTCATTGTTTGTGCATAACACCCAGTGCTCCATGCAGAACGTGCCCTCCTCAATACCCATCACCAGGCTAACCCATCCTCCCAACCCCCTCCCCTCTAGAACCCTCAGTTTGTTTTTCAGAGTCCATCGTCTCTCATGGTTCTTCTCCCCCTCCGATTTCCCCCCCTTAATTCTTCCCCTCCTGCTACATTCTTCTTCTTCTTTTTTTCTTTCTTAACATATATTGCATTATTTGTTTCAGAGGTACAGATCTGAGATTCAACAGTCTTGCACAGTTCACAGCGCTTACCAGAACACATACCCTCCCCAGTGTCCATCACCCAGTCACCCCATCCCTCCCACCCCACCCCCCACTCCAGCAACCCTCAGTTTGTTTCCTGAGATTAAGAATTCCTCATATCAGTGAGGTCATATGATACATGTCTTTCTCTGTTTGACTTTATTTCGCTCAGCATAATACCCTCCAGTTCCATCCACGTCGTTGCAAATGGCAAGATCTTATTCCTTTTGATGGCTGCATAATATTCCATTGTATATATATACCACATCTTCTTTATCCATTCATCTGTTGATGGACATCTTGGCTCTTTCCACAGTTTGGCTATTGTGGACATTGCTGCTATAAACATCGGGGTGCACGTAGCCTTTCGGGTCCCTACTTTTGTATCTTTGGGGTAAATACCCAGTAGTGCAATTGCTGGATCATATGGTAGCTCTATTTTCAACTTTTTGAGGAACCTCCATACTGTTTTCCAGAGTGGCTGCACCAGCTTGCATTCCCACCAACAGTGTAGGAGGGTTCCCCTTTCTCCGCATCCCCGCCAACATCTGTCATTTCCTGACTTGTTAATTTTAGCCATTCTGACTGGTGTGAGGTGGTATCTCATTGAGGTTTTGATTTGGATTTCCCTGATGCCGAGCGATATTGAACTTTAGTCTTCTTTCTATAGCCAATCAAAATGAAATGCTATTTAACTTCACAGAGAGCTTTTTTCCCCCTATTATTATGAAAATAAAGAATGGAAATTAATTAAAAGCAGTTTGAGTTTTATTGGGTTCTACTTTTCTATGCTGAGCATCAATTTTTTATAATAAAATGTATTTTATAATTTACATATTTTAAATTCATGAAGTAGAGCATATTCGTCACCTGGCCCCAATCATCTGTAGGGGAGAAGGCGGGCAGGATATGATGAACTGACTGTCTCCATGGTCCCTGGTGCTCCAAGTCCAGGGGATGCAGAGCCGGACGCCAGAGTGTGGCGTCAGCGCTGAGCTGCATGGTCTCTGAAGGGAATGAGTGTATAAGAATATTCCCTTTCACCACTTTTAGAAGCCAAGTTCCTGACTTACACAGGGGATGGGAGTTTGTAGGGGGGTGGGGGGAGTGTACCACATCACATTTTCACATTTTCATCTATCATAATTTTAGATCTTTACATCTCTGGAGTTGGTGATTGATAGCCTCCAAACACATAAACACTCCCCACCTGTACAAAATGCACTGGGGACTTTGCTCTCATAAAGGCAGGATCAAGGTGGGAGTGAATCAAATTCTAAAACCCCCTCCTTTGCAGAAGTAAGTCCCAGGATCAGCTGTGGCCGTGGACGGTGACAGTTTCTGGATGCTGTTACCGTGCAGCAAATTGAAGTTTTGCAGTCTTATCTATTACCAGAAAAGCCCTCTAAAAAAAAAAAAAAAAAAACAAACCAAAAAACAAAACAAAACAAAACAAAAAACATAGCCAGTGGGGGAGAAAGCAGGAGCCCCATCGTCTCATTTTTAACTAGGACCAGCTGAAAAATGAAGGCAAGCACCACACAAACCATCTTATGTCTGCCAATTCATTTCCTGGCCCCAAAAGGAAAAAAAAAAAACCAAAAACCAAAAACCCTCGTGTTTCCTCTCAAGCAGGCCAAACATGGCAGAGCACCAGGGGAATTCTGAATGGAATCAATTGCACTTGTTACTAACTGAGTTTTCTTTTATTCTTATATTACCAAGGGCTGGATACTCAGCTGCAAGCAATTATAATGAAGAGTTACTGAGTAATGGTTTCCAGATTGCTCCATGATGGGGCATTAATTGAAAGGGACAATTTAAGAGCTTAGGCCATGTAAATGCATTTCTTATTCTGTCAGATTGAGAAATTTCTGGATGCAAAAGGGCTGAAATGCTCAGAACTGATAAAGACTTAATAATGCCCATTTAAACCAGCATTTTCAAAATGAGTTTCATGTTTTTAAGAGAACAAATATAAAATGGTGAACCTGTGGGCTTGTTCATTCAATCAGGAAAATATTCTAAATAGCCCATTTGCATGCCGCACTCAGGCGTATACATTATACAAAATGTTACTTGATTAGTCTGTTCTGCATTGCAAAGCCAGTTCAGGTTTCAAGTAAACTTTTATTTTTCAGGTTACATGCTATCATAATGCATGTTAAGCTCTGTGTGTGTGTATGCACTTCAAAATTGCAAACAGCATTTAAAAACACAGAAATGAGTTTTATATATGTGCACATGATTTGAAAATTTAAAACAGCATTTAAACAGATTTGCCTGCATATGAAAATAGACCTCCACGGAAATTAATTACGAAGTCCATATCAGAGAGCTTCATTTTATCTTTTTTAAGGTAGACTTTTATTTGCCTGAACCCCATTAAACAGAAACATTTTCAAAGAGGTTCTCTGTTATGTCACAATAAGGACAAATATCAAAGAGAATAAAAGAGTTAAAGCCAGACAAGGGGAAAAAAAGAAGCTCCACCCCTCTAAAACAAGAGTAGAACTAGCTTATGAGGTCTAATTTTAGACTTCTACATTAGTACTGGTTTTATTTTTGAAAAGGAAGGAAGGAAAAAAAGGAGGAAGGAAGGGAGAGAAAGGAAGGAATAATAGGTAATAGATAGCTGATGGATAGATAGATGATAGATTATACAGATCAATAGATAGGTAGATGATGGATGGATGGATGGATGGATTGGGTGATAGGTGATCGAGAGACAGATATATTGATAGACACAGAAGCAGACACATTTCAGGACTTAAATTCAAAGTTGAAGGTGGAAAGAAGGGCATGGCTGCCACCACGTTCTCATTCTGTTTTCTACATCTGAACTGCCATCTGAGAATTGACCTTTCACCCTTCCTTCTACCTTAAGCCTCTCTCTTTCCCCCGTCTGGCTTTGGGCAGGGGAGTTGCGGTGCTGATGTTGTGCTTGCCCTGGAGCCTTGACCCAAACCAGGACATGGAAGGCCAAATAGGGCAGGAGTGAGAAGTGGTCACCGTGGGTAAACGGAGAGCATCCAATCAAAAAGAATGAGAGGGAAGGCCTCATTATTATTGTTACATTACCCATTTTCATTCATTCATTCAACAGGCTATGATGTATGTGACCCCCCCCCCCGCCCCCATCTATCACTTCAAATGCTGGCTAAGCAAAAAACCAAGATGAAGACGTCCTACCTGTTCTCAGGCCTACCATGGCTTATTGGTCCATCGAAAGACTACTGCTTGGTTCGAAATCTTTCTTAATGGATTAGTCATTCATAGAACGAAAGCCCTGGTTTAATATCTGACTCTTCACTCTGAACTGTTGTTTATTTGGTGACAGTTAATGGTGAAAAATCTGGTGGTTTTTTTGCTCCTTCTAAAGTCAAGGCCAAGCCCCAGCAGAATGCCTCAGATGGCAGTCCTCGCACTAAGATGCCTGAAGTTAAAAACAAACCACTTGAACAGTGGATGGTCAGTTTGGTTCAGGAGTCAAGAACCTTTAGAAGCAAGGATCTAATTAAATTTTTCAAATGGAACTGTCAAGGATCCAAGACGAGATAGAGGAAAGCATATTTCTTGCCACAAAAGAAAATAGGGTGCCATGCATTTGCAAGGCTATCCTTAGCAAACAGCATTGTCTAAAATGGTTTTCTTTGGTCCAAAAAACACCTACACTATGTATCTGTCCTTTCTTTTGCTCTCCTTTCTTCTTCCTAAGTTTTTCAGTCATTGAGAAATCTGAAAAAAATAACGGTGAGTTCCAAAACCCCATTTGTTTGTTTCTAAGATCTGAAGAGAAAAGGTCTCTTTTTAAACATCCTGAATTTACAAATAAAGACACTGAAGAGGAAGAGGTGGACAGTCTCTCTCAGTTGCTCCTGTGATTTCTCATGTTGTGGGTTGCACTGATAAATTATCCTAAATCATGTCATAATTTTGCCTGAGAAATGTAAGCGTCATGGGACCTGTTGAAAATACAAAAGGGGCAATCTTCACGTAGCCGGTCACCGGGTTGCTGCAATTCCTGGGAGCCACGGAGCACCCCAACAGACCCAGTGAGCTCCAGGTCAGACGGCTCCTATAGCAGCACATGTGGGAGAGACTGATTTGGGGAAATCACTCATTTAAAGTGCACTTTAAGAAGTGTCCTTATTCTCAGTACTCCATAGAACCGGGGGGAAAGAGAGTCAGAACACACTCTCTTTTGATAACATAGTTTAAGCTGAAAAAAAAAAAAGTTGGAGCCAGCACGTGAAGGTCTCCCCCGCTTTTGGACAGTTTGCATCACACCACTTCGCTTTTATCAAAGACCTCCCTTAGTACCTATTTTCGCTAGCCAAAAGAAATCCAAAGAGGATTTTCATTTTTATATAACAAAACGTGAAAAGCAAAAACAGCACCCAGTTTTGGTTTGCAGGGAGCCATTAACAGAGGCAGCGTGCACCCCCCGAGCAGCGAGAGTGGCCCCGCCAAGCTCCTTTCCCAGGATTCCGCTCAGCCCCTCAGCATCCAGCTGCCACAGCTTTGAACTGTCTGTGAGCATCTCTGCTTTATCTCGATTTATTCTGTGTATCCATTAGCAAGATGTGTCCTATGGTATCAGAAAAGCCTAAGAGAGGTTGTATTTTGGGTCTGGGAATGCTCAAAAAATTTTCCATCTAAATTACTGGTAATTGCTTCTTGATTTTTCACCATTTCGACTTCTGAAAGGATTCATAGGAAAGCTGTACTTTCAGGTAGTGGGGGAAGCCTATGCATGCGTAATGCAACCATATATGCCCATGGTTATCCCCATAACCTTGGATCCTGAGCCTATACTTAATTTCAACAGCTTACAGAAAAAAAATTAATATTAAATTTGTAGGTGTGCAGCAAAAGGTTTGGAAGTTGATTTAGAGGGGTTGATTTTGTTTTTTAACTGCTTCAAAGTTGCTAAACTATGGATAATATGCTGAAGAGACCTGATTTTCCGCATGACCAAAAATCCAGAGTTGGCAATTCATCCTTACCCTAAGCAGTTTTGCTTGAATCAGTACCTGGAAAAACTAGGCTAATTCCTGTTTACATACTCCTTTCAAGCAGGGCAGGGGCAACATTTGAGAGGGATTAACAATCAAAAATTGAAAATCTACCATCACTACACAAGCTTGCCTTTTCATTTTGGACAGATCATAAAATGCATAACATGGGCCAGACCCTAGTCCAGCAGCCATTCGAATCCTAATTTTTAAAAATAGCTTTTATATGCAACTGCTCTCTTTTCAATAAAACAAAGATTTGTTTATAGCTACAATTTAATTAAGAGCCTTTTCGAAGAGGAAGATCTGGAAACCAGGGATCTTATTTTTTTTTCTCTGTTTTTTTTCCACCAGAGTTGTTTGTTTATTGGTTTAATTTTCCCTGAAGTAAAAATACACTTTGAAATGTAACATGTCATTATGTAATTTGTAGTAACAAAGTGCAGGCCCTCGCACAAGACAGCAAACAGGACCGCTCCAGCTCACAGACAGTCCCCACATCCAGTCCCCCTTCCCCATCTGATGAACAGCCTGTGTAAACATTCAGCCAACCAGAACCCTGGCCAGTGCAAAATCTGGTCAGCCATAAAACTGCCAGCCAAACTCAGACATGGGGGGTTTATGCAGAAATCTTAATTTGGGGGAAATGATCAAAACTAAGATGACATGGCCCCAAAGGAGACAGGGAAGGGCTGACCTTTATTTCCATTAACCCCTCCCTCTCCCTGAGCCAGAGAGGGATGATATCACCACTGGGGTGAAATGCTGAAGAAAATGCCCCTGAGATGTGGGGTTGTGGTTGTGGAGGGAGTGGAGTCAGAAGCTCAACCTCTTTAAGGAAAATCTCAGAGAAAAAAAAAATAAGCTTCTGTTTTAAGGAGAAACTTTAAATTGTCGGAGTTGTTTGAAAGGGTCCTATTTTGACATATCCAGGATGGACTCCCTCAGTCAGCATGCTTTCTGGTGGTGCAGAGAAAAAGAATAGGTGTTATGATTGTGTAGAAATTAATGGAATTGATATACAAAGGGGTATTTTGTGAGCTTTTTTTTTCCTTCCCACAAATCTCATTGCTCTTGGCAAAAGACTTCAGACCCTTCACATAATGGAAAATTCAAAATGTTCATAGTAAAAAAAAATAAGAAACATATAGATTTTATTTTTTTTAAGAATACTCTCTCAGGATGGCTAGCATTTTTTTCTTGCTTAGGGCAGTATTTCATAGCTCATTTTGGACGCTACCCAACACCTAATTTTTAACAAAATTGAGTTTTTTAATTCACCTTTAAAAAAATACACTGGTGGTAATGGCACTGATGGAATTATCTATAACAAAGGTACGTTGCATTAGTCTGGTTCCTTGCCTTGAATGGCTCTTGGGTTCCTGGTTACTATAGAGAACTGGCCTTCCCTGAAATTCCCTACTATTCTCATCTTTTGCTCTAGTCTCGCTCCTTAACTTTGAATTTCCATTTTTCTTGAGAAACAAGTATGATCAGCCATTTTATAATGCTCTCTAGGATTGTCTGCATCTTCTTTGGTATATATATGCCACGATTTCCCGGGGCAGTAAGCAAGGCAGCCTGGGGAATTGAAGGGGCACTAGATTCAGAGTTTCAAAACCACGATTCCTTTACAAGCCCAACCACAGATGAATCGTACCTTGGAAATGTTTCCTCACATCTCTAAGTCTCTGTTTCCTCATCTGTGAAAAGGAGAAAACTTTGCGCAACTTATATGAAACAACATTTGGTGATGCTTCACAGAAGGCTGTCAGCTTTTGCCGTCTCCCTCCCACCCTCGTCAGCTTACGTCAGCTCGCGAGAGGCTTTCATCTCTAACTCCGCTAAACAACTTCCAAAATTCCATTCCCGGGGTGTAGCTTGATGGAAAGAGTTTCTTATCCTAAGGAAAAGAGTTTCAATGGAAATGTTTTGTTACATTTTTGTTAAACTCGTGGCCTCACACTGAATTGCATGCACTCAACCTCAGAAAAACAAGTTGGGACTTCCATTCCAAGTGAGTTGAGAGGAGGCAGTTCTGCCTTCACTCCAAAAACCAGCAAGATAATTTCTAACATTCAAGAATCAGGAATGCATACGGTCCCTGCATGGGGGGGGCAACAGTTTTGTCACGAGGTGAAAGAGAGCAGAGATGCTAAAGAAGCCTCCTCTCTGATGGAACGTTCACCAACTTGTGGCTGTTGGACCTTCTCTGGCCCAGGCTGCCTTCCACCAATTCTTTCGTTGTTGGAGTGAGGGCAAGTAAGGATAAACTACAAAGCAGAAGATTTCAGAGAGTTACGCAAAGCACTCTCCCAATTCTGTGAGTTACTGAACTTGAATCTACCTTGAAAACCACAATAGATTTCCATCTTCTTGGGATGACAGAAAGCAAGAGGATATTCTAAATGACCTTTTCCGTCTTACACATCTCTTTCAAAACATTTCAGTTTTCCCCACATCATCCCACCCATCACCTCCAGCTACCCTGTGAGCACTTTGTGCAGAGTCGGACCTCAGATGCTCCCAATGATAAATTAGTTGTCAATACACCGACAAGTCACTTTTTCCGAAGCCTCCTGGAGGAGAAGCATATTCTACTTCCTCTCAAAGGCCCTGGAGCTACCTGCACATTAGCATGCATGGGAGAAAATTTTTATTCACATATTCAAGCTGCATTAATCTGTCGAAAGGAGGATGGATTCTTAAATGGAGTTTTAAATAATCCTCCCCTTTGAGATCATCTGCGCTCACAGCCCAGTATTTGTACAAGATGAAATGATTTACAGGATCGGGCCTGGAAAACTTGGAGGGCAACTCCAAAAGGCAAGAGCATGTTGCAGTAGATCATTCATCCTGCCAGGGAAACTTTTATAATCTCCAAACTGCTCTGAGACACCGCTGTCTATCCAGGGCAGAGGACTCATCAAAAAGGCGGGAGGTCTGTTGGCTACGCAGCCGGCGTGGAGAGCCGGAGGTTTTGGCAGGGCACTTCCACCCCAAAAGCAGACAGAGTCCTGGAAGGACGCTCGCATAAACAAAGCAGGGAGACAGCTTCAGCTCTGCAGTGAGGCTCACCCTTTCCCAGATCAAAGCCTGAGCCAGAGAGACAGCTCCGTGGAACACGGTGTCCTTTCTGGAACATCCAACTCCGGGGGAAGAGACTTGAACTGGAGCCACCACCTTGCCACCTGTAGCCGATGGCTTAGTGTGCAAAGGCTCTCCCAGGGTGGGGAGACTGCTCAAACAGCAGAAAATCAATGAAAAGATAAGACAACACAAGGGAGAGAAGTTTCTACCTCCAGCTGTCACAAGCTCAGCTCAGCTAGTTTGTGCAAAAATTGCATCCAGCCAAGCCTCTCTATGGAGTGTAGAAAGAGGACGAAAATCAGTACAGGGTCATGGTTAAGAACATAAGTTCCAGGGGCGCCTGGGTGGCTCAGTCAGTTGAGCGACTGATTCTTGGTTTCGGCTCAGGTCATGATCTCGGGGTCGTGAGATCGAGCCCCATGTTGGGCTCTCCACGCTCAGCAGGGAGTCTGCTTGTCCCTCTCCTTCTGCTCCACCACCCCCCACCGCTGCTCTCTCATAAATAAATAAAATCCCCCCAAAAAAGAACACAGTTCCAAAACCAAGTTGTTTGCCTTTGGCACTCTGTTCTGCCACTTGCTAGGTGCATGAGCTTGAGCCCACCACTGCACTTCTCTCTGCCTTCATTTCTTCACCTGCAAAATGGACCTAATAACACCTACTCCATAGGATTTAATGAGTGATTGGCCCATAAGAAAGCTCTAAAAAGGTTGCCATTATTATTTGAAGTAACACAGTCCTGGTTTTAAACAGGTTCTGCTACTTAGTAGTTTTGTGAACTTGGAGAAATAACACAATTTGGGAGCAACTCACTCATCTGTAAAATGGATTTTAATACACCCTGGCACTGTTGCCATGGGATTTGGTTTTATCTGGCACACAGTAGGCACTCAGTAAGTGGAACCTCTGATTATTACCATTTTCCCCATTTTCCAAAGGAGGTAGCCCACAGGTTTCGTTAGACTGGAAGAAAAACAGCCAGTAAAACTTAGAATCCTCTTATAGTCCCAAAGCTTTACCCATATGCAAATGAGAGACATCCCTGGGGATGACTGGGTCCTGAGTGTTTTTAATACACAACTAATTTTATTTTAAGAGAGAAAAAGGAACCTGGAAGTGTTCCCAAATTTAACATCTGCATGCGGCGGGGATGACGAAATGCATTAGTACCGAAGAATAACGTTCTCCCATCTTCTTGGAAAACATCTGGGGTATTAGCCTCCCCTCCGCTCATCCCCCCCCACCTCCCAACACAAAGCTGGCTCTCGGCTGACAGTTTATCAGAGATAAATGGAAACACCTGGGAGCCAGATAAGGCCAACTGAGTGTGATCAGCTGAGGAGCCCTTGGGGACGCATGCCACTCCGTATTTCTTTTTCCACACAAGGCAGGGTGGGAGCACGATCTAGCCCGTGACCGATGGCAAGGCTCACTTTCACATTCATCCTTTCCTTCATTCATTCCAAACAACCTCAAGAGGTCAGCCGGCCCAGCTTCCTGCCCGAGGTAGGTCAACACTGAAACCACCAGGTAAGTTAGATGTTTATTGATCCTGCTTTTCACCATTTCTGCCAAAAGACATTCAGGAGCTAACTCTGTGTTTTGTTCAAATCTTTGACCACCTGTCCTTTTGTCAAACCAAGCCCTTTCTGGCTAAATCTTCCTGTCCCTACAGAGACGTGCAACCTCATATAATCTCTTGTTCCCTGTGGTCATTCAAACAAATATTTTTGTTGCCATCTCTACCTTCCCAAACTTGAGAAATTTTAAATCTCCTTTTCTTCCCCCGTCTCTACGTTATGCTAGACTAAACAGTCCCTCTCCCCTCTAACTTTTCTTCAGAGGTCCTACTTGCCTCCCCTTTAATTAGCTGATTCCTTTTCTGTCAACTCATTCCAGCTTCTACACATCATGTAGAGGCTGAAACTTGACACAGAACTCTAATACTTGACAACAGATCCAGCTGCTATTAAAGTGAGATTATTCCAGTGTGTGTTTTAGCACAGCCCTGCCTGGATATACGATCCCTAAGCAAGTTGCATAACATTTTTGGGCCTCAATTTCTTTAGTTGTGAAGTTGTTTCAATCATAAAGAACAAGGACTGTGAACATGGCATTAGGGAGACAAACCAGCAGGCAGTAGAGACTTTCTAAAAGAACTGAATTCAGAAAGACACATAGGGGTTAACTAGGTAAAGAAGGAAAAGAGAAGAAAGCAATCCTACCAGAGGCAACTACATGTGCAAAGGTCCTGAGGCCCCAACTCCTATGAACCAGGATGACCAGATCCCAGAAAACAGGGAAGCAGATTGCAAAATGAGGAAATGAAGGTAAAGGAGGTAGGTGCCAGGTGACATAGGGCCTTGTTAGCTACGATAAGGATTTTAGTCTCTCTCCTAAAGGCACTGGGAAGATGAGATACTTGTAAACAGCACATTTTGTACAATTTCCAAGAACAGTGGCTACAGAATGGATTGGACACAGAGCAGACATGGTGAGAATAGAAGACTCTGGAGGTAATCCAGGTGTGGAAGTGTGAGAAATTGGACCGTGGTGGCAGTGTGAAGATAGAGAGGCATGAACAGATTTGGAAATGAGGATCCACAACCCTTACTGATGCAGAGGATATGGCAACGAGGGAGAAGGGGGTGTCAAGGACGGCTACCAAGTGCCTGCTTGCTCATCTTTGGATGGCGGTGCTGTTTATTGAGAGCAGGAATGTTGGGGGAGGTACAGGTTTGAGGGAGAAGGTCTGAGTTCAGTTTTCGGCCATGTGGAGTTTGAAATGCTGTGAGATGGCCAAGTCAAGATGTTGAATAGGCCAATGGATTTATGGCTGGGAGCTCTGGGGAAAGCCTAGACTGGAGATGTAGATTTAAGATTCATCAGCATATAGATAATAATTAAAACCATAAGCATGGATGAGCTCACAGACAGAGGGTGTAGGATGGGAAGAACAGGGCAGTGGATCAAGCCTTGAAATTTTCCAATACTTAAGAGTCAGTAAAATGCAAGATGAGCCAGGAAAAAGACAGAGGAGGATCCCCAGAGATAGGAGAAAATTAGGAGAGTGTTAGGTCATGGAACCCAAAAGAGGGTATTTTGAGAAGAAGGGAATATCAACAGCGAGGCTGTTACATTTCCTCGTCGTTAATGACCTAATCCAGGTGACATTGCCATCAAACTTTCATGAATGTGTGCAGTGCGGGGTTTTTCCCACTTGGAATTTTGCCATTTTTCCTAGGCACCCAGTGGTTTCTTGTTGGGTGTTGTGACCAAACTTTCTATCCAATGGGATTAGTACAGAACACTGGTTACCTCTCATTTATCCAGAGGCTTCTGCTATCCAGACTGCGATCAAGAATTAGGGAGAAAAAAAACCTGAAAAACTTTATGATTGTTATTACTAAAATCTCGCCATGACTATTTGTGCATTTACTAAGAGGAGCCCTTATTTAGCTTTCACTCAGAACCTTTATTTTAGAAGTTCTGAAAAAGTTGGCATTTGGTTTCTCAGTGCACAGTGAAATGGAAAGAACCTTGTGGGGAGGGGCTCGGGTGGAGGAGGACAGGAAGCTCACAGAGGCAGTCAGCGGCCCTAGGAAGTAGATTCAAGTGTACAAAAGGCCAGCAAAAGAACAAACCATTAGAGCAATCTGAGTTCAGGTAGTGAGGCATAAATACACCCTCCTCTCAGTAAGCCTTGGGAAAGTATCACACTCTAATGCCTGATAATAACAGAGCAATCAAATAAATTTTAAATAAATGTTTGCTACATCAAAATAGAAATTTAAAAAAGCCTATCAGGTGGTTTTCCATATTCTTCTGTCCCTTTGTATTTGCTATAAACTGGTAGTTAGAGCTGGCAGCTCAATGGGATTCCAGTTGAATCTTGTGGTAAGCATTCGTCATAGGAGGTGATGTGAACCTCAGGTTATTCTGACATGTTAGGACTGGCCCGTGGAGTCAAGTATCGTCAATCGTCATGTCCATTTTGAAGTTCCTGTTGACCTATCATCTACTGGTTTTGCAATTATCATTGCCTAGATTTATTATTTCATTCAGAGTAGAAAAATCTAGAATGCGGCAAGCTCTACAACACCAAGCACCTAGTTTCTTCAACAAACAAATTGCAAAGAGAAAAGGGGCAAAGGGAAGCCACAGATTAAAAGAGGCACAAACCCCAAATGCAATGTGAAGGCTTTGTCCCGCTTATTAGCAAGCAAAAATTTACGAGTCAACTGGGGGCATTTTAACACTGACCAGAAATGTGATCCTATAAGAAACTGTTACTTTCAAGCTTGATAACAACGTTGTAATGACACATTTTAAGAAGCTGCTATTTATCGAGATAGTACTGAAGTATCTATTGATGTAAGGATACGATGTCTGGTGTTGGCTTCAGAATAATCCAGGGGATGGGGCGCTGGGCCCTGGAGGTGCCGGCCAGTGGGCCTGTGGAGGAATGAGATGAGCAGGCCCGAGAGTGGTTGGAGCTGGAGGATGGGAACCCGAGGGTTCATGGGCCCTGCTCTCTGCTCTCTATAAATGCTGGAAATGTTCCTTTTAAAAAGCTTAAAAATAGAGAAAAAAAAAGTCATTTCCTTTTCACCTTGTTATTTTGGAAGACAAGATTTCTAAAATGCCTTCTTCAGCAGGGCCGATGAAACGGATAATTTGGAGCATCTGCAGAGACATGCCTGGGGCCGTGGGGGTGACCCTGCTGTTCCCTCCTTAAGGAAACACCAAAGCGAAGCCAGCCGCAGGGAAGAAATCATTCCACACCCACACCATGACAGGTCAGAGAGCCTCGCTCAGAAACTATTTCTAATCCAAGACACTCCCAGACTTCAGTTCTCACAGCAAAAGCCTGTGGCCCACGGCAGTCTGACTCAGCAGGGTGGCTGAACGGAGGGCTCTGGGCCTCAGTGGCCCATGTCTGAAGTCCGCTTCTCTTCCCTTCCTCCCTCCTCTGCCCCAGAGACGTCACCATTTGTTGGCTAACTCAGTGGTAGCCACGAGGTTGGGGGGAAGCTGGTGGCTGGGGGTGACCAGTTCAGGGGCTACCCAGGATCCATTTGAGGCGTTTACCGCACCCCCCCCCCCGCCGTGTTTTCACTTACATTGTTGCCAGAGTTCCAGAAGCCCACCACCCACCGAAATCCTACTCATCTTTTAAGAACCATTTTAGATGCCGCCAAACTCACAGATCTTCGCCCAGCCTGCTCATCAACGCTACGAGACCCTTCCTCTAATTCCTCCCCCCCCCGCCCCCACCCCCACAGCTTTTTGCTTGTAGACCTTACAGGATCTGTTTAAGTATCTAGAGCCCTGACTAGGTGGTCAGCCTCTCGACGGCGGGACTGTGTGTCCTCCACCCGCGCATCCGGCGTCCCCGAGTCCCGCCCCGTCCCCCGCCCTCCCCTCCTGTGCAGCGTGGCCTCGGAACAGACAAGCTCACCCCTGGCCTGGCAACCTCTTCCACCGCCTGCCCCTACCTTCCCATCCCCTCCGCCTCCTTCCTGCTCGGCTCCTTCTCCTTACTCCCCCCTCCCCACACTGGCCCTCTCTTCCCGTCAGAGATCAGTGAAGAGGAGGCTCGATTTCTCACGCGGGCCCGGCCGTAGGGGCGGCGGCCGGTGCCAGGCCGTTTGTGTGGCGACTGCAGAACTGAGGGAGAGACCCAGGAGTCCTCGAGCTCCCGCCGCCTCACGCGCCCATCCCAGCCTTCTGGGTCAACAAACCCCTCTTTCAGTCAATAGGAGCTTTGTGAGCTAAGCCGCAGATGCCGCAGGGCCTAGAAGGCAAATAAATGTGGTTATTCAACGTTCTATCGCACTGTGTGGGATTCAGGAAATCCAATGACGGTTGCCCCGGCAACCAGAACACAACTTCCGGCCGGGTGCACAGGCCTTGTTGTCTGGTGCACACGGGGTTGCCCCGACCCCTTCACGCGCGGAGACGATGCGATCTGGCAGCCTTACACTCGCTGTTGGAAACCGAACGGGGTCCTCCTAAAGCCGGCGCTTCCAGATTTAAAGCTGTTTTCCAGCAATTGGTTATAAAAGCTTAAAAAAAAAAAAAAGACGCTAACATAATCTCAGACGCATTTAAGTGTGGGGTGATTCAGCAAGACGGACACAACTTCAGAATCTGGAGACACGGAAAGGCAGAGCAGGACCTTCTTAGAATGAGAATGGTCAGGATCAGCCCTGCCTCCTGCCTGCTCTCTCCGATGTCCCTAAAGAGAGACCAGTGCCACCGTGCCTGGGAGCAGGGATTCTGACACCACCACGGCTGACCAGTCTACTGTCTAAGTGGCTATGGGAGCTGAGGCAAGGTTACCTCTTCTGTGCCTCAACCTCCTCATCCATGAAATGGGGATGTGGTGTTGGTAGACTATAGGGTTATTCAGTTCATTTGGCTTTGGAGCAGAGAGTATTATTGGACCTCTTGGCAGGATTTACTGATGACAGCACTTAGCTATTTTTCATGACCCACTTGTAATTCTGTGCCTGAGCCAAGATCAGAATTGGGACATGTTACATACGCACTACCTTGAGTTAGTTCTTTTTTTATTTTCTTAGCAAACCGTATTTCTTTTTCCACTCCTCATTCCTCCATGAACTCTAATTAAGCCCTCTCCCATCTAGAGAGCAAGACAAGGGTGAGGTTTTGTTTTTGAAAAGACTCACAAGCTTGTATGGCAGCAGGTTTTTCCACAGTTTGACAGCTTCAGTTCAGCTCGGTGTGGCTGATTTATAAGACACTGAGCTCATTGGCTTTATCCTCTGTTCTCCCCCAGCCATTTTTCAATCGAGTTGCCCTGGCTGGAAACATCTGAGAAAGAAATTTACTGAGAGATGCACAAACAGCCTATTCACATTTCATAATTTTCGGGAGCCTTCCCTGGAGGACCTGGGGGAGCCTGTTAACGCAAGCACAACCCCTGGCCCGTGTCCCTGCACCCCGTCACCCTACTCACTGGTCCCAGACAATACCCGGGTCCCCTCCAAACTCGGCTTCTTTGATTCTAATGCTAAGTGAGGGAGCTAACCCAGTACATGTTGTTCTCAAATCTTGCCCGGCCTTGCCTGTGACAGCGGGATTCGACAGGGAAATATGGACAGAAGGCACCCAATGGATTTAGTGATTTAATTGTCTGAGCACTTAAAAATGCAGGATTAATGCCACTTTAAGTGTGGCTGCTCCTTTCTCATTAACAGGAATCTGTTTCCTGTTAACAGGAAAATAATTCACTTGAATAAAGACCTAATGGAAGCTCAGAAGAATGTCTTTGCTTGACTCATCCTCCTCCTCTTTCCCCTCTCTAGCCAGGCCCTGTCCGCTGACCGATTTGGTCTTAACGTACAGAACCTCTAATCTGAAATCGGCTTTTCCCACTCAGCTCTCCATTTGTGCTTGAAGTAATTTGCAATGGCCACTATCTGCATCTTGTTCTCAGACGTGTCTTGGTCAATTAGTGCAATGTCACAGCCGTGTGTGTTAGCCTAACTCCAGCTGAGAGCTGTTAATAATAAACTTACCCACAGGACAATCATGCCATATGGCTGATGGTCAATCAAGACTAAAATTTGCATTAGGAAAAAAAATGCTCCTGTCAACAGTGAGGGGGTGTAGGTCATTGGTTAAGGATGCTGGCTCGTTAAGAGCCAAGTTCAGGTTAATAGTGTACGCCCGGCATCCTTACCTTGCTCCGACCCTATGATATTTGTCCTGAGACACAGAGGCACGATAACTAAAATGACACAGCTGGAATCCGAAGACAAGTAGACAAAACATGGTGAGATGCATCATACAGGTTGGGGAATAGGGATTTGTTGAGAAGAAACATAGCTCAGATTCTTTCCTAGGGAAAGGAGACAGATCTGCATTTTGGTCATGGGAAATGATTTGTATGCTACAAGAAAAATTCTATTTAATGGGGGTTTTGAGGCAAATAAAAACAAACTGATCTGTGGCCAACGAGTAAAGGAGGAGCAATAACCCACTTGGGTGATTCCAATTAACTTCCTCCACTGGACTGAAGGGCTTGAGGTTATTTGGGTTTGGTTTTGAGTTTGGGGTTTGGGGCAGGCTGTGGGGAGGGGAGATGTGGAGGCTCTTGGCACATAGCTTAACCTTGACTTGTGTTCCTAGCAATAGCCAAAGCTAATGGCAATGCCAATAAAGTAGATACTTGTTTCAATGGCAAAACTAGTACTTATATATCTCTGTGTCAGTTTCACCAGAAATGGCGAAGAACCAGGGTAGAATGGTGTTCCCTAAGTAAATAGCCGTGCCAATTGTTTCATTCAGTTGTGCTTTTTAGACCGTGTGCTTGTATGTTCACATGGCAGGTTCTTCTTTTTTTTTTTTTTTTAAAGATTTTATTTATTCATTTGAGACACAGAGATACAGAGAGAGAGAGAGAGAAAGCATGAGCAGGGAGAGAGGCAGAGGGAGAGGGAGAAGCAGGCCCCTCACTGAGCCAGGAGCCCGATGTGGGGCTCAATCCCAGGACCCCAGGATCATGACCCAAGCCGAAGGCAGACGCTTAACCATCTGAGCCACCCAGGCGCCCCTACATGGCAGGTTCTTAATATAAGATCATGAATAGCTCTTGGGCGCCTGGGTGGCTCAGTTGGTTAAGCGACTGCCTTCGGCTCAGGTCATGATCCTGGAGTCCCAGGATCGAGTCCCGCATCGGGCTCCCTGCTCAGCAGGGAGTCTGCTTCTCCCTCTGACCCTCCCTCCTTTCATGTGCTCTCTCTCTCTCTCTCATTCTCTCTCTCAAGTAAATAAATAAAATCTTTAAAAAAAAAAAAAAAAAGATCATGAATAGCTCTTGATAATACACAAAGGACCAGACCCTGAACAGTGTCCAATCTCTACAGCACAGCAGTTTCTAGTCAACATTTTTAAGCTGGAAAGCCAGGTTAAATCAGGTCAAAGTTTCCTTTGAATTTAAGCACTCCCCCACCACCTCCTAAGAAAGAGCCTCCTTTTTCCTCCCCTACTTTCTTTTATCTTCTTTTTTCTCCTCCTGGTCAAGGAGTGAAATGATTCCATTCCCGCTGAGGCTTCTTTTCGATAAAAAGGAGGAAGTATTTTTCCCCACTAAAAAGACGTTTTCATTGCCATTCAAAGGGTAGTCATGAAATAAAGGTCTTATTAAAAGCCAGGAGTCCTATTTACTTGCTATGGAGCCTGACTTGATTGATAATGATTGGACTAGGGGGTCATCTTCCCTGAGGGAGTACCCCCTTTGGGGGGAGCATTACTTGTGATGACACTTTTGTCTTTGAGAAGGCAAACTCTTCACTTCTCCTTCCTCCGTGGAAATCCAGGGAAGACTGCCCTGTCGGGACGAACACGCACATGTACATGCACGTGCACACATGCAGGTGCACACGCTTCTCTCGCCCAGTTACTTGATTGCTAAGGGGTCACTGACTTTCCCGTCATTCTGAGGCTGTTTCACTAGCTCAGCATTTCTCAACTAGGATCGATTTTGCCCTCAGCAGACGTTTGGCAATATCCGAAGATGTTTTTTATTGTTAGAACTTAGAGAGAGGAGGGATGCCTCTAGTGTCCAACGGATGGAAATCAGTGATGCTGCTGAACATCCCACAATGGACAGGACACACCCCTCTCACGCCCCAAATCCTCTAGCCCAAAATATCAGTAGTGCCAAGGTTGAGAAATACTGCACTAACTTGATCAACTTAATTTGAGGCGATAGGTAGATCTATGGATTTAGGTTCAGAATGAAAGCAATGAGACAAAGGGCTACTGAATTTCTCATTCATCATCCCCACTTCACCCACCAAAGAGCTGTGCCTGATTCACCCCAACTCCACCTAAGCCAGTTTTCTCGGTGATGTTGGAAACCAGGGGTCAGCCAACTACCACCCAATGGGCTGCGACTGGTTTTTACATTTTTAAATGGTTGATAAAAAAATAGAAAGAATAATATTTTGTCCCATGTGAGAATGATATGAAATTTACATTTCAATGCACAATTATCCCCATTTGTTTGCATATTGTCCGTAGCTCCTTTTATAATAGGGCAGCAGAGTAGTTGCAACAGACTCTATGGCCCCCAAAGCCTAAAATATTTACTATCTGGCCCTCCCCAGAAAAGGTCTGCTGACCCATACTCTAAGACCAATTATGTGACCTGCACAGCAGACTCAATAATTCCTTGGAGGTAACAGATCCCACGAGTGACTGGGTTATGTGCATAATAACATGGCATTATTTCTACAGATAATACTCTCAGACCTCATCAGATTGCTAGGAGGCCACTTCAATACAAGTTATTTGTTTTCCTAATTTTCCCACTCATTATAACTTTCTCACTCCCGATAAAACTTTCGTCATGTGGCTTTCATCTCAGTCCGAGTCCCCAGCTTTAGCCTGGATCTGGGGCAGGAAAGCAGTAGTAGAAGGGAGGAGGGTCTGGATTATCCTCCAAAAGGATCCTTAGCCTTGAGTAATGGAGGGAAGAGCATAGAACACTAACCACTCTCCGGATATCCCCCCAGAGAGGGTTGTCCTCTTATTCTTTCAGAAATCCTTTGGGCACCCAAGAAGTGTGTTTTCCTGCAGCCCCAGCAAAAATGGTGTTTAGGGACGCGGACACATACCACACAGACACAAAGACATTAGGTGGGACAGGATTCCACAAACACGGGGGTTCTTGCTGTTTAACATCACCAATTTAATACCAAAAGGAACGCAATTGAAAAAGCCTGTCCCTAGCCTTGTGTGCGCCAAAGGGGTTAAGCACATACCCCACCACACACACACACACATACACACACACACACATTCTAGTTTGGAGACATGACATGGACACACACAGGAGAGAACCCAGAGGAGGAGAACTCAGTTCTGGATTTGGAGGTGATGATGACAATGATAAAGAGGAGGAGGAGGAGGTGGAGGAGGGCATCATCATTTACTGAGCTGGCAGGAAGTATTCCGGGCACTTTACATAGATCCGCACAGCAATCTTCAATGTTGATAGACCCATTTTACAGATGGGAAAACTGAACTCCAAGAAGTAACTTGCCTAAGGGCAGAGAGCTAGTAAAGCTGTGGAGCTAGGATTTAAACCACATCCATCTGATTGTTCTTTTCTCTGTGTTGAGGGGATGCTTCATTGAAGAGGCAGGACGTGAAGGAGACTGGAAGGGTGAGTAAGATTCAGATTGTCAGACCTGAGGGCAGAAGACGTTCTAACTAGGATAAAGAGGTGAGGATAAAAGAACAGATGCTGGAATGGGTATGTTATTCAGAGCTTGAATAGAGGGATCTTGTAGGTTTACAGAGTTTACACGGGGCAGATACCGCTGGCAAGTGATTGGACCCAAATGTTGCCAAATGCAATCACTTTTAGGAATACATCTTGCAAAGACTTGACCTTTAATATTGAACCCATGTGAAGGGAATGTTCCATGGTAAAAAGGTTACTGTTATAATAGCTTTATTCATAACAGCCAAAACTTGCAAGCAAGCAGCCAAGAATGTCCCTCAATAGGTAAATGGGTAAACTGGTACATCCAGAAAATGGAGTATAATTCAACACTAAAGAGAAATGAGCTAGCAAGCCACCAAAAGACATGGAGGACCCTTAAATACATATTGCCCAGTAAAAGAAGCCCATCTGCAAGGCTACATGCAGTATGACTCCAGCTGTCTGACATTTTGGAAAAGGCAAAACTATGGCAACAGAAAAAGTTTAGTGGTTGCTGGGGTTTGGGGAAGAGGGAGGGAGGGATGAATAGGTGGAGCGCAAGGGATCTTTAGGGCAGTGAAACTATGCTGTATGATATTATAATGGTGGATACATGTCACTATACATCTGTCAAAACCCATAGAATGTACAACACAAAGAGTGAACCCTAATATAAACTATGGACTTTAGTTAACAATAACATCAATACTGGGACGCCTGGGTGGCTCAGTCAGTTAAGCGTCTGCCTTCGGCTCAGGGCATGATCCCGGGGTTCCTGGGATCGAGTCCAGCATCGGGCTCCTTGCTCAGCAGGGAGCCTGCTTCTCCCTCTGCCTGCCGCTCCCCCTGCTTGTGCTGGCTCGCGCTCGCTCTCCCTCTCTCTGACAAATAAATAAATAAAATCTTTAAAAAAATAACATATCAATACTGACTCATCAATTGTAATAAATGTTCCACACCAAGGCGAGATGCTCTTTTTAAAATTGGGGCAATTGGAGGTGGGTCGAAGAGAGGCCATATGGGAATTCTCTGTAATTTTTCTTTAATCTTCTTCTGTAAACCTTAAAACTACTTAAAAACAAAAACAAAAAAATTATTGGACCAGATCCAGATTCTAGACTGCCTCTGTCCCTAACCAGCTCTTAGAGCACACCGTAGCCTCTCTGGGTCTTCCAGGTCGATAGCCCACTACATGGCCCACCATCATGAGACATTCCACGACTCGGACAGAACGTACATTGGCCCAACATTCTCCCTTTGTTGAAGGGTGGAAGAGAGACCCAATGTGCTTGGGCCTCAGGGCCATAAATGTCAGCCCTGCGTGGGTTTGGACGTTTGCAGCAGGGGATCGAGATCCATGACATCACTTCCGTCTTGTGCGTGATGTCATTTGCATGTGAGGGCCCCAAGTACCAACGTGCTTGTGGTTGTGGCTGTTGTTTGTTTAGAATAGTTACTCATTCTCAACCTCTTCAAATACTGTCACAGTGTGTTTTTCAGCATGAAGTATTTTGCAGCGTGAGAGAAATTGGCATCCACAAAATGTGTTTAAAGGAGTAGATGTGAGAATTAAAATGTCTTCCTTCTACACCCTGTTTCTGAGCTTATGTGCTGAGCTGCCTGACAGAAAGTTGGCCTCAACCCGCCCACCCACCCCCCACCCCCTGCTGCCATGTAAATGACAGGGTGACTGGCCAGACAGATGTGCTAATATTTACAGGCAGAGCGGGCCTCCATGTCAATGAATCTCCATTCACCTCATTTTACAGTTTCTTCCCTGCCCGCTTCATAGAGCTGCCTCAGAGGAAGGGAAGGTCTGAGCTTACATCCCTGGTCTGCTCTTACCTCAGCCCCTCAAAAGTCACAATGACACTGAGCAGGTTTCAGCAGGTCCAGTATACACACAATCCCGTCAGAATATTGCTCATGAGGAAGCGAAATGTAAATGCCAAGTAAGATGGCTAATTTCATTTTATATAAAAACGTATGTTGGAAATACACATCATTTTTAGATTGCACCCAATTTTTTTTCTGCATGCAAATGTACTTTCATTTTAACAGTTTGGGAAGAAAAAATAGTATCACTAATTTTTACTTGTGTGTAAACTTCATACATGCAAGATTTAAACAGATGTGTGTGTTTATAATTTCAAAGATGCACATACGTAAAACATTTCACAGGATATTTATTTGCACAGTTGATTTGACTGAAAGACCCTGTATTTACATCTTTTAATTGTGTTATGTGGGACGGTGCCACATACGTTGTTTATGTATGTGACATTTATGATTGAAAACCAGGTGGCTCATGGAAGTTAGTTCTTCGTGGGTTTTGAAAGTATTCCAGACCTAAAAATTAACTGCTGCCAAGAAAGGCACGGGTGGGGGTGGGGTACCTAATGACAGTTGATTTCAAAATACTTAATGATGGTAAAAAGTAAAAATGAAGAAATTTAAAAAAAAAAACCCTGCTCCAGACAAATCACACACCTTGAGACCACTTTTCCCATTGAGGGAAAGAAAGCAGCTCTCTGTTTCCCTTGATGTTACTGTGTGATATTGGAAAGAGGTAGCAGCACGGGGTAAGTAAGGATAGGGAGGTGGGCAGACCTCTCTGGAACTCCCATCCAACACTTCTCAATGAGGATTCCAGAAGGCCCAGCCTATAAATGCCTATATTGTCTTCCTTCTCTCCAGCTGAACATTTTGCTTGGTCCGTCCACAAAAGTTTTCTTCTTGCCTCCAAGATTTCAGGTTTTGAAACCCACTCTGGTTGGAAAAATCCTAAAATCTGCAAGGATGTGGGCTGAAGTGTTGAAGTGGCTAGCCACATAAGGGATACACAACTCAGAGAGATGAAGTGGCACATTTATCAAGTCTCGATGTGAGAGTCTCAAGTTTGGGGTCCAGGAGAGATTTAATTCAAGCTGCACCGGCCAGAGATTACAGAACGTCTTCATCCGCCTGACGGGTGTGCATTTTTTTTAATCGCCCTCCTCCAGCGTGTAGGTGCCTCAACCCCTTGGCACAGATTATTGACGCCACTGACAATTCTGCTATCGCCCCCGTCTCTTTATCAATAACTCAGGCTATGGATCCAATAAATATCCGCCTAGACTTCAATTATACATTGGTGGATTCCCTCATCTTTCCCTCTGTTAGTTTTCCACAGGATTGGGGCAGATTAGCACGCGGCGTGAGACGTGCTTGTGCATAGAACAATAGTGCCCCGAGCGGAGTGCTGGTAGCATTTCTGAGGTCACACCAAGTCAGCTGAAAATACACACTGTGGTACTCATCTTCAAATAGGGGAAGTAGAGGCTCTCTTAGAACTGACAATCACTCTGTATTTTAAATTCCAATGGACATGGAAACAAACAAGGCTAAGGAATTTTCGGTTCCACTCTGCACAAAGTGGCTAGTTAGTTTGATGGGCAGAGGGACGGGAGAATTAGCGTTACTTTGCCTGGACCCCTAACTGGATCTTGAGCATATTTATTCCAGTAAAATCAGGTTAAAATAATCCTTAAAGGCAGCTTGAAGGAGGTGTAAGGTAACTGGGAGGGTATGTGTGCACAGGGGCTCAGGCCTCTGCCTATACCCGCTGGCAGGCCCGCCACCTGCCCATCGATCACAGCCCGGCACGTGCACCCCAGCCCCAGCCTGGACCATGGCCGAGGCTCCACTGGGGCGTCCATTATCACAAAGCCATGGCTGTGTGCTCGCAACATCTAGAAAAGCCAGTGGCCAAGCTCTGATTTCTCTGGTAAAGTCAGAAGACACAACAGGAACCCCAAATGGAGAGGGAGAAGGGGCATCCAGAAGATCGTATCAAATGAGCACATTTCAGTCATGATGGAAAGAGTCAAAAGTAAGAGAACCTATATGGTGAGGTGGTAGGAAGGTATGCTGCAAGAGAAAAATGATATTTTCTTGCTCTGCTCCTCTTGTCCCTTCTTCTCTGTCCCTCCACCTGTTGAAGGTGGGGTTGGCAAAGAAATAGACTTGTTCCCATACAGCAGGTGATGTGGAAAAGCCCACGTAGAGGAAAGGGGAAATAGGAGAGGCCTGCCCCACTTGCCCATCACATACAAACATCACCATCACTATTGGTCACTACTATGGAAGTTTCTTTTCCCTACACCTTTTAGGGAAAGGAGAAAGTTTTCCCTAAAAGAAAAGTTTTAAATCTGGGGGAAAGAGGGCACCTGGGTGGCTCAGTTAGTTAAGCGACTGCCTTCGGCTCAGGTCATGATCCTGGAGTCCTGGGATCGAGTCCCGCATCGGGCTCCCTGCTCAGCAGGGAGTCTGCTTCTCCCTTTGACCCTCCTCCCTCTCATGCTCTCTGTCTCTCATTCTCTCTCTCTCAAATAAATAAATAAAATCTTAAAAAAAAAAAAAAAAATCTGGGGGAAAGAGAAGTCTCCATATCGCTGGAGGACTAAATCTCAGCTTGCAAGCAGTGTTTGTGATGAGCCCTCTATCTGGAATAGCTAAGGCTTGCAGAAGGAGGCATCTGATGTTACTCTGGCTTTCTCAAGCTGTCATTCTCTCATGGTCCACCTGTACGTTACTCAAGGAGTGCTCTCACTCCTACAGGTTTGAACGTGCTGCTGATCTTTGTTTTGGTCATAACAATCAGGTCCTCTCTCTCTCTGCCATCCTGGAACGAGGATCGATCAGTGTTCTTTCCACACCTGTCCTATTTGAGAGTTTCCACTTTAATCTTCATGCCCTTGCTATCTAACCCAGATTGCAAATAACTTCCTCCTTTTCAACCTGAACTTCAGCATCTTCCGCTCTCTTTCCTGTCCCCCCATCTTCCCCCTGTAGCACCAGTCTGCTGTGACTCCCATCGCCAGAGATAGCACCAGATGACTGACCCGCAGAGTCTCTTGTCTTGCCTGCCTCTGTGTCCACGGGCCAGCACCCCAGGACCTGGAGATGCACTGTGGGTGGGGGAAACGCCACGTGCCCTATTCTACCCTTAGGGTTCCACAATATGCTATATCCACACTAAAGTTCCTGAGACTTCTCACCATAAAGAGGCCTGCTTCATGTCTGTAAGTATGAACTTCTTTTAGAACCCCTCTTTTGAGTCATGCCTTCTATTTTGCAGAAATGTTCTGAGGAGCATGCGCCGGGAGATGTCACTGGTTCCCACAGTGCGACCCACATTGTGGGTCCACCTGGGATCCAAATTCGTGCATGCTCCATGCCTTGGGAAACAAGCTCCCTCTGCAAGCTCTCTGCCTTGTCTTCAACATGCAAGTGGTACAGCAGTTGCTGGTAATGCCCAAGATGCAAGATCTTGGGTAACCGGCCCTGGGATCCCAACCCTAACTACTCACAGAACTTCAAGAGGTTCCTCTTGTCTGCCTTCAAGTGGCAAAGACTGATGGTTGTCCTACAACATTCTTTCTCCCCTTGTTCTTTGATAAAAGAACTTCTAATTTTTAGCTGGGCATGGAGGGATTCTGAGTGAAGCCGCAGTCCTCAGCCTCCCTTGCAGATAGGTGTGCAACTGCAGGAAGTGATGTGTGCAGCACCTAGGAACTGTCCTTGAAGGGGGGGGCATGCTCTTCTTTCCCTTTTTCTGTTCTCTGCTTCTGGAAGGATGTGATGGCGGGAGCTTGAGCAGCCATCTTGGGTCACACGGTAGAAGCCACACAATCAACAAGAGGGGAAGGAGACTGGGTCCCTGACATGGTAGAATGAGATCTCAGCTCCAAATTGACACATCTGTGTTTCCTTTAGATGAATAATAACAGAATTTTTTTATGAAGCCACTGTTACTTTAAGGTTTCTGCCACCTCAGCAGAATCTATTCTTAACTCATTTGGTTCCTCTCTTCGGCTAAGCCCTCAGATCTCTCCAAGGTAAACTAAAAGCCCAAATTATTTCCTAGAACAGCCTCTCAGAAAGTCATCTGGACTGGGAACAAGTAATCATCAGACTAACCCCACTGGAGTGTCTCTCCTGATGACCATCTGCCTCCTCTATCTGGACCCTCTCTCACCCAAGGAGAGCAGGAGGTGGGATCTGCCTAGACAAGCATCCACACCACCATGATGAGCACATCAGCCGTGCCAGCCCGGGTGGTGTAGTCTGAGAGCCCATATGTTCTCTCTGTCTTTGCCCCAGATAACCATTCCCTGAGTTGCCAAACTTTTGGTGTTATATCTTCATTTGACTCTTTTCGCATTTGCTATGAGTGTCTTCCCCACCTGAACCATCCAATTTGTTCATTAGTATATATGCACCATCTATTCTGATGGGCTGCAGTGTGATGTGGTTCAGATTCAACATCACACAACTTTGAAATTAACAGAGATACTGCAATCCGCTACTCTGACCCTGCCAGTCTACTCCATGTTTAAATCCATAGTGCCAAGGCTCGTAATTCAAATGAAGGCAAAACTTGGGCTGTGTCACCCACAGATAGTCGCTGAGCTGAGTGAGCCCTAGGTCGGTGATCGTTGGCTAGAATCTGGTTCACCGGGAGAAACCAACGAATAAAATGTACATGCAACCCATGTGTAGACTTAACGTCGTGATGAATCTTTCTCCATCTCTGTTTATAAGATACATGAACAATAGAAGTACATTATTTATATTTCGTAAAGGTAAAGCTCTGCATATACACAAGTGTTGCAGTTATCAGTTTCTGGAATTACACAGAGTTTGAGGTATAGGCTTCTCATCTACTATTAAACCGCAGATGCTCTTGGCATCTTTTTCTCTCACCCCAGTACCTAGCTTAGGGCAGCAGTTAAGAAAGAACAAGTGCTTTGGAGTCAGCCTTGATTTTGAATCGTGAATCACTATGAACTCAACAAATTATTTAATCTTGCCAAAGCTCAATTTCCCCATTCAAAAAGAAATAGGGATAATAATACATACCTCATAGTTTGTGGCGAGGTTTAAATTAGATAGCACACGAAGCTGTCAGCAAATGCGACCTGTAATTAAATCTCAGGGGCACGGGTATTAAGTGCTCAAGAAATATCTGATCAAACGGAGTTTTTGAGAAGCAAAACCCCATGTTCCTCACCTAGAAATTTCTCTGTATATCACCAGGTCCCCTCTCTAAAATATTCAGAGATTTGTTACTTATTCTGCCAAAAGTATTAACCTTACCCTACCTACCAGGCAGCGGAAGAGAAGTCAGGGATGCTGAGATATGTTTGACACAGCCCCTCCCCTCGAGGGGCTTAGAATCTAGTAGGGGACAGACAGGCAAACAGGTAAGTGCTACACGGTTAAAAATCCTACGCTAGAAGCGCTAGAGAATGTAGTGAGTGTCTGAGGAAGCGAGGCCTCAGCCCCACCTGGGTGGTCAGGATGTGAAGAGAGCAAAGCCACAGAAGGCTTCCAGGAACAAGGGCTTTCTAAAAGCAAGTCAGTATTTGTCAGGCAGATCCCCGCTCAGCACAAGCAGCCATGGGGAACAGAGGTGACGGGGAGAAGTGCGTCAGGCTGGTTTGGGGGGAAGACAACCAACAGTTCTCCCTGGCTGAGGGATGGTGGAGGAACAAAGACCAGGGTGGGAGTTGGAGTTGGAAATGGAACACGGGCCAGCTGGGAAGTTTAGTCCTTAGGCCTCAAACAGCTAGGAGCTCACTCGACGAATGTACCACCACCCAAAAGAGAGGAGCCAAGATACTCAGAGAAGGGCCTTTGACACCAGGAGCAAGCAGGTTTCCTAGCATCTGGGGACAATGGAGCAGTTGTGTTCACCCATCCAGGTCATAAGGGCCCTTGTCTTCTTCATCCTCTGCGTCCCCGGCACTACCCCACACACTCGCCCATCCTCTCCCTCATCAAACATCTCTCACCTGGTGTCTCTGCTTCCTCGGGAGTCCATTCTCTGCTAGAGGATGGTTCACTCTCTAATTTTTTAAAATCCCCAATATCAAAAATAAGTAAATAAATAAATAAATAAATAAATAATAAAACATAAAAAAATAAAATCCCCACTATCATATCAGTACGTATCAGTTTTTCATTCCAAGTGATATGGTTGCGTTTAAACAGGGACTTCTTGGGTGATACTTTAAACCAAATGGGTAAAAACCCTAATGGCAGAATTTCAAGCACTCTGACACTTATGTGAAGGGCAGATTTTGGCACAAGAAAGTGATGTTTCACCGCTAATTCTGGGCTGTGGAGTCAACTACTTTCTTAGAGTTTGTTGCCAATGAAAAAGTAATTCAATAAAAAATAATTTGCTTGTACAAAGACTGCAAACAATGATAAGCACAAGGACATACGCTTTGGACTCTATCCCAGTGACCGGCCTGTGGCAGCCGCTTCACAGATGAGGAAAGGGAAGAAGGCAAGGAGGAAGGAAGGGAGGAAGAGAGGGAAGAAGATCAAATCCGTAATCTTTCCTTATATGGTTTCCAGGATGGAACTTAGTGGCTAAAACCAGATAGTTCTCCACTCCTCAGGGGAGCAGAACAAGGAACATTGATATCAACTTTATTGACATGAGCAGTGTTATCCTAAATTTTGAAATATTTGAGTGTGCAAAAGGTTCATGTTGTATGCTCTTTATTGGATGCATAGATCTATGTTTATAGAAAGTTTTAATGGTTGCAAAGACAAACTGCAAAAACGATTCATTTTTTCAGAGATCTTGATAGATCATGCTGCATTCTCACAAAGTTTTCAATACTGGCTGTAATATAGATTATAATACTAATGTTTCCCTTGGGATCCAGCCATCAGAACTCCTTTGGTAAGCGTCCTAGAGTTCAGGTGAATGCACCAAAGAGCTGTAAGTCGCTGACATTTCTGCAGGATGCAGACTTTGGTGGCAGGTGCAGGCTGTTGAGAAACTTTTCTTCAAGCTTTGGAAGCCAGGCGGTTTGCGGCGTGTTTTCTCCCCCACACTCTGAGATCAGTGTGGTTCCGACACCTTCCTCCCAGATACACCAGGATTTTGGAAAGACAACAACAAAGTCATGGAAATAATGGTATTATTGTTTAAGGGGCCCTTCAGGAGGTAATACGCTAACCAGAAATGAAGCTTGAACTCTTTGAACTGAAGTTTTCAGGAAAGCACTTCCAAACTCTTGAAAGGGAAACATCAAAGTTTGAAGGGCAGATATGAAAAAGACTCCCTCTCTCACCCCACAGTGACACAAATTCAACCTGACACGCATTTATGGTGAGCTGTGCAAGCCGGCAGAGATGAAACGGAAAGAGGCACGTGCTCGTCCTCAAGGAACGTATTACAATGATCTCTCAGCCGCTGGAGACCTTGGTTTCCGAATTATTGTTCCCTTCTGTCCTCTGCCCACTCAACAAAGGCTTGGAGGTACATGACTTTTAAAGGCGCTCTCTTAAGGTGCACAACCTCTTCCAAGATAATAGGAAACAAATTGTAACTATTCCGGGAAAACATTTTTGCACCAATCAGTTTGGCAAGACCGAGAAGTTTAAAAATAGAAGGCGTCGGTAAGAGCGTGAGGTAATGGAAACTCTCATAGGTCTCTGGTGCCAGTAGAAAGAGGGGTGGCCTCTGGAGAGAACAGCTTGGTAATATTTGCCTTATGTTTAAATGGATATACAGCTTGATCCAGCAAGTCCACTTCTAGAAAGGTAGCACGCTTTACAAGTGCTTCGCTCGTATGTGAAATGAGGTCGATTAGATACGCGTATAGCACCACGGTTAGAACACCACGAGATTAAAAGCAACCTAAATGCCGCCGGGGGGTGTCAAGTGTATGTCCATAAGGGAATAATAAAAAGCCATAATGACTGAGGAAGTGCCGCATGAGCTCAGATGGAATGGGAGGCAGACATTGTCTGGGTGGGCCGACGAGGCGTGGGGAGAGCGAGCGGGGCATCTGGAGCAGGGGTATCAGGACAGCCGACCCGCAGCGCTGTCCCTTGTCCTCCCCTGACTCTGCCCAGGAGACGAGCGCACTCGGCGGCCCCGGGCTAGCTCGCAAAGCTCGCCCTCTAAGAACCCCAGCTCTGTCCTGAGTCCATGAAAACCCAGTCCATCTGGCGGTGTTTGTGAAAATGAAATGTCCGGATGCTTCAGATCTACATGCGGCTCTCTGTCACCCTTGTGCCCACCAGAGAGCCCCCCACGCCCCCTGAGCGGCTGCGCCGGTGTCCCGGCATCCGCTGCACTGTCCAGCCACCTTCAAGCTTACAGACACAAGGCCCAGTAGAAGCAAACCGGGCGCGGGCTGGTGCCGGCTGGTGCCGGCTGGTGCGGGCTGGTGCGGGCTGGTGCGGGCTGGTGCGGGCCGTGGGAATCCTCGGGCTCTGGGATTCTGAGTCGGGCCGCAGCTGCAAATCTTCTGAAGCAGTGGGCTTGGGTGTTTGTTGGCAGGAGGAAGATAGCCTGCAAGGAAGAAGCTTCATGCTCCGGGCTCCAACCAGAGGCTCCAAAGAAGACCCCGAGGGGAGACCGTGCACCATGTCTCCCCATGTCTCCCTGAGCACACAGTGGCTCCAGCACGGCGAGAGCTCAAGGAGGCCTGCTAGCTTCTAAGATCTGTGGAAGCTCCAGTAATCAGTGTCCAGAACAGTCTGAGGGGTAGAGGTTAGGTGCCGCAGGAATCAGCATTCTCAAGTGCCTTTGCAGGAAACAGACACCAAAACGGGCCCCGAGAGCCGTGTGTGAACCCATGGGAAACATGCCCGTAAATAAAATCAGGACACTTGGACAGGAGGGCACAGGTGCCCCTGCCACGCGGCCTAAAACACAGGTTCACCAGCAGAAGAAGCCTACGGAATTTCAGGTTACAGAGGCAAACAGATTGCCGGCCTCGACTTACAGGAGTCAGGGGTACTGAGAACCAGACCAGCAGTCGTTTCTCCTTCCAGCAGACGGCTCCCGAGGTGTCCCGCGGAGCCTGTGGTTCTTCCTGCTTTCCTTCCCCACAAGTCCAGTCTGGCCAAAGAGGAGGTTTGCGGGGACCGGTGAGATGCCAGCCCTGCCCTGTGTCAGCTTCTCCTAAAAACATTTTCTTGTCTTGGCTGCAGACCCCCAACAGGATGTATCCAGAGCCTCTGGTTACTCTGCCAACAGAATATAATGCTTGACAAGGGGAAATCCATCTGATTACCCAAAGCAGAAGCCAAAACCAGAAGGGTGGTTGCAGGTTCCAGTGGTGAATAAGTCCAAGGCTGTTCTTTTGCAACGAGACAGCCTAGATGTTTAAGAGGAAGTGAGGAGTCACCCACGACCACTTCTCCAGCCTCCAAACTGGTCTCTCTGTTCATCTCTTCTCTGCCCCAGGCAGCCCTCAGGGTTACTTTTCCCAAGAGCCCACTTTGATTGTTAATAAAATAAAGCGGTTCTCCAGGCATCACATAGACTCCAAAATTCTTAGCGTGGCTTGTAGAATTGTCTGAGTGGAAGCAGTATTTCCAGGATTATCTCCAGCTAAACTCAAGGGGAGCAGGTTAACTCATCTGTTCTCCAAGAAAAAAAAAAACTCCTTTCCATCGTTGTGCTGGTTGCCTGGCACCCACCCCACCCCCATCATCATTTATTGACATTTTGCCATCTTTCAAAATCCAGCACCTCCAGACCGCCTCCTCCAGGAAGACCTCCGGATTCTCCCAGCCGTAAGTGCTCTCTCTTTCTTCTGAACTCCTGCAGGCCCTATTGTCTCTGTTCCTTGTGGGATTTTTCTCACGTGGCTTTGTACAGCAGTTGCTTTCCAAATGGGCTGTGTTCTCCTCAGGAGTCAGCGGTTTTTTGGATTTTCTGTACCAAGAATTTTCTGCTATCTCTCAGTACTTAGCATTACATTTCACATGTAATATTGACTTGCAGCACTTAGATTAGAAGAGGCCTGTTAGGGACTGAATTGCATCTCCGCCCCCCACAAAAATTCATATGTTGAAGCCCTACCCCCCAGTGTGATGGTATTTGGAGGTGAGGCTTTGGGGAAATAATTATGTTCAGATGAGATGGTGAGAACAGGGTTCTCATGACTGGATGAGTGCCCTTACAAGAAAAGACACAGTTTTTTGTTTGCTTGTTTGTTATCCATCTGGCCAAGTTTTGTCTTTTGTTTGGAGAATTTCAGCCTTTTGCATTTAAGGTAATTAGTATAAGGATGAACTTCTGCCATTTTGTTATTTATTTTCTGTATGTTTTCTATCTTCTGTGTCTCTCATTTTCTCCATTACTGCTTGTCTTGCGTGTTAAGTTGATTTTTGGTAGTGAACCTGATTCCCTTCTCATTTCTTTCTGCGTGTATTTGTTAAATGCTTTCTTTGTAGTTATCAGGGGGGTTACATTTAGCAACCTAAATCCTTTAACAATCTAGTTTGAATTGATATCAACTTAACTTCGGTAGCATACAAAATCTCTACTCCTATAAAGCTCTGTTCTCCCTTTATGTTACTGATGTCACAAATTACCTCTTTATATATTGTGTGCCCCATAACATAGATATTTATCATTATTTTGTATACATTTGTCTCTTAACTCATGGAGGAAATAAAAAACAGAGTTATGAAACCAAACAACAACAAAAACAAAACTCTCTCTTCAAACTGCTGTCTCTCTCTCTCTCTCTCTGTCTCTATGTGTGGACACAGAGAGACGGCAGCCTTCTGCAAGCCAGGAAGAGAGTTCTGACCAGAACCCGGCCATGCTGGCACCGTGGCCTCAGACTGGAGCTTCCAGAATTCCTGTTGTTTAAGCCACACAGTCCACGGTTTGTGGTTAGAGCAGCCTGAGCTGGCTAAGACGGGGCCCGAAGTGGTCCTCTGAGACGGCCTCCTTCTTCTACACAGATCCGAGGGACACAGAGCAGAGCAGGGGTCAAAACCCAGCCGGCCCCCCAGCCCCCAGCTCCAGCAAGAACACCAGGCTTGCCAGGTATCACAGAATGAAAGAAAAGGCCCAAAGCAATAAGTGTATTTTTCTTAAACATGTCCGTGCCTTGAAACTCTTTTTATCATAGCTTTGAAATAACAAACCGAAGGTCCAAGGGGAACCTCCTGCAAGGTCTGAAATTGAGAATTCGGCTTAAGAGGCTGCCAGGGATGAGGAGAGAAAGGGAAAGGCCTAGCTATTTGGTGTGTGAATTATGCAAAGGAGAACGGACAGCGGGATTCACCAGCTCACGAGATTTCTTGTACCTGTACACACAACTGCACAAACTAAAGCAGTTCAGAGCTTGTCTTTCTGTTAGAAGCGCTCCGTTACACTCCCGGGCGTTTTACAGCTCACCAAGGGCTTCCACACACATAGTCGGGCAACCCAGGCCACAACCAGCAGAGGAATTAGCATCTTTGTGGAACCAACTCCCCCCTGAGCCTTAATTTCCGTAAGTGACCCGAGCAAAGTCACACAGCTGCTGAGTGTTGGAGCTGAGACTGGAATACTGTGTGTGTGTGTGTGTGTGTGTGAGAGAGAGAGAGAGAGTTGGGGTGGGTCTGACCCCACTTCACTATACACTCCAGGACTGAATTCCCAGAAGCCCACGAACATTCTCCATTAACTGGTAGCTGAAAGAAAACTTGAGCTTCTACTGAGAGACCTGAGTTTCAGCCCCAGCTCTGTCACCAATTCATGACTGACTGGGGCAAATTACTTAGTCTTTCTAGCTCCCAGTTTCTTCCATCATGAAAGAAGCGTGTTGAATAGCTTTGTCTTTGATTCGCTTTCAATTCTGACAATCTGTGATTGTCAGAACTAAACAGGGTTAGATAAAAGAGCAGGCCAACTTACTTCCAAAAACTCCTGATCCCTGGACCAGGTCCCCCAGGAGGAAGACATTATTCATAATGCATCCTCCCCACACTCTTCAAGTGGGGAGGGGGAGATAAGACCTGCATCTGGTCTGAATGCAACGGGAATGAAGCCTGTCCCGTCGCTCTAGTTAAAAGACTCTGCGTTAGCCGTGCACACCAAAGTGGTCAACGCGGCTCTGGAGGTAAATCAAAGCCAAGTATGCAGAAGATCAAAAGCTTTGCTCCACGGAGACCAACAAAAGGCACATTTCCCACTCTTCCTTGTGGAATTTAAGGCCTTCTGATATCTTGCCTAATTTAGAACCCAAACCCTAGTAATTTCAGGCTGGAAATAGTCCTAGATCAATAAATACACAAATCATAGTAAATCAGAAAACAATGTTTACAGCATTGAAAATCTCTGTATTATGGCAGCATCTATAGGTATTAACTGTATTTACCACTAATATAATATGAAGAGTGTGAGGGTTTAATGTGTCATTCCATGAGTTTTTAATCTTTAACACAGACGATTTTGAATCAAATTCAAAAAATGTCCTCAATGGCTCCATGTCTTTAGAGAAACAGAACAACCACCAAGAGAAAGACTTTAAAGCATGTTTTCAACAACTAAGAAATAAAGTCATTGTCAAGAAAAGATGAAAAAAAATAGGTATTAGAGTATATTAGCACTGGCTTTCAAATCCCATATTATGGAATTCTTATATGCTGTATTAATTCATATTTGCACATATTATAAAGATTCCAAGGAATCTCAACCAATAGATTTCTTCTGATCAGCAGATGTACAAAAGGAGGATAGCAAGAAAACATATTCATCAGAGGAAATACAATTTGCGACTAACATAAAGCCTCCCAAAATTTCCACATTAGCGTCCCACCTTCACGATTTTGTGCCGTTCCATTGCACTCACTCTAGTATTATTTACTTAACACTTAACTTTAAGTTCATGCTAAACAAGGAAATCTGTGAAATGACAAGTTCAATATGTAAGTTATTTCTTCTCAAACACATCAAACTATATTGTAACCATTAAAAATATTCAGTAAAATGCTACATTATGTGCTTGGACAAAGAGTTGATCTGTCACTTTCAAAGTTTGTTGGCTGCCATCCGGGTTTCATCATTCATCCCCTTATGAAGTTTTCCGTTAATGTAGATACAAAATAAATTGAGACACAAAACGAATAGCACCCAGTGCCAGCCATGATAGTCATCATAGGGCGGGAAGACAAACAGCAGAATTAAAATTACAACAAGGTTGCTGCTGGCACAATAGAGACAGGGATAAGGCATGAGAAGAGCCGAAGGGAAAGTGCTCAATTCTGCAAGGGAAAGCGCTCAATTCTGCTGGGGCGGCTTCCTGGAAGAGGTGGTGTCTGAGCTCAGGGGCTTGTTAGCTGTATAGAATGTTGAGAAATTACTCCAGCTGTCTAAACCATACGGAGTGCTAAGCCGTCAATGATACAACGGATCTAAAACAGTGGTTCTCAAAGTTTTTGGTCTCAAGGCCCCTATAGGCTCTGAAAAAGTACTGAGCAGCCCAAAGAGCAGGTGATTTATATCTATCAGTCCTGATTGTATTAGAATTTAAAGCTGAGAATTTTAAAGCTTTTATAACAGTAATAAGCGCACACTAACATAAATAGCATTTTTATTATCTCCCAAAACAAACAAAAAAGTGTACTAAGTGAAATAAGCCGGTCACACCAGAACAAATACTGTGTGATTCCCCTTACATGAAGCCCCTAGAGTAGCCACATTCACACAGACAGAAAGGGGGCAAATGAGGAGTTGTTTAATGGGTACAGAGTGTTAGTTATGCAGGATGAAACGGGTTGTACCGACTGATTGCACAACGATGGGAATGCACTTAACACCAGTGAACTATACACTTACACATGGTTGTGATGGTAAATTTTATGTTACGTGTATTTACCATGATTAAAATTTTTAAAAAGATTTTACTTATTTATTTGACAGAGAGAGAGCACAAGCAGGGAGAGGGGCAGAGGCAGAGGGAGAAGCAGACTCCCCACTGAGCAGGGAGCCCGATGCGGGGCTTGATCCCAGGACTCTGGGATCATGACCTGAGCCGAAGGCAGACGCTTAACGACTGAGCCACCCAGGCATCCACAATTAAAATTTTTTAAAAATCAAGTTGAGTAATAGGAATGGCACAGTTTTGCAGTTTTGCAGATCTAATTTTTCTTTTTGTCTAACTTAGCACAGCTGGTTATCCCTTATCTGCTCCTACATTCATTCTGTTGCAATATGTTGTTTTGATTGAAGTATATGAAGAATATCCACCACCATGATTAAGTGATGAAAAGGGAAAACATTTTGATAATTTTATGAGATAATCATGGATCTCCTTTGATACTACACCAGAATTCAACAAGTGGTAGTTTCTTAAAGGTTAGTTATAATGTGGAATCTGAAACTATACAAATTAACTTTTGATACTTTGTTACATTAAAATCCATTTTCTACCTTGCATCTTACATAACTCCTTGACCTATGCATGATTTCTTCACATCGACTACTGGTTGTTGGGGAAACGTTGGTTCTCTCTTCCAAATGTTACCGTGTTTAATTTTACAATATCTAAAAAATTGCATGTCATCAGAAAAGTCTTTAAGTGTTCTGAATTTATCAAGCTCATGGTGGTGCATACAAGTTTTCCACAATTCCAATTTTCTCTTGAAAGCTTAAATTTGTTATTTATTTGCCATACATACTATCAGTGACTTCCTTGCCATAATAAGTGCATTTTGTTTAGTCTCATAAAAAGATCTACTAACTCTGCCAAGTCTAAATATCCACATGGTGCGTGTTATTCTTGCAGGTAAAAATGGGACTCCATGAAGGAAGTGACTATTCAGCTCCCAGCTCAAAGTATCTCACCAGAGCTCTTCCTCAGGACAATTGTACTTTAATGTGTAAGAGAAGGGCTTTATGCTCCTGTCCCATTTTTTCACACAGAATACTAAAAAGATACATACTTAAGGGTCAAGTTTTAATAAAATGAATAATATTTACACCTTCATCAAGGGTGTTCCTAAGTAAAATTGGCTTTCTTTCCCCTCTATAATAAGTACATGGTGGTGAAGAACACACCACTAGTACAATTTGATGCCTGGCCTTGACTTATGCTGAGGAGCCAGAAGGCTTACCCACCATTGCTTTTGCACCTTCCATGTAAACGCCAGCGCAGTGAAAAAGGCAAGTAACATCTTACTATTAGTATGAAAACCCTTTGATCTTGTGGATTCCCAGGAAGCAGCCTATGGACCGTGCCTTGAAAGCCTCTGATCTAGAGGTCTTTTTTTTTTTTTTTAATCTTTATTTTTAGGTATTATACCAGAAATGCTCCAGCTCCTAAGTATAAATGAAGATTGTAAAAATAAATAAAGACCAAAAGAAGTATTTTAATGATTGATTTTTTTTCTGAAAGGGGTTCTAGGCCTAACACACCCTAGCATGGTACCTTCAACACTAAAGAGAAAATTCAAGTAGGTGCTGTATTAGGCATAGAGCGATGAAACAAAAATTATCCAAGCTGGTTACTCTGAGAGACAGCTCTAAGAGAGGTTTATGGTTTCTAAATGTTTCTTTTCTCTTTAAAAAAAAGATATTTTTCTTCCCCCAGAAAATAACCTAAAGGAGGGAACCCCCCTCCATTGTTAATCATATTATTTCTTAATTTGGGCAACAGTCATGGCTTTCACAAGCAATGACAACAGAAACTTCTTAAAACAGATTTTTCAACCTCAAAACCTATACGGACTGCTAGATTTCAAGGAATAAAATCATTGGAAGCTTACTACATTTGTCGTATTTCAAGCTGAGTGCGTAAATAATAAAGGTCTAACTCAAAAAACAAGGCTGATAATTCCATGGTGACCAGCCAGACTCCCATTCCCATCATTTATTCATATGTTGATAGACTTCCCCAGGAAGCCTGGGAAAATAACAGAAGTAACTCAACTTTCCCCAAGAGAATAGGCTTCATTTTTCCTTGGCAGATTCATTCCTAATCACATAGCGGGGAACCATTATTAACATCTGGATATTCAAAAAAGAGCCACTGAATTATTATAAAAATGTTTCAAATCATCAGCCTAAAACTCAAATGATCTACAATGTGTATGATGCTTTTTTTCTCCTTTTAGTCAAGAAGATAAATGGAGAAATTCTTTATATTTCGACTTCCATTACACATTTGTTTTTAATCTGGGAGAATTCCTGTCTGCCCGGTGTACCTACTGGATCAGAGTCTGACATTGGCAGCATTAGCTCTGCTCCCCTCACCAGGAATTTCTTTTAAGAATACAATTTTTTTAGGAGTGAGATTACTGCAAAAATCAGTTGGTCCCAAACAGTTATAAGTTTATAAGTCAGATGCTAATACTGAGTTTAAGTCTCTTTTATTGTAGTTATGCTCGTGTGTCTTCATGTTTAACTAGCCCAATCCCCCTTTAAACAATTTCTAAAAATTAATTGTCATGACTTGTCATAAACACACAGAAAACACACACATTATAATGTTCTTTGCAAAACCTTCAAATCTCAACCTTGGGAGCTACTAATTCTGTTGGGTCGAGACAACTCTTTAGTTGGTAGCCCTTGATAAATATAAGATTCTCTTTTGTTTAAAACCCTCCGGTGGCTTCCCATTCCTCCCAGATCGCTATATAAAGTCCCACCATGGCCCACAATGTTCTGCTTGCATCCCCATCAAAGGAGATTTGGCCTAGGTGGAAAATGAAAAAGTGTTTTGGGAACCCTCCAGCAAGGATGAACAGGTTAAAGTCTTTGCGGGCAACCTCTAGTTAGGCAAGGCCCATCCCAGACCTCTTGCCCTAGTAGTGGGTACTGACTTCCCACCACTCTGCTCTCCCTGCCTTCAAGACTAGCCTCTTTATCACCCACCCCATCACTTGTCCCAGCCTCCTCTCCCAACGACTGCCCATCCCTAGCCTCCCTGAACTAAGGCTCTCCCCCAAATTGTCTTCATGTCTGTTTTTCCCAATCTAATCCTAATCAACCGCCAGTCTCAGCAAAAGAGTCAGTAAAGAAATCTTGCCAAGTTCTGCCTTGTGCACACTCACGGGCTCTGTAGCCTTCCTCTGCAGTCCTCCTCACACTGACCACACAGTAGATAAGCAGCTGTTGAGGTGGTCTGTGTTTACATGTCTGTCTCCCCACTAAGCCTCCTAAATACAGAGACTGGGTCTGTTTGGCTAGTATGACCTACCCAAAGCCCACAAGAGAAAATATACATATATGCCCTCAGAAAGCATTCCTTCCTTGTGGGACAAAGTTCTTAATAAGAAGAAACTTCCCCTAAACCAAACTTTACATTGGGGTGAAAACCAGTGAATTGAATTCAAGGGGGCTTCTGAGGGGAAAATCTTCACAATCTGCTGGAGGTAAGGGAGAGAATGGGAAGAGGCTGAGGATTTTTAGGTTGGTCCCTCCACTAACAGTTGTGTGGCCTGGTTCAGTAGGACAGATGGAGGCCCCAAAACCACCCACCTAAATATTTATAAGCTTAAAATCAATGGCTAATAAACAGATGAAATACCTCCTATCCTCCTATCTTGAAAAACACACCTTCAAAGTAAACTGGAAGTCTGAATATTCAAACATAGTGCAATATAGAGACTTCAATCAAGTCAAGTTTTCTGCACCCAAATTACCCACATTTTAAAACACTTTAGTAAGAAATAATTATTTCCTTCATTGTCTGAATACACACAACACACACAGAGTTTACAGTTATCCATTAGGAAAGAATGGTGCCCATTGTCTTGAAACAAAACAAAACAAGACAAAACAACTGATTTCCAGGATGCTCTGGTTCCAGTTCTATTGAACTGTGAAACCAACATGTGTACAAAGGAAATTCCTGTCTATAAAGAAATTGCTCTTCTCACTTCATTGTTTTTTCCCTTTCATATCTTTCCCCTAACTATGTCCCACCTTATGATTATAATGCATGTTTTGCAGATTATCATGGGATGAGGGTTCTAAAAAGTGAAGAAGAACAGTTACAGCATGTGACACGGGGAGACCTTGTTTTACAAAGCAAACGTGATCTGAGAGCACCGAGTTCTCGATAGCTCCCACTTCCCTCTGTCTTCCATTGTCTGTCAAGAGATTGTTCACCTTCCTTTCGGACAGTGACTCTAATAAGCCTTTCAGTTTCCCCTTTGTCCTCCTTTCTGTCAAGTAGTCACTGTGATATTCATTCAAATCCTCCATAAAGAACTTTCATAGATGGTTTATAACTAAATATAAATTAAGGATCCGTGGATCCCTCTGAAAAGTGGAATGACCTGTTGCAACCTGAATGCAAGCCTTGCAAGGTCCTCGTTTTGCCAATTCTGATTGTCCCACGTGGAATCCAACCAGACGCCAGAGCAAGGCTTGTCCGCACTTCTCTTTGCTCACCTGCTCCCGCACTTACCACTTTTTTTGTAAAGTGTGTAAAGACAAAAACCACACCAAAAATGAACTTGAAAGAATCAGAAATTCCAATTGTTGGACTGAGAGCAATGATTGAGGCATCATGAGTAATTGCTTTGAACGCCAAGGTACCTCTGTGAGGGGTACTCGTCCCAATGGGGCACCTGTTGCTTCTTTGCCTTTACAGTTTCCCTCCTCCTTAAATTTTTCTAAAGTGGCTTCCCAGGCTGGAACCTGCTGCACAACCAATAAGAGCGGGAAAGAGGATAAAATTCCAAGGTGAATTGTATTAAACACAGACTTACTTTTCACCTTCTCCATTTGGCTCCGCCTCCAGCAGGACTAATGCCTAATGACTCCAGGAAGCGAAAGCAATTAAATTTCACTTGGTGTAAAGTTGAAGAAATTGTCCCATGTGAAAACAATGTTTCCTCGCCACATTCCATCAGTAGCAATAAACAGGCAGATTTCACTGGTTTTGATATAGTGGTGCAAGCTTTCACAAGGCGCAGGTTGATTTCATTTTAAAAAGTTGAATTTATGGGACAGAGGACTGAAAGGTTTGTACTGACATGTTTAAAACCCTCTTTTAAAAAGTGGCATATTGCATCGTTCCACTTAAGTGTTCACACCGCAGACTGAAACATAATCTGTTTACTGAAAAAACAACTTTTTATTGCCCTGTGAATAATTTCCCATTGAAAAAGAAAACAATATACAGTATTTTAGTGCTTTGTGAAACATCTGGAAATTTTTCTTCAGTTGCTAAAGCTATTAGGAATTTGCATCCACATTCAAACCTACTGATTTTTTAATTTAATGCAGAACAACTTCAAGCTTACTATTGAACAAATCTACAAGCAAGAGCTTCTAGAGGCCCGCTGAGGGCAGTCAGAGACAAAGCAACAAACCCACGGCAAGGCAAATCTGGTTTCCCAGCAAGCCCAGTAGGCATGTTTTGCTTCTTTGTCCTCACTTCCCCGAACACAGTGCAAAGTGGATTTTATTCGTTAAGGTGGCGGGCGACACCAGTTACTCTAACAAATAAACCCCAGTCTCGGGGGGTTGTCATGGTGCAAGGGTTCTTGCTCACCCAACGGTCCAACCTGGTGTTCCCAGCAGGCTGGCAGCTGTCACATGGAAATGCAGAGACCCTAACTGTTTCCATCGCTGACTCTGTGCCTTCCACAGGGAGCCTTGCAGCAAGGACACAGAGCATGGAGACGGGAGTGGTGCCCGTTAGACCTGCTCTCGTTCCGCGGGCTAGAACTCAGTCATGGGACCAAGCTAACCACAAGTGAGGCGGGAACCGCGCTTCCAGTGCCAGGAAGGAAAGAAAAGGGTTTGGCCAAAGCTAGAGTCTCTAGATCTCAGTCAGCATGTTACAAAATTTAAAAAATTTCTCCCCAATTCTAACAAGTTCGGTGCTCAGTATCCACTTACCCAACCCTTGTCGTGGGCTCCATGTAACTCACTCTGCTAACGGTCCTGGCAGTTTCCTGAGGTGACAAATGGGGCAGCAAAGCCACTGGACTCCAGATGCTTTTTCCTGATCTCAGCTCCAAAGCCTGTACCTTTATTTGTGAAAGCGGTGAATTGGGACTAATGATGGAGAAAAGGACAGCACATTGACCAATCAAGCTCTGGAAATAAGGACAAGCTTTCGTGTCAAAAATCCTCTTTGCATTTTCTTCTATTTTACTTTTCTCCCAAGACTGTTATTTCTCCACAAGGGAACTTCCTGCAAATTTAAGACTTAAGTGTTATTTACAAAAAAAGTCTTTCCACGATTGTTTACTTGCCTATGCGTGGGCACAATACTCAGACCTAAAGAGGAAGTGGTCATATGAGCCAGGTTCCCTCACAAACGTGTCCCCCTAGAAAAGATAAAATATAAATAACTGAAAGTTGTTCTAGATTCTTCCTTGTCCACTCTGTACCTCCTTCTCCTCCACAGTCTATGTGAGCAGCTCTTCTCTGTGCTACCATTGGATACCATCCTACTTGATCGCCTTATTGTAATTGAATATTTATGTGCCAGCCTCCTCCATTACACTATAAACTCCATGAAGAAAGGGACCTTCTCGGGGATGTGGAGAAAGGGGAACCCTCATACACTGTTGGTGGGAATGCAAGCTGGTGCAGCCACTCTGGAAAACAATATGGAGATTCCTCAAAAAGTTAAAAATAGAGCTACCCTATGACCCCGCAATTGCACTACTAGGGATTTACCCCAAAGATATAAATGTAGGGATCCGAAGGGGTACGTGCACCCCGATGTTTATAGCAGCAATGTCCACAATAGCCAAACTGTGGAAAGAGCCAAGATGTCCATCAACAGATGAATGGATAAAGAAGATGTGGTATATATATACAATGGAATATTATGCAGCCATCAAAAGGAATGAGATCTTGCCATTTGCAACGACGTGGATGGAACTGGAGGGTATTATGCTGAGCAAAATAAGTCAATCAGAGAAAGACAAGTATCATATGATCTCACTGATATGAGGAATTCTTAATCTCAGGAAACAAACTGAGGGTTGCTGGAGTGTAGGAGGTGGGAGGGATGGGGTGGCTGGGTGACAGACATTGGAGAGGGTATGCGCTATGGTGAGTGCTGTGAATTGTGCAAGACTGTTGAATCACAGACCTGTACCTCTGAAACAAATAATACATTATATGTTAAAAAAAAAAAAAAGAAGATAGTAGGAAGGGAAAAATGAAGGGGGTGTATTGGAGGGGGAGACGAACCATGAGAGACTATGGACTCTGAGAAACAAACTGAGGGTTCTAGAGGGGAGGGGGGTGGGAGGATGGGTAAGCCTGGTGATGGGTATTAAAGAGGGCACGTTCTGCATGGAGCACTGGGTGTTATACGCAAACAATGAATCATGGAACACTACATCAAAAACTAATGATGTAATGTATGGTGATTAACATAACATAATAAAATTAAATTAAAAAGAAAAGAAAGGGACCTTCTCTATCTTGCTTATCCCCAGCACATACCACGGTCTCTGGCTCCTAATAGGTGCTTGCTAAATGTGCATGAAATGGGATCGAGTTGAACGTAAGTTAGAAAAAGATGGGTTCCATAAGACAGTAAAAGAATCAAAGGGCTACTAGTGTTCAAAAGAGAGAACCATGCATCTGGCTGAAGGGGGGCGGGGAGCGGGGGGACCGTTTGAAGCGGACTTTAAAGGCAGGGTAGAGTTTCACCAAGCAGTATTTCAGCGATGGCACTGCAAACAGAGGAACGGCATATGTCAATGCTCAGAGGCGGAAAAGCAAAGACAAGTTGGAGGAACAGCTCGTATTCCTGTTTCTCGTGCACTTAAAGTGTGTGAAGGGAGGGATGAGAGATGGGAATGCAATGTGACTGTTCTAGAAAAGACTGTGATTCTCAGGCTGGCAAGTTTCAGTGTAATTGTGTGGGCAAGAGCGAGCAGGGGGAGTTCTGGGTACTGGGGGGGGAATCCATCCAGCAAGTGGGCAAGGGATGGAGCGTGTGGATGAGAGGCCGGAGAAGCAGACGCCTCGCAATAAGCTACAGGTGAACAGCACCAGCTGAAGCAATCGACACGAGGGATGGGGCAGGCGGAGTTCGAGGCACAGGCAGAGGAAAAGCCCAGCTCTCGAATAGAGGCCAGGCTCTAAGGAACGATGACAAGGCAGGAGTGCAAGGGGGGTGACAGTATGGTGCTGCCTCAAGAGGAACTCGAGGGGGAAATACTGATTTAGTGATTGAAAGGAAGGTGAAACAATGGGTTTGAAACATTTTGAGCTTGAAGTGCTTGGGGAAGCAGGGCAGGAATTTGGGCAGGTAGGACATCAAAACGGAGCTAAGGGGAAGCTGGCAATGCAGAACAGTGAGGGCCAGGTGGGCTAGGTGGGCTAGGTGGGCCAGGTGGGAAGGGGGGGCCACTTGGCCTACACCTTGGATTCATGAAATTTCTCCAACCGAGACTTGACATTGCCTTTAAATGGGTTTATATATACAGTCCCTGAATGTGTGTGGGTGTTGGAAATTTGGTAAGTATAAACTTGCAAACTGCACCACAATTTTGCAACCCTACTGGGATGTTTATTCACTGTCCTAATATACACAGAGACTTAAAAAATAGAAGTGTCTTTTAATAGCTGTGGCGAGGCGTCCCCTCATAACTTGCATTTACCTCCAACTGTAGCAATCTCTCCACTGAACTATAATTGCTGTGTCCCTCCCCATCTCCCCACGGCCTGAAGGACGGTGTGGGGTTAGAACCCCAGGAGCCCACTTGGCTTCTGGGAGAGAGTAGGCAACTCAATAAACAAATATTTGGAGAGGGATGATGAGGAAGGGAGAAGTCATTTATTTTGAATTAATACTATGGACCTCAAAGTGGAAGAAGATTATATAGAAGAAAGAAAAGTATCTTCCTTTCAAAAAGAGCAGCAAAACCATCTTGTAGCGTTAGTAATCTTATCTAAGATATAGCAGATCTTAAATGCGAGCTAGGCTCCATCTTTGGAGGAAGCCTCCTAACAGTATCATGGAAGTTCTGTCCAACTCGGGATGAGTGTGTGGGGTGAACAGATAGGAAGATCAGGGAAATTTCGCTCCAGTTCTTTTTAACAACTTGAATTCCATTTCTGAGCACATACAGTCATCTCCTGAGAAACTCTCTGACCACCTTTTCTATTCCTTTTTCCCCTTGGCTCTTGAGTGAGCGTGGATGGAGAGAGAGAGAGAGAGAGACGAGATCAAGATGTGGAAAATTTCAGCAGATTTGAAGACGAAGGATGAAAGATCCTGGCTTTTTCCTTCCCTATTAAACCCAGGGTAGACTGCTTTAAGAAGAAAGAACAACACATTGCCCAATTATTGTAAGAATATACTTCTGATACACCTGTTTTACCTCCCAAAGCCGACTTTGATGACCTTAATTTTACCTACGCTCCGGTATAAATTTTCCCTGAGATCTTTATCTTGTCCTGACACCAATTAGCCCATGAGTTTCAGCAGAAGAATCCATGGCAATTTAATACACACCTTCGAAGAAAAGGAAAGACTAATCAAAATGAAGACTGTCTCAAAATCAATTGAACAGGTGTGCATTTCCATAATGGCTGCACAATTCAGCCACATATTGGTGTTTGCTCCTTTTGCTTGTGAACTGAATTAGTAATCTTCACATGCCCTGTCCCGGTGATTGAAATAAATTACTTTGTTAAATTGCGAAGCAGGTTGACCCATCTGTTGGCCCATGAATGTTCAGATTCTCAGAGGGTTTATTATTCCAAATAATGACTGCCATATGCAGTGGTAAACAGTTCCTTTAAAACTGACTAAAGGATTTGGTGCGACTTTTGAAGGCAATTTATAAAGCTATTCGTGTTCCCCTAAAGGATCTGCCCTTCAACTAACTTCCAGAAAAGTTGTCTTGATAGGTTAATCCTAGCCAAAACACCTTGTTCTCTTTGGAGAGGACAGAGGAAGGCGAGAGCAGAAACATATGTTCTGTGAATACCTACTACGTGTCAGGCGCAGGCCCATTGTCAGCATGGCTCCCAGAGCCTCATGTGGGCCGGGCACTGAGCACTGTTGCCAGAGACAAGGGGAGGTCGGAGAGGTTAAGCAGCCCATCCAAAGACACATGCTAAGTTGTAAACTGGGACTCGAACCCAGTCCACTCGTTCCAAGACACATCAGGCTATCTCCATCAGGCCTGAGCACCTGATGGAAGAGTGTTCACACTGAGAAGTATGATGAGAATTCTGTGAATTCACCGTTTAGACCCAGGGAGAAAAAAAATCCAGATAGATTTATTTCTTCTTTTCTGATTCTGCAAACAGCCCCATTCAGACCGGGCTTGTCCCCTTGTCTCTAAAACAGGAGCCTTCCTCTTGTCTTCCTGATCTCCTTGAAGGGGAAAAGAGCAGGGCTTTGCACTCCCACTGGCAAAGAATATAATAGGAATGTTTTAAAGACAAAAATCTGTGGGTCCTCTTCTCATCTGTGGCTTTCCTTACTTTAGACCATCCTCCTTTTCAGATCCCAGGGGTAGAATGCGTGTTCGGCTCCCACCAGGTCCATAAACTGCTCTGACCACGGAGCAGCCATGATTTGTTCATGATGTTAGCGGTGACTCACTGGCTAGATTACAGATGTTAAACTGCTGATGGATGGCCCAAAGCCAGCACATGGTTGGCTCTTCTGGTATTGTATTAATCATGTGTGGAAAGGTACTCTTTTCCCTCTGTGAAAAATGAAATGGCTAATATACAGTATGGAATGAGGGCCTGGAACAATTCCTTCCTTAATGGGAAAAGAATAAAGCTATTAAAAGAATAAACTCTTGTATGTAACATGATGACAGTGGGATTTTTCTGATGAGCTAAATGAATAAGTTCACTCTCCTTTGATTTATGCCAGGGCAAAGTGTCTCTCAAAGCTTCAAAAGGCAGAGAGTGCATTTGGAGAGGCCGAGGGGGCTCCACTCCCTTTGTTTAAAGAGAGTGAGAGGCTAAGACTGAGCCGAAAGCAAGTGTTTGACGGGCAGAGACCTGCAGAGGTGGGCAACTAAGTGCTCAGCAACAGAGGGGAGGGGTGCCTGTTTTGGGGGGCGGGGGGACAGAACCTTTCGTTAAGGAGGCTTGCCCTCATTTCAACAAACCCTGAGACACCTCTGCAAGGGCCAAAACGGGGTCCTGCCTCTGTGGTTGGTGTCCTCCCAGACCCGAGGAGAAGCACACCTATTCCTTTGCTGTCAGCTTGAATCTTGAGGAGGGGGCTAGAAATTAGGATTGCTCTTCACCTGCACCAGAGATGGAACCAGAGAAAAAACAAAGTCCACATTTAGAGTCTTAGAAAAGCCTTCATATATAAAAATTAATACCTGACAGAGGGATATATTTGACATCAGAAAAGATTGCCCAGGTAATGTCCATTAAAGAAAAAAAACTGGGGGGTGGGTGTGCCTGGGTGGCTCAGTGGGTTAAGCGGCTGCCTTCAGCTCAGGTCATGATCCCAGGGTCCTGGGATCGAGGCCCACATCAGGCTCCCTGCTCAACAGGGGCGTCTGCTTCTCCCTTACCCTCTGCCCCTCCTCCCTGCTTGTGCTCTCTCTCTTCCCCCCCCAACTCTCTCTCTCTCTCTCAAATAAATGAATAAAATCTTAAAAAAAAAAGAAAAATGTTTTTTGAATTACGTATTTTTATTTAAATCAAGAGTGATGTGATCAGAAAAGTATAAAACACCGGACAAGCCCAAATTTGGAAAAACACAAATTCAGAAATAGTCTGCAAAATAACCAGCCAGTACTCTTCAAAGATCATGAAAGACTAAGGAAGTATCACGAATCAGAAGAGAGTAAGAAGAGAAGAAGAAATAGCAAATGCATTGTGAGATTGTAGATGAGATCTGGGATCAAACGAAGAGTGAAGAACGTTCATGGAACAACAAAGAAATTTAGAGATTAATTAATAGTGTTAACAGTTAATCTGGAGATTAACATTTGGAGAAATTAACTTTATCAGATGTGTTCGTTGTTGAGGGGTGTCCCTGTTTTTTGTGGACAGAGCTAGGACACACATGTATGTATACTGACCCATGTGTGTATATACCTGTATATATTTAATTCTGTGTCTATTCGATGGTATACGTGTGAAAACAAATGCGGCTTTATACTGATTATTCTGATTCCTATCCAGCACCACTGGGTTCATTCTACCATTACCCCCTTGCTTCTCTATAACTCCATCCACAGTGAAAACCAAGCTCTCTTTATCTATTGTTCACTGCTGGTACATAGGGATATATTTGACTTTATACATTGATCTTGTGTCCTACAATCTTGCTAAACTCACTTTATAGTTCAAGGAGCATTTTATAGATTCTTTAAACTTTTCTACATAGACAATCATGTTGTTTAAAAACAGAGATAGATTTATTTCTTCTTTTCCAATATGTATACCTTTTCTTTCTTTTGCTTCTCAATTACATGAAATAAGATTGCTAAAGGGGCAGAACATTGCCTTGTTCCCATTTTTTGGGGAAAAGCTTTGAGTCTCTCACCACTAAGTATGATAGCTATAGGTTATTGTTATTATTATTTTTTTTATTATTAGCTATAGATTTTTCATAGATGTCCTTTATCAGGTTGGAGAATTTCCTTTTATTCTTAATCTGCTGAGAGTTTTTATCTTGGGTGATTGCTGAATTTGTCAAATGCTTCTTCTCTGTCTACCGAAATGATCAAACAGCTTTTCTTCTTTAGTCTGTTAATATGGTAAACTGTATCATTGATTTTGAGTGTTCAACCAGCCTTGCATTCCTGTGATGAACCTCACTTGGTCCTGATGTATTGCCCTTTCTATATTTTGTTGCATGCAATTTGCTAATATTTTGCTGAGGATTTTTGCATCTACATTCATGAGAAATATTAGTCTGTGGTTTCCTTTTCTTGTAATATCTCTGGTTTGGGTACTAGTAAGGGTAGGATATAAAGATGGAGAAGCCAATGGAGGAGAAATTGTATCTATGTCTCTATCTATACAAAATTGGTGTGTAAACCAACTTCTGTCCTTTCCTGGAGAAGAACAGACTTGGGGATGGCTGACGCTGACAAGTCGGTAGACTTCTTCTCCCTGTTCTACAATTAGAACAAATTTGGCCAAGATCCTGTTGGATCAGCTACTGCATCGTATTGACAATAATGTCATCTGTACTCTCCTGAGACTTACTAATTAAATTTCAAAGTTTAATCAAAAGAAAACTCACATGTTCCCTATTAATATGCTGACTTGTTTGGAAGTTGGGTGAGTTTTAGCTATACTTTCAGAATAAGCTTGGGATGCGTACACCAGATACACAATGAATTTGAGATCTAGGATCCTAGAATAGAAAAATCAGAAAATATGGCCTGAATATAGTGTGTGTTAATAAATATTTGTTGGATGAATATGTATCTCTCTAAAGCTTGTCGTATGTTTGGAGTGTTTTTCAAGTCTCATACTGCTCAAATTTTCAACCTTGTTCTGTTTAGAAAAACAAAATGTGAATTTTTCTTCAATAGTCTCATCCTCTTTGACCTTCTACCCATTTGTGTCCTACAAGAAAACTCGCCTCAAGAGTTTCTGGTTCATCATACTTATCCAACATGTTTGTCCAACGTCCAAAGCAATACTTGAATCACATCTGTCTCAGGAGACAGCACACTGCCATTGGCCAAGAGCAAATGAGGTTAAGTCTGCACTGCCTGTTCTCAGCCTCAAACTTAGAACGAGAGGGTTTTCAGCCCACGGGTGTGGTTCCTTCCCAAGACCATCCACAATGACAATTTAGTCTGGGAACTTCATGCCATGAGCCTAATATTCTGCAGCACTGTGCAGCACCCTCTGTTTCCTCTGCACAAGCAGCCCATGTGACTGCCATCAGCAGCCATCACTCTCCCTTTCTTTAATGAGAAAACTGCATCTCAGCGGGTGCCTGGGTGCCTCAGTCAGTGAAGTGCTTGACTCTTGATTTCGGCTCAGGTCATGATCTCAGGGTCATGAGATCGAGCCCCGCGTTGTCAGGCTCCACGCTCAGCGGGGAGTCTGCTTAAGATTCTCTTTGCCTCTCCCTCTGCCCTCCCCCCTCCCACACGCATGTGCTCTCTCTCTCAAATAAATAATCTTAAAAAAAAAACCCAAAAACTGTATCTCAGGTCAGCAGGTGATGGGCACCTGAAATGATAGTTCCCCAAGTGATGCCTCAAATCTAGCCTCAACAGAGTTTCTATCATTATGATCAACCATGAGCCCAAATCATAACTGCTATTTTGCTGGTGGTCAGAAAGGGAACTACTCGTGTGTGTGTGTGTGTGTGTGTTCAGTTGTACCTAGAGAAAGGTTATAAGAGCGTCTCATACCTTTTTAGGATTATTTGTTGAAACCTCTAATCAAATTAGTCATTGAAAAGTCTTTTCCAAGAGTTTTCAACTATAAAATCCATGAGCTCAAATACTTTAACTTATTCACTATTTGTCTCCAGTACCTAAAATATTGCTTACCAAAGCAAGCACACGGTAAGTATTGGGGAAATAAGTGTTTTGAGGTACAATAACCTGGTTACCTCATAAGTACCATGTGTGATTTGTAGTAAATAGCTTCTCCCCTACATATATGCCTTCTGTCAATTTTAAGGTCATGGCCTAAAGAGGGAAATGTTTCCCCAAACTTTAGGACCATGAGACAGCAGCAGAAGGCATCCAGCAATGCGTTTGCAGGATAATGCCTGGACTATAGTAGATGTTCAATAAAAATGTGTTGTACTAATATTTGAGAAAGAAGAGTGACGCTGACTTAGGCACACTCTTTGTCAGACATTCTACTTGCTTTATCTCGTAAAAGTGTCTGTGGTGGCTACTCTAATATTTCCCATTTTACAGAGTAATAAAGTAAAGTTTGGAGAGGTTAAGTATACAGCTTTATGCGGCAGAGCTGAGATTGAACCAGGACCAGCTGGTCTCAGAACCCTCAGCCTGAACCACCCCATAACACTTGTGAATTTCCCAACCCATTCCTTCTTCTAGGACTTTGCTCTTCCCTCCCCCTGGATCTTTGCATAGCTGCCTATTTATCATTCAAGCCTCTGCCCAGTATCACTTCCTCAGGGAGGCCTTCCCTGACCATTTCCCGCCACTCATTCTCTCTCCCAGGATCTTATTAGATTGTCCTCATGTTGAAACACCACCTGGTATTCTCCTGTTTATGATTTTTTTATGATTAAGTCCCTCAACCAGAACTCAAGCTTTGTGGGAGCAAGGGCCTGTTTCAGTCTGGTGCTGAGCCTGGCACATGGAGGCAGTCCCCAAACACTTACTGAATTCCTGAATGACTGCTACAGGCCGGTTGGTGGTGTGTTCAAGGAGATGGCACTTGCTAGGCCAGTCTTTAGAAAAGTACCTGGTGTACGACTGGTGTGCGTCTCCAGACTGATTAAGTTCAATTCCCATATCACTGCCTCTTTGCCATTTCAGGCAAGAAAATTGATGCATACATGGGTCAAGGAGCACATTTTTCCATGCAAAGAGGAAGGCTCAATGAATGAATGTTTGTAGTGGGCTTTATAAACTCTCCAACAAAGACGCTCTGCTGAATAAAAATATTTCCATCCTTTTCAGATTGGAGCCATACATACTCAGCTTCTACAAGACCAAAATGTCAGTTGTTTCTAGTTTAAAGAATGTGTCTCAACAGACAGCCCTAAGCTTTATATATCACACAGGCTAAAGCCCAAAGGAAAAGAAATTTTTAGAGAAAACTCTCTCTGGCTTGGGCCCAACCTTTGGTGGAGAATATTAACAATACTGCTTGGACTTAAGTCTCTCAGTTTCCCCCAACACGTATCTGAATGAGCTTGATGTATGTGACATGCATCTTGTTTTCAACCCTTGTAAGTGATATTATTGTCAGCATAATTGTTTTACAGATCTCCAGCCAGACCCAGACCTCACACGATGCTGCCATGTTTGTTTCTCTGAAAGTTTGGTGGTTCAGATGACATCACCTTCCTTTCCACCCTCTCTAGCTCTGCGTTTGCTGGGCCAGTCCCTTGCAACTGCTCCAATTTCATTCACGTTCAGGTGCTCTTCTCCCTGTCTAGAATCCTTCTCCTTTGACCTGTGTCTTACTCTTAATTCTTTTTAAAGATTTGGATCTAGTGTCCTACCTCCCCTTGCCTGATATCATCTCTCAGGTTCACTCATACTTTCCAGGTTAAGCCAGGTGCCCCTCCTCTAAATTCTAGAAGAAATTTATGGAGACCTTTGTTTTAATTACTTATAATTATCTACTGGCCTATGAGCTCCTGGCATGCCTACTTTATTCATGTTGTATCCCCAGCACATTACCGTGTCCTGCCCATGATGGCACCTAATAATAATTGGGAGCGGTATTTACACTGAATTTATACTGGTTCTCACATCCCCCTTCCATTTTGTGTTAAATTGACTCAGAGGAAGAAAAATCATTTTCCTCCACTCACTCTTTAAAAAGTTGATTTCACTCATAAAATGAGAATACCAGATTTTCAGTTCCTGGTGTCACTCTCCCCAGTCTGTCTCAAGATCTACAGTCACCCAAATTGATGGTGAGTGAAGATAATGGTCCTAGGAGCAAAGAACACATTGACATCAAGAACCTGAAGGCATTCCTCAGACAGAAGCAACATTGCACATGAACCAAAAAAAGGACCAGAATGGCCAAAGATCAAGGAAGGCCCAGCCTTCTCATCCCTGCCCAGCCTTCTTCTGATCAAAACCTTATACCTCCATGTACAAGTGTTCCCTTTAAAACACCATAACCAATTCCAAGATACAGAGGAAATAACAGTCATGTTCTTGGTATGGTGCAACTACACAGTAACAAAACCAGGTTTCATTTGTGGCTTGTAGAATGAAGTGCACACGTGGCCGCATGCCAAATGTGGTCTATTACCTTGTGATATCACAGCTACAGGGGAAATTGATGTGCCTTCTCCTAGATGTGCTTCTACTATGGTAGGAAATGGTTCAAGAACTTGTCCATATCTCGGATTCTACAGTAAAGTTAATTTGGCCAGAGTTTACATCTGGGACAATGGCTAAGCTCTGCAAGGTCAAGAACAAGTGTGACTCTGTGCATCTGTCACATACACCATCACTTCCTAAACTCTCTCGACTATAGGGCTGGTCTCAAGGGCCAGGCATCTCCTATAGTCTCCAAGGAACCCCCAGGGTGGGCTTTCTGTCCTGGAATGTCACCCTTCACTCCAGTATCTATACATATGTTATAGATTAGAGGCAGTGTGAGACTTAGAACCCACAGATGGCTCACCTAATCTAGTTTCCCTGTTGATCCTCAAGATCCCTCAACAGGGCTCAGTGGTAAGGTCCCCACAACCACCTGGCCCCAGTGCAGGTTTCTGCTTCCAACTAACCAGCACCCCGGGCAACAGAACTTCCTTTCTGGGAATCTCAAAATGGACAGTGATGTGGGATTAAAGAAAAAGTGACTTCCTCTCCTGCCCCATGGTTTGATACTTAACTTGACCAATATCTTTCATCATAGTTAGTCTCAATGATGCAACCTCCCCATTAGAGGACATCCAGTCCCAAAATAGAAATAATGTTCCAAAGCTATTGGCAGAGGTTCCTTAACCTGAAGAAAATATGGCACCAAATGTTCAAGAAAGAAATTTAGTGGGAGACCATTTCCATTACTCAAAAAGTAGAATATCAACTATAAGGAAGGAGAATGTCAAAAATGAAACTTGTGGGAAGTCTTCCACTTAGCAGACTGGGGTGGAGATTGAGAAGCTCAAGGACTTAAAAGTTAGCTCCACTTTGGAGCGGGCAGATCAGAGCAGGTAGCAGGGGGTAGGAAACCACTTCCTTTTTTAAGTCCTACCAAGTGTTTTTCTATATGGGTCCTACTGAATTGGATTTTTTAAATTCTTAGCGTTAAGATCATTAACATCTTAGCAATCAAAACGTTATGGCAATCAGCATAATTTAACAGTACAAGATACCACAGGTCTATGGCCTTGAGGATCAACTGATGGGTAGCAGGCCACAGGTATGATTGCCTCCATGCTCTGGGCTACACATATGCTGATATACCTATCACTGCGTTTTGTTTTGTTTTTTTTTAAGATTTTTTTTTAATTTATTTGACAGAGAGAGAGATAGGGAGAGGAGGAACACAAGCAGGGGGAGTGGGAGAGGGAGAAGCAGGCTTCCCGCCGAGCAGGCAGCCCTATGTGGGACTCGATCCTAGGACCCTGAGATCATAACCTGAGCCAAAGGCAGACGCTTAAGGACTGAGCCACCCAGGTGCCCCTATCACTGGGTTTTTGTAAAGAATAAATAAAATAATGAAGAGGAACTATAAAACTGTAAAACATTCTTCCAATATAATAGATTCGAATAGTAGTAGTACTCAAGTTGTTGTAACTGGTTAAATGAAACATACTGTACATCAAATGTGATGTTGTGAAGGATTTCTCTTGATTACTCACTCAACAAACCTCATCTTCTTTCACCCTGAGCTAAGTACTGTTCTAAGCGCTGGAGATGCAGTGGTGAACAAGATTGTAGGAGGTCCCGCAGCTCTTAAGGTGCCTCCATTCCAGGGTCAGGGATGGGAGAGACAAAGAGAAACAAGTCCATAAATGAATACAATGGTATCACCTAGTGGCAATTGTTAGAATGAAGACAAGATAGGATGATACAGTAAAGATCAAGGAGATGGAGAGGATGGAGAGTGACAAGCACGGACAACTAGGAGTTGGAACTGCTGGTCAGAGAAAGCTTCACTGGGGGCGGGGGTGACATTGTAAAGGAGACTTACATGATGAAGAGTCAGTCATGACAAGATTTAGAGTCAGAGCTTTGCTGCAGAAGGAATGATGAGTGCAGAGGCAGAAGTGTGTTATGGAAACAAAAAGAAAGTCAGTATGGCTGGAGAATAGTGGCCAAAGGAGAGAGTATAGAGTCAGGTAGGGGCCAGATCACGCAGGACCCTGTGGCATGTTTGGTGGGTCCTCCCTCCCTTCTTTCCTTTCTTTCTTGGCTGTCTACCCAGTGGCTGAACCCCTTTTTTATGTTTTAGGAACTTTTGGAATTTCTCAGCTTCTAGTCTTTATGGGAGACACACTGCATCTTGCTATAAACTTGAAAACAGGAAAGACTTGCTCTCCCAGCCTCCCTCGCAGCTGGGTGTCGGTGCATGATCTACATTCAGCCAATCGGATGCACAAGCCCCAGTCTTTAAACTGGAAGCTAGTGATACAAAGAAGCATGAATCCTAGAGAATCCACCTGGAGTTCAGATGATGCAGCATCATATCCAAGAAGGTTTCCAGGGGCAACCAAGGCCACAGTTTCAGAGTAGAGCCCAGCATCTCATGGGAGGAGGGGTGGCCATCACACAGTGGCCTGGAATGTTCAACAACGGCGGGAGCAGTGTGCTCACTAAATGCCTGGTGCGGAGATGTTGGCTGTGGTCCTGACTCCACTTGTCCTTCCTTGCTCCTGACTGCTTTCTGAGCCTCTCCGGCAGCCTCCCTAGGTGTTCTAGGCTTCCCACTCCCATATCCTTTCAGTAACTTTCTTTGCTGCTGGAATTATCTACAGTTCACTTCCTTTTCTTGCAAACAAGGACTCTGACCGACACAACATAGTCAGAACTTTGAATTTTATTCTAGGGACGGTAGGAAGCCACTGGAGGGTTTTAAGCAGAAAAACAGCCCAGAACGTTTACGAAGAATTCCTGTTTAATCTTAGAACTACATTGTAATTCTCCTAAATGATTGGTTTGTTTTGGGCTCTTGAACATCCTCATTTGGGTAATTTATTTTTTTCTTTTTTATATATTCTCTGTTAGAAAACGTAGAGTTCAGGTCAGGCCCAGTCCATAAAGGAGGTAGATTCCTCTAGTATGTATTTTGAACCTTTATTTTTGGCTCCACATTGCCCCTGCTTTTCTTCATCCTTTTTATCCCTCTTTTTAATGTTTTACTATATGTCCTACTTTGCTTCAAATTCTTTCTGGAAAAAGCTTTTATATATATAGTGATGATATATATATATTATAACATATATATATTTATTTATATACTTGGCCACCTGATACAGTAGCCACCAGCCACATCTGGTTATTTTAATTTTAATCCATTAAAATTAAATTAAGCTACCCTATGATCCAGCAACCCTGCTCCTTAGTATTTGAAAATGTATGTCCACACAAAAACCTGCACATGGATGTTTACAGCAGCGTTACTCATATAATGGCTAAAACTTGAAAGCAACCAAAATGTCCTTCAATAGATGCATGGATAAATAAACCGTGGTACATCCAGACAGTGGAATATTACTCAGTGCTAAAAAGAAAGGAACTACCAAGCCATGAAAAAGCATATAAGAAACTGAAATGGATATTCCAAAATGAAAGAAGCCAATCTGAAAATGTTACATACTGTATGTTCCCAACTATATGACATTCTAGAAAAGGCAAGACTATGGAGACAGCAAAGAGGTCAGTGGCTTCCAGAATTTGGGGGTGGGGGTGGGGGGTAGGAGGCGAGATGAATAGACAGAGCACAGAGGATTTTTAAGGCAGTGAAAATACTCTGGATGATACTATAGTGATGGATATATTTGTCATTATACATTTGTCCAAACTCAGAATGTGCAACACCAAGAGTGAACCCCAGGGCGCCTGGCTGCCTCAGTCGGTAGAGCACACCACTCTTGATCTCAGGGTCGTGAGTTCAAGCCCCACGTTGGGGTGGAGCCTACTTCTTATTGAAAAAAAGAGTGAACCCTAATATAAACTATGGACTTTTGCTGATAATGATGTGTCAGTGCAGGTTCATCAGCTGTACGAAGTGCTCTACTGTGATGGAGGCTGTTGCTAATGGACGAGGCTGTGCATGAGTCAGGGCAGGGGCATATGAGAACTCTCTGAGTCTTCCTCTCGATTTTGCTGTGAACCTAAAACTGCTCTAAAAAGAAGTAAATTCTTCAAAAAATTAATTGAAGATTCAGTTCCTCAATCACACTAGCCACATCCCAAGGCCAAAATACCCTGGGGGGCTACCTATCAGATAGAACAGATATGAAACATTCCCATCATCACAGAAATCTCTGTTGGGTAGCACTGCTCCATACCATGGTACATCCAGTATACTAGAACATTATTTAATATAGTGAATATCATTTTTGTCCTGTTGCCTTGGAGAATTTGTCGTTTATCTACACTTAAGGACCAGTGATGGCAAGGGTTCCAGAATGTCGCATGTAGCATAAGTCACATACGGGAGATGAGACAGAAGGCTTATCATCTCAGGCATTACTAACAACTCTTCCCACATCTCAGTATGAAGGACGTTTGCACGGCGATATGCACAGAAAAGAAATACCCAAGATGCCATCTCCGAAGAGCCAGCCCTAAGACAGTGAGAGCCATGTCCCACGCTTGTCTGGACATTACATGGGCACTTAGAAAAATACAGGAGGAAAAAGAGAGGAAGCCGGAAACTGTCCCTTTGTTCTGCATGGAACAGTGTCTTTCTGAGCATGAAACTACGCAAAAAAATCTAGTGACCTCTAACATCAACAAGAGGTTCCAGTTTGATAACCGAGTAGAAGACGTTATTGTAAGAAAGCTGAGGTTTCTATACCAAGATGGAAAAACAAATACATTCTTTCCCAGTGGTTAATCATGTTTTCTTTATTAAGCAAAATGCACACAAGGTGTTGTTTTCTCTATTGCTTCAAGGTCAGCCAGGCTGGAAACTGATGAGCTAGAGCAAAGCGCTGTCTCCCAGGCACAGGACAGGAGGGAGGGAACATTTTTCAGAGCGGCAGACTTTCTTCCAGCAGCGAGCTTTGGGCAAGAGAAAGGAGCTCTCGGGACAACTATCAACACAGTAGCAGCCTGGTGGTTTTCTTCTCCTCCTCCGGGGAGCTATTTTCTTTGCAAAACTACTGTAATTTTAATGGGCTGCCATTTGCTCATTAAAGTCATCTGGGGATTTAGTCAGCATACGGACCACAAAATAGAACTCTGTATAATGTTTAGGATTTTGTCGTTTAATAAAACATTTTATAAGCTCAGTGTGTACCTATTAACCAATAACTGCCCTTCTCAGGGCCCAGCAGCCTGGCCTGTGGTCCCAGTGCCCTGACTGCTAGAGGTGAGTTATGGAGAGATCTTTCCCAAGTTCCCATTCATCTTTATTATGATACTCAACTAGCAGATGATGAGTAATCAGTCACTGTTAAATTCCATCCCTGGGAATTTGACCAGGCTTGGCCTCTTATCATTCAAAATCTTTTTGAGGGCTGTCTCCTTTGGAAAAGGGAGGCCCTGAGCTTCTAATCCTATGAAGGGATTTATTATCTGCTGGGGAGCAAGAGTGTGTGATGGGGGCGCATGATTATCACTGATAAAGCAGTTCCTAAATGCTGGTCCTTGAGCTGATTCCATCAGAATCTCCCAGGATAGATGATAACAATGAACATCCCTAGGCCCCAGTCCAGAGTCACTGAATTATCTTCAAGGGCAAGGGCTAGAATTGTTTGAAAACCACTGCCCCCAGTTTTTTCTGACATGTGGCCAGATTTGGGAGGCACTTGGAAAGCAGAATACTACTCACCGGATTGAAAGGCATATACTTTGTCCCCATAGTGGAATAGTTTGCTTTAAATGGGAAAAACAAAAGTCAACGCACAAACTCCATTGAATCTCCAAGCTTAACAATGCATTTAGTTAAGTGTTCATCACAAAGGTGAAAATGCGGAAGAAGCAACACAATCTAGCACCATGCTTAGAGAACTCAAAACAGTCACCATTTACTGAAGGGCTGTTTTCTAGAGTTTTATTACAAACCTTGAGCGTCTTTGCATCATTTTTCCTTCAGTTCCAACCGCTATGGGAGAGGGGGCTTAATTAGCCTTAGGTTCCATATAAAGCATGACTTAACCCTAAGAAGATCAGGGGGAGCAAAGGGGGCACTGAGACCCCAATACTGGGAAGCAGAGGGGCAGAAGTGTTCAAATAACAGTGGGTTGAGCTGGGGAGAATAGGGGGCGAGGACCTACACCGAGGGGGGTGGGGAAGAGAACACACAAGAAAGCTTCCCCTCTGACCAAATGGATTGCGTTCCAATGACGTATTTCTCATGGCTTTGTCTAGTATCTTTTTGTCATAAATAAACAAATCTCAAGTCAACACGTTACCTTATAATATGTTGAAAACACATGACTCTTTAAGATTGTGCTCAGGAGAAGCAATGATTCTTCTTACCATCACCCCTAGTTTTGCTTTTCACTGGGGTGGGGGGCTGGGGGAGACAGGGGAGAAATCCGTGACATGAACTGTGACCCGTGGAGCCTGGTTCTCCCTGTCCCGCGGCAACCACACCGCCCACTGACACTCGGGGCTGACCCTGCTCAGGCACAGTGCTCAGCTTTTTTGCAAGCATCATCACATTTGTTCCTCACAAATGCCTTAGAAGCGAGGTATTATTATTATTCCCATTCGAGAGATGGGGAAAGGGAAGCTTAGGGGAGTTAAATAATTTGCCAAAGTTATAGCCCCAATATTTTAGTCAAGCTACGCTTCTAGATTCAAACAATACCATCTGGTGCACCGCAAGCTGTCAAGGGTTCTTTCCTCGTGAGGGCAATAGGAAAGAAAAAAGAAAAAAAAAATGTTATCTGTAGCAAAAACATTCTTCTCCCATTAACCAAAAACCCTCCAACGAAAACCCAGCCAGTTTTGGTGGACAGGAAAAAATATAATCCTTGTTCAGAACATGAGTTGCTTTAGCCCCGTAGATTCATAGAGGAGTTTTTCTGTCCTTCTGTGGCCCACTCCATCTCCCCCAGCCCCTTGATAAAAACAAAATCAGAATAAAGACGAAGAAATAAAAATACATTTACTTTCCCCCAAGCGACAGACTTTTTCCTAGAACTTGTCTTCTCTGAAAGCTCAGCCCTCCCAGGGAGCATCTGAGATCTTGGGCCCCTTCACAAAGGATTGATGATTCGGGCCCCAGCCCCCTGCATTCCTGGGACAGTTTTTCTGCAGGGAGTCCCACCCACACTCGAGCTTTCTCTCAAATTCTCCCTCCTGGATTCTGCACCTCAGAGAATATCGATGTTCAGCTGGAGTTTCTAAGAAGCTAGCTATGATCCAGCAGCACATCAAAGAGGCTGACATTTGCCCCGCACAGACCCTCCGTGCCCTTTCCAAAAAGCATGCACCCACTTTCTATGGTGATTAGGATTGATACTTAGTGAGCAGTGACAATGCACCCCGAACAATGAGAAACACAAAAGCTCCTTTACCTTCCACCCAGCGCCCTGTGTCCTGCAGATAAAATAACAGCAGCTGCTATTCGCTGCACCCTGACCACAGCCCGGATCCTGTGCTAACCAACTGGCAGCTAATCTTCGCAACCACTTCAAGAGGTGGGAAGACACAGGCATGCCCATTGTACAGATGGGAAAACCGACCCTCAGAACGTTACCAAGCTGGTAAATGGATGTGCCGAGAGCCGCAGGCTCCCAAGCCCAAGCTCTATACTAGTAGACTGTCGTAAGTCCTCCTATGGCTTAGTGACATCTTGGCTGGGACACACACGTTCCTATTCAAGTTATCTCCCATCTTGTTTTGTTTGAAAATAAATATTTTTTAAGGAGAGTCAACAAGATAGAAAAATCATATGTGACTCAAGAATCTCTGAAGATTGTACTAACAGTATGGCTTGCCATATTTTCTCCTGTAGGCTTGTCCTTTGGGCAGGCTTTGCAAACACGCTAGAAAGGGAGACAAGCGAGGGGCAGGAGATACCAATGGAAATGCAGATCTCTGTCAGAAAGTCATTACTATTCCCATAAAGTGCAACGAAATCGTTGAACAGCCTGCAAGGTGGACTGTTATTTTCTCCTCTGCAAATGCCTTCCTTCCAACAAGACATTCCCAGGTCTGGGTCAAGATGAGGAAAAGGAGACATCGAAAGGAGACTTAGAAGGCTGCATTTGTTTACTTTAAATGGTTATGCTCTATTCTGAGATTGTTTTCTTCTTTTTTTTTTTAGTACTATAAAATCTATTCTTCTAAGACATGATGATGATAGAAAATGTCCATTTTCTTTTTCTTTCTCTCTTTTTTAAAATTGTCTTTATTTGACCAAATAAAGAGTTGGCCACCTTGTGTCAGTTTAAAAAAAAAACAACTACTTTCGGAAAAATTTTACTCAATCAAGAAAGTCTTGGGGGTAACTTTCTGAGTTTTCTAATTTTTCTGATCAGTATGGATTGTTTTGTAAAAACTAATAAAAATATTTTGAAAGAAATAAACCACAAACTTTAGAGGAACCACATATACACCCCAATCCTCCCTGGCATAACTTTGTTTTTTAATTTTTTCTTAATCCATCCATTTCTGATTATTTGTATTACTTATCATCACTGATGGAAGAGTGTAGAAAAGCAAGGTTTCTTGGCAACGTTGAGAGATTTTAGTGACAAGAGATAATAATAATAATTAGATGCATCAGTGGATAAAGTGAAATTTAACAAAATAATAATTTAAACTGATTTTTTATGAAGCCACAAGAAATTCATTTGTTGGGCAACAAAAGATTTTTTTCTTTGTAGCAGAGGTAAAACTTTTAAATATTTATATAATTCTACCAAATTTAGCCTGCAGCAAACAGTGTTATATATCTGAAAATTTAAAAAAACTTCTAAAGCAAATGATCTGACCTCATGGAAGACAGCCTGACACTCAAGAAACAAAACCTCTATTGTGAACAGACTCTATCTCAAGAGCAGACTGATGGGAGATTTGGCAAAATGGAGTTTAGGCTTAGACTAATTTCACATGCTAATGAGAATCTCTGGATAAAAGCTGCTTTATAATGGGTACTAACCATTTGGCAGATTAACAAGAGTCAGACCAAACAGAGCAGGAATTAGTCATGTTTGTCATAAGGACCATATGGCTAGAAAGAAACTGGGAGAGTTGGTTTTAGCCCGTCCTGGAGGGGCTTGGGGACAATATAGTTTAAGAATCCCAGACAAATCAGAGTATCACACAGTCTAGCAGCCTTCACACAAGGAAATTGTGCAAGGTTCATGTGTAACCTCCTTTCAGCGTTGGAAAAACTTTGTATCCATCAAATCAGGTGCTAGAGTTTGTGTTCCTTCCTTTACCTCAGTCTTCAGAATCCTTGCCCCAAATGGAGAAAACATGGCAAAGACAAGAACGCAGGTTTAGAGGTGCACTAATATGGCACATGTTACTATTCTAACTTAAAATTCAGTTATATTAGCCACAAGTGGCTAGTGGCCACCATATTGAACAGTGCAGATACAGAACATTTCCATCACTGCAGAAGGTTCTATTGGATAGCTCTGTTCCAGAGTCAAAGATGCCACTACCATGACCTTGAGCTTCACTCAATTTCCTTATCTGAAAAATTAAGGAACTAATAATATCTGTCTCATAGGAATGTTAGGAGAATCCAAGGTATGTAAGAATTCTTTGTAGGCTATAAAACTAATATTAGCTATTTTGACGATGATAATGATGATGATGAACGGCTTCTACATGGGAAGCCTTCATATAGTTAGAAATAATAAGCAATCTCAGTCTTCACTCCAAGTGTACACATGTCCAAGTCATGAGGTTTTTTCCTCCAATTTTATGCTCTCTTTCTTTGAAGTTTCTCCTTTACTTCATGACTAAGGTTAAAGAACTAGACAATGTATAAGGGAAAAGGTCCCAGAATCCTATTTGAATACAATTATGTGTGAGTACTAAGCTTTAAAAAAACAAACCCATCAAGCAGGATGTGTTATACACCTTATTTAGTGTTTCCCAAGCTAATGTCCCCAGTCCCAAGGAGACTGTGGAAGTCTACAGATTGAGCAGGACACAGCAGATGAGAGAAGGGGGCATGGCAGGGAATGTGGTGTTAGAGTTGCTGCCATTACCACAAAAGTCGTCCCAGAAGTTTTATGTTTTCCAAGATAAATCTACCTAGTCCAGGTGACATATAAAGCACTGGCTTTGTCTGAAATGATATTCATTAAGTCTAACAATACTGTTTGGTGGAACCATATGCCATTGCCATTTTTGTAGGTCAAAAATAGTCGAAAGCTGACAATCGCATATGGTTCAACCCAGTGCTATCTCGATTTGACGTGTAGCAAAGGGGCCAAGAGTTCAGGTTTTAGTCAACAGACAGACCAGGGTTTGAATCTCATTCGGCCACTGTGTAACTACGTGTTTCTGGGAAAGTAATAGAATAACGGTGAAAACAAATGCAATTTGCTGATCAAATCTTTCAAAGCACTGGACTGATGAGAAAAGAAAATAATAAAGTGCTTTTGGTTGGCAGAAAGTTTGAGAACCATGGATATTATATTCCTCAAGGCAGGGCTTTTCATTGGCAACATACCACCCCCTTCGGGCAACTTTAATCATGTTGAACAGAGAATAACAGAGGTAAATAGCCAAGGAGGTCTCTTTAAAAACTGAGAGACTTATCAAAAGCCCATGGGCTTCCTACCTCGGGCATGATAAAAAGCACCTTCAAGTTTATCTAAGGCAATTGCACACGAAAAGCTATACTGATGACAGAAAGACAAGATATTAACTGCAAAAGCCAGAAGCAGAGATAAACAAGGTAGCAGAACTGTCAAGAGGCTCTTGGACTTGACCTTCTCGATGGCCTGGCCATATTATGACATTGCCCCACCATATTATAATAATTTTAATGTCCCTCCTTGAGAAAGCAGAAAAGTGTATTTTATTTTAAAGATTTTATTTATTTATTTGACGGAGAGAGAGGCAGCAAGAGAGTGAGCACAAGCAGAGGGAGTGGGAGAGGGAGAAGCAGGCTTCCCGCTGAGCAGGGAGCCCGATGCGGGGCTTGATCCCAGGACCCTCGGATCATGACCTGAGCCGAAGGCAGATGCTTAACAACTGAGCCACTCAGGCGCCCCCAGAATCATGTATTGTACTGTCAGGGTATTTCTATGCACAAGCAAATCATTGCACTAAAGCTACGGTGCAGGGAAAGGGTGGCCCAATGCTTCCTGCAGACCAGGAAGGCCGGGGGATAGCGGCTCCCTCCAGAACCACCTGCTCAGCACAAGCACTCCTGAGCCCTGGGGGCAGGGTCCGTGTCAGCACCCAAAGAGGTAGGCCAAACCAGGTTGCTGGGACCAAGGCAAAGAGAGAACGAAGCTAAGACACAGAATCCAAACAACCAGAAGGAGAAGTTGGAGAACAAGAAATCCAAGTGCAAAAAAAGAACAGAGCAGACAACCAATAAAGGGGCTAGATGTAATCTGAAGACAAAATCTACATACCTGGGGTGGGTTTGACACAAGTGAGCAAACAAACAGAAAGAGCACCCCTCTAAAGGGACAAAACAGGATGAACTTCTTTGTGCAGAAAAACTCCCAGATAGGAATGCCACATCTCAGGTCAGTAACTAAATTCCAGCTTGTTACTGGAAATGAAGAACATTCTTAATTTTAAACAACAGCCTCCTATTCCCTCGGCCCAGCTGTTCCTAGGCTAGTACTCAGGAAAGAAGGCAAGATTGAGATTCAGACAAATCAGAGTCACTTGGCTCACCCATGTATCAGGTTTGTGCCCAAGGGCTCGTGTCTGCATCTCTGTGAACTTGAGTTTCTCATCTTGAAAACAGGAGCAATCCTACGAGCTTCACAGTGTGGTGGTGAACACTGTATGAGGCCACGCGTCCTGGAAAGTGCTGGGGTCGTACCTGGTACTTGGTAGGGACTCAGTCAACATGGGGTCTCCTCTCTTCTCCGTAGCGATGGTGATTTATCAGCAACTGAAACAACGATTTATAGATTTTCTCTGTTACACGTGTGCTGGTCAGTGATCCCTTTTATACCTGTTGGACATACATCCCTTCCTAAGAAGGCTGTTCTGTGTATTCTTCCAAAGCAATGTGAATCACAACCTTCGCTTTGAGACTTACTTAGACTAAGTATCTAAGCCTTATTTTTGTTCTTAGTGTTGATAGTATCCTTTAGCAGAATGTCAACACCAGAAAGATTTTATTGTCAGCGGACAGTGGCCGGGGAAAAGAAATCCTGCAAAAAGCAAGAGCAACCTCCCCCACACCTGCCAAAAAACCACAAAAAGCCCGAGCTGCGGCCCTCCATGTCCCAGCGTGAGCAGCTGATCTGGGGCCCAGCACTTGGCACGGCTGCTATTGCAGCCTCCGGGGGAGCCCGGGATGGGTCTCCAGATTATCAGGAGCAGACATCTGCAACCATGTCTTCAGGGACCACCCAGAGGGCGGCCAGAGAACCCTGGGGCTCCCCGCGAATTTGCGGAAAGGTCAAGAGTCACTTGCTCCAGCCAGTTCACTGAAAGCATCTCAGGGAGCCCCAGTGGAAAGGTCATCTTAAGATAGTGACAGGGCACAGCTTGAGGGGGAACAGGAGGAGAAGACAGAAGAATTTCTTTTTTAAGTAGCAAAAAGTACATCTGTTTCTGGCTCAGCTTGTATTTTGGAGTCTGATTTTTATTTCCATGGCATTTCCTTGGCTGTTCCAGTTCATGTCTAAATCACAGAATGTGTCCATTGTGCACTTCTGGGCTCGCATACATGTGCCACGAAGCACAACGCTACCAATGCGTTTTCTCACTTCATTAAACATTGCTTTAAAATGGCCTCCAAATGTCCGCTCTGCCCATTGCATCTGTGGGGGGGTGTTACCCGCCCCCCTCCGCCGCCAGTGGGAACAGAAGGAACGCCCAAGTCACGAGCTGTGATGTTTAAGATTTTTCAATTTCGCATGTCCGACTCTGTAGGCTGATTCTAGGGACAGCCATGCCACTGCGAGGGAGGGCCCTCGAGGGCCTGGGCCAGGGCATTGGCCTTGCAAATCTCCAGTCTGCTCTGCAGCAGCCCAAACTGGCCTAAGCCCCGGGGAGCCCTTTCCACTTCGCTGGGTGAGGTGCTGACGCCACCTCCCACAGGCAGGCCGGGACACATTCTGCTGACTTCAGAAGATGCTACGTAAATTAGAACTCATGTAACCATATGGTTCAAACCTGCAGGTCATATTTTATACACAAATGACTATGACAGGCGGTATTTTTGTGCTGACAAGTTGTATTTCATCCATGTTTACTTAGAATTCATGCTATCATTAAAAGGTGAGCAATGGAACTTTATCAGATATTTATGCAAAAGTTTGATTGGGTTTCCTTATTTTAAAAAAGTAAAAGAAAAAATCACCCAGGGAAGCTTTTGCTTCTTCCTTAACTCTTATCCAAGTGTTTGATGTTATGGTGGTTTCAGATGTTCCAAAGGGATTCTGAAGGAGTTCCAAGGAGTTCTGAAGCCCTGGCTTCCTGAGTGACCAGGGCTGAGTGTGCTAAACAGCTATTTTATTTGGATCCCCAAGTCAGAAGTGCATTAGTTTACCAACCTCCCAATGCTGTGTGACCTCTGGCTGTTTGAACATGGAACCTATTAACTCAAACTTTCTTGACTACCTCCTCTAACATGGTAAGTAAGAGAATCTCCAACATGGTGATCAGTAAACCTCTAAGGTCTACAAAATGCTATCTCAATCATTCTACAGCCTCTGGTCCTTTGAAGACAAACCTTAGGAAAATACCTCTCAAGCTTACTAGAATTCTGATTAAACTCACAACCCAGTCAGTCCTAGAGATTCTGTGGCTGTATGAGGACTGCAAGAACTAAGAGACTTTCAGCACAAATCTTGAACTCAGATGGAAAAATACATATATATGATTATATCATTCTTTTCTTTCATTCTATTAATATGATGTATCACATTGATTGGTTTGCATATATTGAACCATTCTTGCATCCCCGGGATAAACCCCACTTAGTCACAGTGAATGAGCCTTTTAATGTGCTAGGATTTCCCTGAGAATTTTTGCATCTTATCCATCAGGGTTATTGACCTGTAGTTCTCTTTTCTAGTAGTGTCCTTTTCTGGGTTTGGTATCAGGATAATACTGACCTTATAAAATGAGCTTGGGAATGTTCCCTCCTCTTTATTTGGTAGTGATGAAGAAGGATTGGTGTTAATTCTTTTTTAAATAAGTTTGGTAAAATTTGTCAGTGAGGCCATCTGGTCCTGGGCTTTTCTTTGTTGGGAGATTCTGATCACTGATTCAATCTCCTTACTAGTAATTGTTCTGTTCAGATTTTCTATTTCTTCCTGACTCAGTCTTGGTAAGTTGTATGTTTCTAAGAACTTTTTGATTTCTTCTAGGTTGTCCAGTTTGTTGGTGTATAGATGTTCATAGTAGTGTCTTATGATACTTTGAATTTCTGTGGTATCAGTTGGAATGTCTCCTTTTTCATTTATAATTTTGTTGATTTGGGTCCTCTCTCTTTTTCTTTGATTCGTTTAGGTAAGGGTTTGTCAACTTTGTTTCTGTTTTCAAAGAACGAACTCTTAGCTGGTTAATCTTTTCTATTGTTTTTTCTGTTCTCTATTTCACTTATTTCTGCTCTAATCTTTATTATTTTTTTCTTTTGCTAACTTTGGTCTCAATTTATTTCTTAAGGTGTGGAGTTAGGTTGTTTATTGGGAATCCTTCTTGCTTCTTAATGTAGGTATTTATTCCTGTGAACTTCCCTCTTAGAACTGCTTTGGCTGCATCCCACAAGTTCTGGTGTGTTGTGTTTCCGTTTTTGTTTGTCTCAAGAAACTTTTTTATTTCCCTTTAACTTTTTATTTGATCCCTTGGTTGTCCAGGAGAATGTTGTTTAATTTCCGTGTGTAGGTAAATTTTTCAGTTTTCCTCTTGTTGATTTTTAGTTTCATGCTGTTGTGGTCAAGAGAATATTCTTGGTGTGATTTCAATCTTCAATTTGCTAAGACTTGTTTATGGCCTAACATATGGTCTATCTTAGAAAATGTTCCATGTGAGCTTAAGAAGAATGTATATTCTGCTGTATTTGGATAGAATGTTCTGGATGTGTCTGTTAGGTCCTTTGGCCTATAGCATTGTTCAAATCCACTGTATTTTTATTGATTCTGTCTGGATGATCTATGCATTGTTGAGAGAGGGGTATTAAAGTCCTCAACTTCAGGCATCTGGGTGGCTCAGTTAGTTAAGCTTCTGACTGTTGATTTTGGCTCAGGTCATGATCTCAGGGTTGCGAGACGGAGCCCTACATCAGGCTCTGTGCTGGGTGCAGAACCTGCATAAGATTCTCTTGCTCTCATGGTTCATGAGAGACGGTGGACTCTGAAAAACAAACTGAGGGTTCTAGAGGGGAGGGGGGTGGGAGGATGGGTTAGCCTGGTGATGGGTATTAAAGAGGGCACATTCTGCATGGAGCACTGTGTGTTATGCACAAACAATGAATCATGGAACACTACATCAAAAACTAATGATGTAATGTATGGTGATTAACATAACAATAAAAAATTTTTTAAAAGATTCTCTCTCTCTTCTTCTCCCTCTGTCTCTCTCCTCACACTTCTCTCTAAAAAAAAAACGAAAGAAAGAAAGAAAAAAAGAAAAGAAAAGAAAAAGAAAAACTAGTCCCCAATTCTTATTGTATTCTGTTTATTTCCCCTTTTAGCTTTGCTAGTTTTTGTTTTATATATTTATGTGCTCCAATGTCGAATGCATACATAATTGTTACATTTTCTTGATGTATTAACCTCTTCATCATTATACAATGACCTTCTTTGTCTCGTTTAATCTTTTTAAGTTTAAAGTCTATTTTGTCTATATAGCTACCCTCCTTTTTTATTTTTTTGGTCACCATTTGCTTGCAATGTCTTTTTCCATCCCTTCACTCTCAGTCTATGGGTGTCTTTAAGACTAACGTGAGGCTCTTGTAGGCAATATATTGTTGGAACATTTTTTTTAACCCATTCAGCCATTCTATGTCTTTTGATTGGAGAAGCTAATCCATTCGCATTTAAAGTAATTATTGATAGGTAAGGCCTTACTCTTGTCATTTTGCCAATTGTTTTCTGGTTGTTCTGTATACCTCTCGCTCCTTGTTTCTTATGCTGCTCTCTTTTTTCTGTTTTATATCTTTGGTCTCAGTATGCTTTAATTTCTATATCATGTTCTTTTGTGTAATTACTACAAGATTTTCCTTTGTGGTTATCATGAGGCAAACGTAAGATATCTTAAACTTACAACACCCTCGTTTAAACTAACACTTAACTTCAATAGAATTCATAAACTTTATGCTTTTACTTCTTCTCCCCCTCACATTTTAGGTTACTGCTATTACAATTTACATGTTTTTTATATTGTGTAACTAATAAGAGATTATTATATTCATGGTTATTTTTGCTATTCATTTTTTTAAACTTTTAAACTACAGTTATGAGTTATGTGCCCCTTTACCATATGACAGAATCTAACTATGATTATATTTACCATTACCAATGATTTTTATGCTATCTTTTGGGGTTTTATGTTGTTAATTAGTGTTCTTTTTCTTCCACTCAAAGAACTCCTTTAACATTTCTTGTAAGGCAAGTCTGGTGGTAATGATCTCCCTCAGCTTTTGTTTGTTCAGAGAAGTCTTTATCCCTCCTTTGTTTCTGAAGGACAGCATTACCAAGTATAGAAAGTCTTGGTTAACATTTATTTTCTTTTAATATTTTGAATATGTTGTCCCATTTTCTTTTGACATGAAAAGTTTATGTTGAGAAATCTGCTGTCTTGGGGGGGGTTCCATTATATGTAACTTCTCTCTCTGCTCTTGCTGCTCTTAAAATTCTTTCTATGTTGGGGCACCTGGGTGGCTCAGTCGGTTAAGTGGCTGCCTTCAGCTTGGGTCATGATCCCGGGTTCCTGGGATCGAGCCCCACGTTTGGCTCCCTGCTCTGCAGGGAGCAGAGGGCGAAGATGAGGGAGAGGGAAAGAATCTCAAGCAGACTCCATGCTGAGCATGGAGCCTAACGTGGGGCTCGATCCCACAACCCCAAGACCGTGATCCAAGCCGAAACCAAGAGTTGGACGTTTAACCAACTGAGCCACCCAGGCACCCCCTATGTCCTTGACTTTTGCAATTTAATTACAATGTGTCTCAGTGTAGCCCAATTTGGATTCAACTTTGTATCCTTCTTTTCATTTAACATTATAACCCAGAAAGCATTCTCTGTATTATTATAAGTTTCTCATAAATAATAATTCTTAATGGCTACAGAACAAGGGATACATTTTTAAAGGTAAAATTTTCAACTCTATTAGGTGCTGTGGGAGATAAATGTATAAAACCAAACTCAATGTAGGTTCTCTGAGGGCAGTGATTTTTGTCTCTTTTTATTCTCTGTCATAACCCTGGTGCTTAGACTACGCCTGGCCGGACATGGCCCCCTTTAATAAATAAGAACAAGAACGGCTGAATATGTGGAGTCCCAGAGGCCACATGTGGAGTCCTAGAGGGCTCTGGGACTCCCTTTCTGGACCAGCACTGTCCCCTGGTTTGCTCTGAACTCATTCTTCATAATGATTGACAAGCAACTCGCTCTGGCTGCTTCTAGGATCTGTTGCTAAGACACAAGTAAGAGTAAACACATAAGTCATAAAAATAGCAATAGGTTTTTTAAAGCACCTGTTTCCTATTTAACACCCTCATAAGCTGTTTTGAAAACTATAAGGGAATCTGAGAATGCTTCAAATTGTTTCTGGAGTTTTTTAGAAATTAGAAATGCATGTTATAATAAAGCCATCTCAGATTCCCCTAACCTCGAATATCTAAATTTGTTAGAATCTGTGCAAACAGAAAAGAAACAGATCTAGTTTCATGCAAAAGTAAATCATAAAAGGTACATTAGTTTGCTTAGTCAACAGCTTTGATGTCCAAGAAAACAAGGCAAGACTGTGCCCTGCCCCAGTAGAATTTGAGTAAAGTTCTGGCAATGGTGATATCTAGTTAGGTTCTAGGATTTTACCACCATGAACAAAGGCAAGATCAGTGGTTCGACCCAAGGAACAGAAACGGATTCATGGAAAATTTCAAATAAAAATTAAGCAGAGCTGAAAAGATACTTTGTGAAATGCCTATCCCTGGTAGAAGGACCCCATGGAAGAAAGTAGATTTTTTGCTAATCGCCACCACCGCACAAACCCTTATATTATACTGCATGAGTCTTAGTATATTGGATTCATGTACTATTATACTTCCTTTCTCCTCCTCCAAAACCTAAAGATATGTACCCCTCTAAATGTCCACACACCTCATGTATGAGCAAAATTCGACTTTGACAACCAATATTTTGTGGACAAGACATGAGCCCTGGCGCAAGCGGGCCAAGGAAAGGAGGGAGGGAATGCATTGCCATGTTCTCTCTTCTCCCCTAGCCCACGGTCAAGACTCCAGGCAACAGAGGGAGTTTCTGAGACCACAGCAAAGGTGAGTAAGAGACTGGGAGGTGGGACCCCTGAGAGAAGGCTAAAGGAAGTGGGGGGCTTTGATGTGATCAAGAAGAGGAGATACAGAACTTTTTAGATTTTAAAAATTAATTTTTAGTTATGTAAAAGGATGTTTATGCAAGGGAATGACCTCTTTTCTCCGTTTCTTCTGGGGCAGGTCAAAAGAAAATGGACTTAAGCTGGAGCAGAACGGGTTTAGGTAAGACAGAGGAAGGAATTTCCTGAATGTGGAGGTCGTTAAAAACTGGAATGAGTTACTAAGGGAGTCGGTGGACAGTGTTCCTCTGGGGAACACTTAAAAATAAGATAAATTTTCATCTGTCAGGGCGGGTTTAGAAGTAATCCAACCAGAAGGCCTCTCAAAGCATTTTCCAGCCCTATAACCTGAAGGCCAAATTCCCTCCGATTTTATTTCTACAGTTAACTAGACGTGAGATGGATGTCTGAAGCAGAACTCAGGATTTCAGATGCTGTAACTAGAGGCTACTTGCTTTTTGTTCTATTATAAGACACCACTTTGCGTAAGAAACTAACGTCATACTCCTTCCTGGAAGCCACATCAAGGAGAACATTCACAACGCAAAACGTAGCAAATCAACTACTGCTTACACACCCGCATTCTGCCCCTCACAGATACAAAATACCATGCCCTCCTCTCTGCCTTTTTGTTCTCTCAGGCCTACGGGGCGCACCTTTCCCGTTCCGAAGTTTATCTTTCCCAGACGGTCATCCCAAATATTCCGTTTTACGACTGGTCAGTTTCTCCAAACAGTCTTTCGAAATCTAACCAAATGTTTTCCCTGCAATTATTTGGCAAAGTTTCAATCTTAGATACAGCAAGCTAAAAAACAAGCTTGCGTTTGGAAGAAGTGTCGTCAGGCACATTCCTTTCTTTTCTTTTTCTCCTGAGTTTGAATCAAGCCCAGGGGCGATTTCCATCTGCCCTCAGAGGACCAACCAGCTTGAGGCTAGCTCTTGTAATTTACCAGCTTTGTTCCAGTTCCATCGCTTTCCTTTCTTTTAAATGTTTCCAGTCGTCTTTGTTTCCTGCCCAAGCAGGAATGTTAAAAGGAATTGATAAGCAAATCCTCCTCCCAATCCCCTGCACCTCCTCTTCATTCTTCCCCTAACTTTTTTTTTCTTTTCGCTTCTCCCACCTCCTACTCACCCCTCACACCGAGATATTTGTCAGAAGTCCCCTCTGAGCTCTCCAACCCCTTTGTCCAGTGTGAACTCTCTGAATTCGAGGAAAGAGAAGGAATTTGGTCTAGGTAAGAAAAGGGAAGGCTGGTGAGGGAAAAAGCCCCCCCAAAGGGGCTTCAGCCACCCTGAACCCTGCTCGAGATGCTAACAGTTCTCTCTTAAGCAGACAGAGAAACTTCTTCCAAGAAATCAGGATTGGGGCAAAAAGAGATAAATGACCTCCAAGGGAGACAACTGGAATGTGTTCATTGACCGTGAATTAAAGTAGATCCTATAACTTACACCGTTCATGAGACCATCAAATGTCTACAACTTTGTTTCTGGTTCTAAATTGAAGTGGTCAAATTATAATGGTAAAAAAATCTAAATCATCATTATTTTTACTTCTGTAGAAGCTTCACAGAGAACTTTACGTCTTGATGGGGATAGGGTGAAGAGGGGGATCATCTCAGTCTTTATAGGCTATGCAGAAAGTAAAAGAGGTGTATTCTCTTGTACAAGTGGGGAAGACCAGGAACAGAGTGATGACATCATTTACCCAGGGTAGCCAAAGTAAGTGCAAGGTTCTGTGCATCCACATGTAATATATTCTTCACCAGGATGCCCTGTGAGGATGAAATTTATTTGTATAACTAAACAGATAGTAAGGTTAAAAAATTGCGTGCATAAGAAGATATTAAATTGAGTTCATGAATAACATCCTTCAAGTAATAAAATACATCACTATTATGTAACAGCGTGAGAGAAGCTTATCAAGCAGTCAGACTTCTTGGCAATAGTTGGTTTCATCAGCCCCTCTGGGTCTGCAACCCCAGGGCCCTATCCAGGTTTACCTGGAGAGCCAACCACAATCCCACGCCCCTTTGGGCCACGCAGAGTTCAACTCTCCTTTCTCAGAAAGAGAAAGAGGGATGAAAATCGAGATGGAGAGAGGGATAGGGATAGATATAGGAAACTCAGAAAAGATCATTTGCGTAGGTTCTACCTCTGGGGACCTACACACTCTTTACTGGAGACAAACTGTCCTGGGGTATTTCATGTTGGATGGTTAACCCAGCTGTTAACTGATAGTCCAGTCTTTCACCGAACCATCCCTGCGCTAACTGTATCTTTGTTCTCTGAAGTGGTTGAGAGAGGAACATAAGCATAATTCCTCCCTTTCAGCCCACCATACCCTTACCCCGATTCAACCAACCACCATGCTTGCGAGCAGATGAAAATCTTTATTTTTGCACATTGTCGTGAGCCTTCACCTTAATGCCTTAAAACAACCAGCTGTTTCTGCCTTGGTCCCTCTCCTCTCCTAGACAGGAAGGACCCACAAGCCCAGCTTGCAGAAGCATGGAGACTCATTACCAAGGTTCTGCAAAAGCTCGGGATACCACAGAGTGTCAGGCCCAGTGTTCAAACTTCTGGAAATGGGGCTGGTTCCACTACAGAGAAACAAATCATCCCTCTGAGCAAAAACCTCCAAAACTTGGAGGGAAGAGAACACGAAAGCTGCAGATCTCTGTAAATTACATATTATCTGCGCCTAGAATGCCCGGAGGGGTCATGAATTTGGAGATCTCAACAAGAGTAACAAGCCAATATCTGACACCTTATGTTCCTAAAACTCATTACAGCTCTGGGAATGAAAGTATAGGGAGACAAAAACAAACAAACACACAGCGAATAAATTATTTACAAGAGGAAAAGCTTTCATTATTTTCTTGATTTTTCCCAATAGCTTCAAAACTGATAGAGAAAGATAAGTCCTACCTCCTAAATTGTCTCTTGAATTCAAATTATCTCTGGTCTGGGATTGAAAGGATTCTCATGCCTTTATGAACTGGACTGAAAAATACAGACTCCCCCAATCTTAACCCTTTCTTCTCTTTCTAAAATGTCATAAGGAAAAGCAATGAGAAGATTTAAATCCCATATCCTCAAAGAAAGAGATGTCTGTTTTTTTTAAATCAGGCTTTCAAATTAATGAAAAGTCTATCCTCTATGTTGAATTGGGAAAATGTGTTGGGGAAAAGGTTCTGACCCTTCTGCCATTTACCTAAAATCTGCCTACCAGTCTCACGCTTTATTCAGAGAAGATTCCTTCAGCATTTTGCCTCTCTAGACAGCACCTCATCTCCGTCGTGCTGGAGTAAACTGAGCTGGTGGTAGACAGATTTCAGGTATACATTGAACGTGTGGCTCTATCTCATTCACTGTGAACTCCTCAAGATGTCATGCTCGTCTTGATATCCAGTGTCTCACTCACAGTAAGCACTCCACAGAGTCTGGCTAAGTCAATGCACAAATGAATGGATAATCATGTCTAACTCACCAAGATTTTCTCTCGCCTTCTCCCTCCCCAGCCTCCATGTCAGTCTCCCCCTGAGAATCGCTCCTTGCCCATTTTCTTCCCCTAAGACATTTTAGTAAAAGGAATGTACCATATTCTGAGAGTCCTACACATTCTGTTTCTTATTTCTTCTGAGAAAGAATTTACTGAAGAGTCCTCCCCACCACATGTGGATTGAATTTCCATTCTCTTCTCCCCATTTCCACCTTGCTTTTATTTCTGTCTCCATCAGAGCACAACACTCAATATGCTGCAGAAATAATTTTCTGCTGAATGAAGTTCGGCCATAAGTCAAGGGCAGATTTATTAAGGCCCCTGCACGGCCGGTTCCCCAGCTTACTGTCGACATGACAGTTTAAATCTTTGATCACTCTTACGCGTAACCCCTTCCCTGCTGGACAGTCCAGACCTGCGATGAGCAGCCCCTCCTGCACACGAGCCGCGGCGAACATGGTTCTGAGCCTGTGCAGACAGCCCATCTTCGCCAAGACCCAGGAGTATCCAGTGTTTTCAGGGATGGTCAAGGCCTTCCCACACGCACACTGCTTTTTTCCACCTGCCTCTGCCCCCAAAAGGCAATTTGTTGTCACACTGCTATCCCCGGTCTTCCACTTTGTCCTCTGTTAGAGAAGCAAGAAAACACCACTGCGGCTGGGGTCACCAGCTAGCTGTTTCGTTCAGTGGGTTGGCTGGTTGTTCCGTGAGAGACTGTTGCTGTTTCTGTTTGGTTTGGGTGTCTGTTTTTAATGATTTTTACCTTTCTGTGACAATTTACTAAACATCTGGCACCACATAAGACAGCCTTTAGAAAACCCTTGAATCAGGCGGGTGGTGGGGTTATGTGGGTGCCTTGATGATTACTTTTAAATGGAGTTTGATGTCGCTGCAGATTACACGTGCGCACTTGGTTACTAACACACCCACAGCCACACACACACACACACACACTTTCCCTTCACAAAACAATGCTGGAAGCTGGCACTAAGAATATTAAACTGTTTGCACAACTTGGAAGGCTCCCGGGAAGGGTTCTTGCATTCATGCGAGCAAAAGTAACGTATCGCGTGTTTCAGGTCACCAGGGCTCACATTCCCTTGTTGCAGGTGCTTGGTCAACATTTGCCCCATCGATTCCTCGCCAATGAATGATTGCTACTGTCATCCCTCCTGTATGGGTAGCGCTTGTAGCAAAGTCTTCTCCATACGTCGGGTCATTAGATTCTCACCACAATTTCTACAAGTGGACGTTATTGTCCTTATCTTACGTGAGAAAACCTGACTTATTCAAAATGACGCCCTAATATAGGTAGCAGACTCAGTCCTTATACTCAGATCCTCTTTGGAGGCACCATCGTTAAGAAATCACCACAATGCTGAATAGCTTGTGGAAAGGGCTGTTAGCAAAATATCCTCCCACCCTTTTTTTTGGTGTTAAGTACAAACTCACTATATACAGAAAGGTATAAAAAAGGCAAAAATGACCCAAATCCCCGGAAGAGAACCATGCTACCATTTGGGCATATATCCTTCCAGGCCTGTTCCTCTAATCAGGGAGCAGAATATGTTCCTTTAAAGTTGCCAATTACTTCTAGAAAGATAGAAGATTCTTAGAAACCAGTCACAGAGTGCCATCATCAGAGAAGAGTTGGCCAGAAGTGCTAAGAGAGGTCATACATCTTCTGTCCTTGCTTAGATAAACACAAGTTTCTGCCCACGCCCAGTCGTTGCCAGAGACACTCCAAGAGAAATAAGAATACATTTTTCTTTCTGCAGAAGATTAACCGTGCATCTGCCAACTGGAGTGCTGGCGTGGTCCTCGGGGCCTCACAAACTCTGCTCTGAAGAAGAAAAAGGGAACAATACAGAAAGGACACAAAGAGCTGAAGAGAGCAAAATCTGCAGGAGCTGGCCCAGGGCTGTCAGGAGAAATAACGAAACGTTAGTCAAATTTCCAAGAAGTTGGGGCTCTGTGAAAGACCCTCAGTGCTTCTTACTTGGGGTGACCCACATAAGACAATGTACCCCTGCTGGGATTTTGTAGTAGCCCCACAGAACAGCCAAAGCCCTGCACTATCTCCCCCTACGAGCACTTAGACTGGTCAAAGGGGCTGCCTCTTTTCCCCGGCAAGTTCTCGGTTTCACTTAACACCCGCCAATTGTCCAAGGTCATCTAGCCGGGATACTTCCATTATCTGCTAGATAAGCTGGCGGAGCTCTTACTTGCAGAGAAATATATGTGTTTCCCCCTGATCACACCCATCCATCTCCTGCTTGCATCGTTTTACTTGGGCATAGCCATGATTTCAGGCAGACATTTATCTTGGGGCTTATGAGATATTTGGCCGTATCTGCTAATACTGCAAGCATTTTTTTTTTTAATTTACATGCTTTAATGTGCAATTGTAATAATATAGGTGTGTCATTCCTTAAGTGTTTTTATTTTTAAGCATTTCAAAAGAAATTTTGTGATCGAACATAGTCCCATAAATTCTTACTTATGAAAAAAAATTGGCTATGCATGATATGTTTAGAAAGCCACTTTCTCAACATTTCCCCCAAAACATTTTCAACACCCCAGGCGGATATGACAGCCACCTTGGAGGATAACTGACAGCTTTTGTGCCTATGTATTTTTTTGCCCTGTGCCCCAAAGTTTCTGAGCCTTTGGGAGCTTCTAGGGACAATGACTCTAGTTTAATAACTGTGAAATGCTATTGAACTCGCAATAAAATATATTCTCTACCACGGAACAATATGATACTTACAACAGCCAGCATTCCTGCCAATCACAGGACATTCACGAAAAAAGGCCACGAGTTCCTTTAGCAACGGGAATGGCCCCTTGTCGCGTGCGTGTACACAAGCGGGAGGGTTTCCAGCTCTGGATATGGCACAGCTTGGATTCCATTAAACTGTTGTGTTTATGTACGCGTAGAAGAAAAACATCTCTCTTGTTTATAAAAGATAAACTCAAACATCAGGGTTGCATGCTAGCGACTACGGCCTTTCCCACATGCATTTGGACCCTGTCAGCCCCCTGGACGTATACGGGAGCACCTGTTCTGTAGGCTCGCCAAGGCATTTCCAAGCTTCCTTATACTGCCGGACAGATTCAGCAAAAGAGCAAGTTGTTTCACGTGAGGGTGATTTTTTTTCTTCAAGTCAAAGGAGGGAGCAGGACCTAACATAAAGAAGAGAAGAAGAGAAGGCTGTTTATTCAAAGCTGAGAAGCACTCCCTTCCTGGGAAGAAGTCATCAGGCTCCAGGGAGTCGGCAAAGGGAAGCCAACCAAATGGCCGCTCAAAGAAGGTTAAGAACTGTGCCCTCGATGGGTGATTCATTTTCTGCGTGAGATCAGCAGCCAGCCTGATTTAGGCAAATTGCAAGGCTCTGGCTCTGTTTTAAGTACACCTTATGTGCAGGAGAATCAGCGGACAAACACCCTGAAACCGAGATATTTAGAATCAGCCATCACAGCAGACTGCTGCGCCACGTCTAGAAATCTAAACCAAGAAATATGGACACAGATGGGCATCTCAGATGCCGCAGTTACACGCGGGCGAGCTAAAGTCCTAGCAAAATTTGCATCATTCTCCGGCTGTGTCCCATTACTATTCTTCAGCCTCTGCTTGATGGAAATTGGGGATTTGCTGCAGCACAGATAAGATTTAAAGTTGGTGCTCTCCCAGACAAAAGGGACAAAAGGGGGAAATTCTCATGCAGACAGGGCGAATCGGCAGGGAGATGACTGAAAAGGCGTCTTGTGTTCAGCGTTTTCCTTGATCCCTGACTCTTCGGGCTGTCGTAACAGTTCCAAGAGGATTCAAAGCGAGAAGCTGCAAAAGGAGGGGTTCTAGGAAGTGCGGTGCCAGAGTTCTTCTTTGAATCTGACACTACCTAGATCCTTCTTAGCTTGTACGAGGCACATTTCATTGATAAAGATGAAATCCTTAAAACAACAACAACAACAACACTGTTCTTTTTCATTAGTTTACAGAGTGAGGCCAACACTATAGCAATGGTTTCTTAGGAAGCTGCGTGTCCTTCACTGGCTGCGATCTCCCTCTTCTCAGAATCCAAGGATTCTCCGTCCTTACGTCCCTCGCAGCATCTAGCACCAGGCCTGTGCACGGAGGGCCTCAATAAATGCTAACTGACAACGTGGCCCTACTTTCTCAGTAAACTAGAAATGCTATTAGTTTAACCACACAAAACTGCTTCTTTTGTAGAACCAAAATGATCAATTATTGGCAGTCTCATAGGGTGAAAGCCAATACTATCGCTCTACTATTAGCTACTTTCCACATACATTACTCCTAATATTCCACATACGTTTCCTAAGAGGCGCTGTGTGCTCACCGCTGCAGCCACACTTACCTCCACTTCCAAGTGAAGAAAGAGATGCAGAGCAGTTAAGAGATTGCCAAAGCTTGGGGCGCCTCGGTGGCTCGGTCGTTAAGCATCTGCCTTCGGCTCAGGTCAGAATCCCAGGGTCCTGGGATCGAGCCCCGCATCGGGCTCCCTGCTCCACGGGAAGCCTGCTTCTCCCTCTCCCACTCCCCCTGCTTGTGTTCCTGTTCTCGCTAACTCTTTCTCTCTGTCAAATAAATAAAATATTAAAAAAAGAAAAAAGAGAGAGATTGCCAAAGCCAAATAGTCAGAGAATAACTAAACATTGTTGTATTGGTCCCTAAACCCTATATGTCAGTCACCTTTCCATCATAAGTGAAAGAAACCCGAAGTGAACAACCTTAAGTAGAAAAGTAGATATAGTGGCTCATAAACTGGGAAGTTAAAGGGTGGGTTTTTTCACGCACAGGGATTCAAATAATAGCAATATTCTTTTTTTCTTTCTCTCTCTCTTTCCATCTCTTTGTTCTACTTACATTTCTTCTTTCGTATACTGGCCTCATTCTCTCTACAGGCTTTCTCTGTATACAAAAGCAAGAGGCCCTAAATCTGCCCCAGTGCCCACACTCTGCCCTCCATGGAAGGATCTGATTGGCCTGCTTAGGCCATATGTCCAAGCCTTGGCCCAATCCCTGCTGAGAGGAAGATTGGATTTGGCCAAGCCTAGGTCATGGGCCTAGCCCCAGGGTCAGCGTTATGGACTGAATATCCGTAAACCCCCAAAACTCCTCTCTTGAAACCCTACCTCCCCGGGTGATGGTATTAGTAGGTGGTGGAGCTTTGGGAGGTAATTAGGAGGAGATGAGTTTTTGAGGGCAGAGCCCTCATGAATGAGATGAGTGCCCTTATAGATGTCACGAGAGAGCTTGCTTATCTCTGTTCTCTGCAATGTGAGGGTACAAGAAGTCAGCAGTCTACAATGTGCAAGAGGGTTCTCACCAGAACCCAACCATGCTGGCACCCTGATCTCAGCCTTCCAGCCTCCAGTACTATGAAAAATAAATGTCTGTTGCTTATAAGCCATCCAGTCTCTGATTCTTTGTTATAGCAGCCTGGCAGACTAAGACAATCAGGGATGAGGCTCTATTATTAATAATCCAGCAGAGTATCTAGGACAGAGAAGAAGACATTCCCCAGTGGAAGGAGAAGGGAGGCAGACAAAACCACACATGTCCAATACTGCCTTGTCCATCCATCCCCATGTGCTCACCATCCTGCCTGTGAGCTCCAAAATAATTTTTTTGCTGATTAATGAACTATGTCCTTATGACAAAGTTGGTATTCAGGAGGCTGAAACACCAACTCACTACTTCCTCTAATTTGGACAATGCCACCCTCCCCCCCCCCCCCCCACCTCTCTAAGAACAGGATGGATCCGCGGCTTGCTTCCTGTCCGAGGCAAGGAGTTACAGACCACACTGTGGCCAGATCAGAGCGGGTCAAGGTTCAAAATCAAGTGCCCCTTACTTTACAACAAACCAAGCAAAGTTGTGTGGGGACATCAGCACAAACCTACCACCCCTAGGCAAACCCACAAGGAGTGAGAGCCAGAGAGCAAGCTACACGGGGGCAAAAATCATAGGCCTTTCACAATTAATTTGGGGAGGACCGAGCTTATCAGAAAATGAAGTTAAGGCTGTGTGCTTCTGCAGATTTTCTCGTTCCATGACAATCTGTACCCAGGGATTTATTGAGAGGAAAGAAAATAAATGATTAAAGGCATATGTAGGTGTTTAATGAATTATCTATTGAATTAAACTGGATTAAATTAAGGATGGCCTGGGGCCCCTGGGTGGCTCAGTCGTTAAGTGTCTTCCTTCGGCTCAGGTCATGATCCCAGGGTCCTGGGATCGAGCCCCATGTCGGGCTCCCCGCTCCGCGGGAGGCCTGCTTCTCCCTCTCCCACTCCCCCTGCTTGTGTTCCCTCTCTCGCTGTGTATCTCTCTGTCAAATAAATAAATATAATCTTTAAAAATAAGGCCTCGTCTTTCAATTATATAAGCAAGCGTGCCCTGACGGGTGGACTTAGCTGTCTTCTTGAAAGGCAAGTGGCCGATGAAGCAGTGGGCAGAGTGTCCTGGCAGAATTCGCCTGTGGTTGCAGCCCAAAGGGTGTGACCTCATCCACCGGAGGAGATGGCCTGAGCACACCCCGGGGTGGGCCAAGGGAGGAGGTTTTGGCTTTCAAGAATACCCTTACTAAGCAGCCCCGCTGGGCCGTGTGCTCTGTGATGAGGTCTTCTCTAGTTTCCAGGTATTTTCTTACCAGAGGGGAGCCACCTCAATATCCTGCCGCGGCCCTTCCCGGGGCAGATCAAGAGAGGCCTGGGGGAGAACCCAGACAGGTTTAATGAGACAAGGGTCAAACTTGAAAGAATACGGCCTCCCGGGTGGGGCGCAGCACTTCTGAGACGGCCCAGGGAGCGGGCCGCATGGGGACCCCAAGAATGAGGTGCCATCTTGGGGCTCCTCAGAAGTTTTCAGCCGCTTCTAGGGAACACTGTCCTGCCCTGGGATGAATTCAGCATGGTTCGGAGGGAAAAAGCCCTCCCTTCAGGGTTGTCTGCTCACAAGTGACTTTGTCCCAAAGCTTTTTCATACACCATGTCCTCACCAGGAACTCACTGCCTCCAGGGTGGGGCCATCTTATATACTAACAGAGCAACGAGTTGCTCATTGTTGATAAAGAGCACTGTTTCTCATTGGTGGAAAGCACCCCTTGAGTGATTCATGTAGGCTGCACACAGTGGAACGAAACAAGAACGAGTAAGAAGCCTCCCACGCACTCACAATGCACCAGGCACGGGGCTCAAGGCTTTCCACACGGGAACTCATTTAGTCCCACAGGCGCCCTGGGAAGTGCGTGCTATTATCACCCCTGTTTTATAGATGAGGATCACACGCAGTAAGTGGCAGGGCCAGCATTTAAAAGCACACGGTCTGTTACCAGAGGCCATGCTCTTAATTGCTATAAACACTGCCCCCAGACAGGGGGGGGTTTGTCCTGTAAGTGAGATCCTGTGTAGAGAACGTCTGTGGAAGGCACCCAGCACACGTCATTACTGTTACACCAATAATATAAGGTCTCACCAACACATTACAATCAATAATCATTACTAAAATTATCATTTCAAATAATTGATGGTAAAGATGATCTCATTTGACCAAAAAAACCACATAAGAACTAAGGACAAAGGAACTGGACCAGCGGTGGCCAAGTTTCTGAGTCTGCTTCCGACCCCGAGTCACTGATGTACTGGTTTACAGACTTGCATCTGGTGTCCCCAGGCTCTGCCTATAGAGACGACTCCTCAGGCTTCTTGGTGATCTGGTTTTGACATCTTCAGATGAAACTCCAAGAGTATGTTATTGCACAATTGACACTAAAGTTGCTGAATATTAAAATAGTAAGACTTTTAAAAAAGAATTTTGAAACAAAATCAATCCAAAAAAAAATGAATTTAGCATTATCAACCACTTTCTCTTTTTTTAAGATTTTTATTTATTTGAGAGAGAGAGCGAGAGAGAGCACAAGCAGGGAGAGGGAGAAGAAAACTCCCCACTGAGCAGGGAGCCCGATGTGGGACTCGACCCCAGGACCCTGGGATCATGACCTGAGCTGAAGGCAGACACTTAACCGACTGAGCCACCCAGGCATCCCCTATCAACCACTTTCAAATGTGGCTTCCAGCTGCTTCCATGTACAACTCGAGGAAGGAAACTGTGTCATGATAGCATCCATCCAAGACAAAAAATTTTGCAGCCAACCGAAGGAAAACCTAACTGGACATATGTTTAATAAGAATCATTTAAGTGTAAAGGCTGAGAAATGCGACGGCCAATATGTGAGTGTTCTGTCCACCCACCAACGAACCACAGGACTCACCACACCTGCAAGTGAGGGGACAGGAGGATTTGCTCATATGCGGGCACAACCAAACCAATGCTGCGAGTGTCCGCACTCTTATCAAAAGGCTCTGTCTGCCTCTCCTCACCGACAACCATAGAAATGGCCCAGGAAGGGTGCAAAACTGCTCTAAGTTAGGCTTGCACTGAACATGGGGACTGCCCGAGAAATAAGTAGGATTTGGGTTTATATTTGTTTATTGGTTCACCTGTGTGTTTATTTGCCTTTTAACCAGAGCAACTTTCTGAGCGCCAACCACAGAGAATTTGCGGGGATGAGGGCTTAATCTAAAGATTTTTCTTTCCCACTGGAGTATATACTCTACCATTTTAAGGAGCATTTCTATCATCCGTGAGGCTTTGCTTGCAAGTTTTTATGTAGCCATTAATGTTAAAAACAGAAGCCATGGCATCCATTTGCATTCCAGGCATAAAGGAAAATTGTTTCCCTTGTTAAGAAGGCTCCTGTGTTTCCAGCACTGCCCCAGATGCAATGTTTGTTTTAGGCCGAGGGGAAGGAAGGCAGGCAGAAAGTGAGCCGAGAAATGGCTTTTTTTCTAAGTGTGGCAGATCATTAATAATCGGTGAAGGATGGACTCAAGAAGCCTCAGTGCACATATTTCTAGGGCTGAAGTTGAAGACTTCATTAATATTCTGGAGGAATATTGCTCCCGTGAAGTTTCCTCCGGGCCTCTGATCCAGCTCAGCTCCATATAAACAACGAAGGAGAAGTAGATTCTAAGATAGTCCCAGAACTTTATCAGTGGAGGAAAGAGAAGCGCGGTTCTCCACCCCAATGCCGAAATGAGCTGGTTTGCTTTGTTGATCAGTTCAGGTTTAACCTCTTTTGACTCTCCGGTCTTATATAGTGTTGCAAAACACTGAAAATCCATTTCTTTGGAAAATGTTTAGCTCTAGTAACATAGAGTGTGCTGTATTTCTTTTAACCATGTTTAGAACTACTTCAGCTTAACAGAGTTTATCAGCCCATGCCAGAGGGCTTTCCAATTTCATTTTAGTCTGCCTAAAACCCACTTGGCCCTAGAGGCCCGAATGCATGGATAGAAGAAAAAACAGCCTCTCCATTTGGGCTACAGAAGGATGGAAGGAGAGAAGAGGGGGGAATCTCTCACTGCTTACTGTGGCAATGTACATACACAAGTGTCAAAAGTGGTCCCAGGGCCGGCTAGGAGATGGACACCCCCGTTTCTGGATCTGGGCATGGGGTGAAAAGGAGGAAAGAGGGAGACAGAATTTTTTGCTCATTCTGCCTATCTTGGGTGTAGTGTATTGGGAGGTGGAAGATAGCATCTCAAAGGAAAGAAAATTGGGGCATGGGGAGAAATTCCTTTGTTTTATGCAAAAATCTCTCAAGGAGAGGGAAACAAGCTAGCAAGTAATAAATAACAGGCTCACGTGTAGCCCTGAGCCAAAACAGTCACAGTCGAGCCACTTGCAGATCTCCTCTCCCGTCAGCCCCATGGCCTTGAGCAAGCCACTGGTCAGGGACAGTGGGTGGCTTTCCTGCCCGAACACCCAGGCCTTCAGCCCTGGGTTAAAATATCCACATTGGTACTTTGTAGCCCTCTGGTAAGAACAAGCCCTGTTTGTTTCAATATTAACTTCTCCACTCCCTCAGCGCCATTTCCATTCTACCTTCATCCTTCTCCAACTTTATTTTTTAAACCCTTAAAGGAAATGTCACTGAAACATAAGGAATAGATCATTAGTATGTCTAACGGTGGACATTTTTTATTATGTAAAGCTCTGAATCCATACCGAACAAAAGCAACTGTTCAGAACCCTCCAAAAAAAAAAAAAAAAAAATTGCCCAGCAATTTTAAGTTAATGGGCAAGATTAATGGATTGTCATAGAATGTGAAGGGAAAGTATTAGACAAAACGAAAGTGGCTCTACAAAATTGGTTTGGAACTGGAGTCTCCGTGAAGGCCCTTCGGCCGGAGGATTACTGTCTGCGGGGCTCGCAGCTAAGCGGTGTATTAATTTGAAAGCCATGCCTTGTACCGATACCCAGCACTTAGTGGTTGGTTTTATGTTAAAAATGCTTAGTCTGAAAACGTGTGCTGAAAGTTTGCCCAAACATCTCATAGTTGATTGCAAACCCGAGTGCCTGGGGGCTCTGAGCCCACACCTCAAGAATGTTGGTGATTGGGTGACATTTTGGCTCCACACCTGGATTTGTGAAGGCCTCTTAACGGCTGCTGGGAATGTGCCCTGCCTGGGGCCCACTGCCCTCCCCCATCACCCCTCTGACAGATGAAAACACAACACGGTCTGTTGCCTGACTGACACATTCCTCTCCTGTCTGGCTCTGAAAGGACTTTATTTAACAGTCTTGGAGTCGGGCTTTTGACTGACAGATTGTGAAGGGTAAAAGTCATTCGGTTCCATTAAGCTCTGTAACTGCTCTGGAACAAAACACCTTAAAAAAAAAGTGTTGGGGGGGAGGGGAAAATAGAGCTGTGGAGAGTGGGGGCATGAGCTTTAGGGAGAAAAAAAGGGGATTCTTTTCAGGTTCAAAAACAATCCTTCTCTTTGCCTTCTGTCTATCAATTAGGGCGGCGTTCCCAGAGGGAATACAGGCCTGGCCTCATTGGTGTCATTCAGCTGCCAATCTCCTGACAGGGACACCAAAGGGCCTCATGTAGCGCTGCGGAAACTGTCTGTCAGGCCATCAGCAGCTGCTATGACGACATCACCTCTGTTTTTCTAGAACTATTATAGAGAAAGGGGGGCGGGGGCTCACCCAACAGAGCCTAAGAGTCTCAGCTCCAAATCTCAGTTCATATTTTCCTTTTACAACCCCCAACATCTCTTCAACCCCAAGGTGAATTTCTTCACAAAAACAACATCGTTTCCTTGCCTGGCTGGGCTATGGGGTAAATAATAACTCGCCAGCCAAGGACATGGTCTTTGGTGTTAGAAAGGGGTTCTGCTTCAGGAAAAACTCAAGTCCTGACTGAATGCATTCAATGACTGGTTCACACGAGCCCAGAGAGATGCCATTTGTGGTGAAAGGTGGCTCAACCACCCGAAAGGCCTGCCGGGGCAGAGCTGTGTGAAAAGCAGTGTGGCCCCACAAAGGGCTTCCTGCCAAGCCTTAACCTTGTTTGGGTTCCTGTGGCTTTCATTGCCCCCTGAGTTTTGCTGGGAGCCCAAAGGCTCAAACGGAGCTCAAAACTCTAAGCCAAACTCAGCACCAAGCAACCACTTCCCACTTTGCTGTTTTTCTGCCTTGCTCTCTCCTTTTCCCCAAGGCCAGACACTCACAGGCTAACTCCGGTTTGCCCCAAACACTCCTCGGCCTCAGCGGATCACCCTGAAGACCCGAAACTACAAAAGACGGGTGCGTTTACCTGAGCTTCCTGGCTTGGCTGGGAAAAATTGTCTTACTGTCTCCTACCTCCTCCTCTCCTCTCTCTACCCTCTCTGGATTCTGCCTGAGACAAGAGAGGTAAATCGGAGCCATGATGGCAACCTGCTTTAAAGATCCATGGTTGCCTTCCCGTGTTCTGTGATAGCTGTGTTTGTGAGAGCGAGCATTTCCCTGGCAGCCTTTTCACATTACAGGGAGCTACTTCCAAAGGGTAATGACAGCACTTTGTACCAAACTGAGCGCTGGAGAGCAGCACTGCCAAGCCCCGTGGCTGGCCACTGTGTTGCAATATTTCTGCTGGGCTTCAGGGAAGGGGATTACGTGCTTCACACTTTCACATGAACCGTACAAAATGTTTAGCCAAACCCGTAAGAACATGTCCATAAAGCTCTCCCCGTGCTGCCAGGGCCATGAGGTCTATCTCTTTCCCACAGCTTATTTCTTCCTTCATTCTGAAATCTCTGCAGGGGTCCTACACTTCCTGAACATAAACCCCATCTGGAGTGGCTGAAATCTGTCCACATAGCAATACCCTGGTCTCGGGCATCCAGATGCTGGGGCTCGGATATGTACCACCTCCATGAAGACCGTGCCTGGGGAAACTCGGAAAGAGCCAGATTTTTGGCACTGGGGTTATAGGCAGAGGAGCAAGTAGACGGCGTCATTAGAGAGAAAGAGGTTAACTTGATTGTCATGCTCCTGCTTTACAGCCTCGGGAAGACACACTCAGGAGCCAGCCCTTTGCCATCTGCACCAACAGGATTGCAACCGTCATGGGAGGCACTGAGGCTTCACTAATGAATGAACGTTTCCAAATTGCTTTGCACGTCTTTGGTTGTGATCACTGCACAATTCCATTACCTAAGCCCAGGGGAAACCAACCTAAGGGATTGGGTAGGTAGGCAGGGATACACACAAAGAGCTCTAACTTCCTGGGGGCGTCACCGCAAAAGGACTTCAGTTACTAGATAAAAAGATGCTGGGAGCATTTCACTCAGGATGGATTACTTCAAAACCGTCACTTGGAAGCCCCAAGTGAGCAGATGCTTGGAGCTCCTGGGTGCTGAATGGCGACATGGGTTCCCATCCTGGGGCTCCACGTCACCCTCCAAAGCCTTAGAACCCCATCCCTTCTCTTCATGATTTTCACAAGGATTTCAGATCCAGTATTGTGAGATGCTCACATTTCTGGCCTTACCATGGACAATGGTTTCCAAATGTTTCTCAATGGAAGGCCCAATAGTATAAGATCTGAATATCAAATTGTCTGTGCTGGAAAGACAGCCATCTTTGTTTACTACTTGCTCAAGGAATTCCTGATTGTTTGCATCCACCTTGGGTTTATATAGCCCTCTGGCCCCACATCCCAACATCGACTATCTCAGGGACTGGGTCTCTCCTGTTTTTCTTTGCACTGTGCTAGCAGGACTTAACTGGTCCTTTGGGCCCTCGATGACAGTGAGGCTTCCTTGCTTGTATATCATATCCATTGGCTACTACCTTCTTTGACTTGTATATTCTTAAGGTATTTCCCATTGACAGGTTACATTGGAAATAATCTTAAACCAAATCTGTTACAGTTCAAATGCAATGGAATAACCGGTTGCTACTATTTAGTCTATATATAAGTTTAGACAAGTCACTCTTATTTATGTGAGAGGGTACCCCAACTGTGAACCAGCCTACTCCTCTCAGGTTCTTATAAAAGAGCAATAAAATCTATCATAAACACCACTCTTTCATCTTTCATTTTCACTCCCATGCAAACCATGAGGCTCAGTAAGAAGCACCCCACAAAAAATACCTAACTTCTTCCCTACTTTCCAACTCAGGATAATGCTGAGCCAGGAATATAAATGCTTTGTGTGTTGCCTTATGTGGACAGTTACATCTTTCTGTCTCTCTCCACAATGGGATAGCAAGTAGGGATTTGAACGACTACCTATAATCTCCACTGGGACAAATCCTGTGAGGATAACTCTAACATGCTCCTTGGGATGTTGTGGATGTCTAAAATATCACATATATCCATATTCAAAGGTATATAAAATCTCATTATTTTAAAAATTATCCACATTTTCTATTAGCCACACTCACAGCTCTCATGATAAAACAGCAATAACTTTGAAGGAATTGGGATACAGGATGAGTCAGAAAAAAAAATAATAATTGACTAAGAAAAAAATCCAATATATCAGCCTTAAATTTAAATATGAGAAGTATGTTCTTGGCCTTGTACAGAAGCATTTTGGAAAAGCTCACTTGAAAAGATGAATGGAATTGATTTATTAAAAGTACAGAGACAGCTGTCAGATCCTTAAACAGTAATTAAGCTAAATTTTTCCAAGTTAAGACCTTGAACCTCAACAATGATCCTAGACCAGGGATTAAAGATACACAGGCACATTAATCTTGGCTTCTCCTCTTAGACCCCGTGGATTATAATGACTTTACTAGAATAATCATTATATAGGAGAAGACTGGCTTTTTAAAAGGGAACTTCCTAAGAAAAGTCATTCTAAAGGTAAAATTAACTCTGGTTGAAAGTATCACATATTGAGCATTGAGCACCCTCTTAATAACAGTGGACTATAAATTTAATCCCAACATTTAAGACTTCTCTTGTTTCTTTTATACAATTGACTGGCTTTAAAAATTATTGTGCCCTTTAACTTTCAAACACTTGTTTTGTTCTTAAATATAGAAAGAGAAGGAATGGAGGAGATAACAGAACAAGAGAAGAGGTGAGAAATTAACATGGCTCAGCTTGTTACTAAGGTTAATAATGATTCATCTCTGAAATGTGCATTTGTCATCAGCTCAGTTGAGGGCTGAAAAAGCCAAGGAGCCCAAAAGATGATTGGGGGCAGCACAAAAATGAACCAGCCACGGATATCTTTTCTCAAGATGGTGATGTTCAATTAATGCTCAAACTACGCAATGAGAGTGAGCCTAGCATGTTCCAAAATGAAGTTGAGTACCATGGAGTTTCCACAGCCTGAAGGAGCTAATTGTCAAACAAATTCTGTCCCACCACCCTTTTTTTTCCCTGACTTCCAACATATATTACATTCTGTGCATTGAGAAACTGAAGCAGTTTATACGAAAGTGCTGTTTAACCTTTAGTAAAAAAACAAATTCTCACAAATCACAATGCCCAGGGAAAACATGTCTTTCATTGGGACCAAAAACCTCGCATTGTTTGTATATTGAAAATGAGTGTGTTTCATTGAATTTCATGGTATATTTATTATAATTTTAGAGAGAGTAATAGCTATTAAAGAATCTTTGGCAGAAGATCTTTGTTTTAAAATGTTCCAAGGTCCAAGGCTCAGTTTTCTTGCCCTGAACCATTTGTTTCTCTGTCAAGTGGTGTTGACAAGTTCACAATACTAAATAGCCAATTCTTATTCCTTTTTGGAACCTCCTTATCTTTCTTGGGAAATGGGAAGCTTTTTTGAAATCTCCAAGTTTCTTCAAAGACGCTGGGGATGAAGGAATCAAGAGAGAAAACTCTGGCTCATCTTGGTTTTCATTTGTTCCATACACTCGATCAGAACATTTTAAATTCTCAGTTTTCCATTAGAATCGATCAACACTCGACCCATTTCCTTGTCATCTCAAAGGTGAATATAGGAGGGTGGAACTAGAGCAAAGGCTGACAAGTGAGAATGGTGTAAGCCACAAACACACTCATGATGCTAAAAGATGTCCCACCTTTCTTTCTAACGGTCTCTCCCACAAGGACACCACGGCTAAGGCCCTGTCCCTCTCTAATTCCCAACTATGTAATGTGAACAGTATTTCATATGGATCTTGCCAAGACAGTGTATACTCATGGCCTTTCTTTGAACGCCTGATCAAGGTGTTCTACGAAGTCTTGATCTTCCTCCCTGTTTGTTTCATGACCCAAGCTACAGGGAAAATCAAAATCCAAGCTGGGAGCCAACCATACACCTAAAACCATCTCTTCCAAACTGATGTGTTTGTCAACATCAAGCAAATTAAAACTTTTCTTCAGTTCTTTTAGCTGCACATTCATTAAAACCGAGAGCTCTTTCTACTTTAAGTACTTGAGATGTTTATATAATTGGCTATTTTTCTAGAACAGTCACCACTCATACACTTTTAAATAGGTGTCAGAAAACACTATGGTGTTCTTTAGGTTGGTTTGACATTTACAATTTGGGCTGCTGATGTGGACAAGTGGCTTTCCTGCTCGATGGATGCACTGTCCTTTGTAGGTGAGCTACACCATGGTATCCGCCTGCAGCAGGATGATGAGGTGACTGCATCCTGAGAACCAGCTCCACAACAGTACTTTAACAATATCTGAAAGAGAGTAGGATCCCCAATATAACACAGTTATGAATTTAATAAATTTCTATATAAACCAGGGCAATTCAAGCTCCAGTCTCCACCTTAAATATCAACCACCACACAGAGAAAAGGCCAGAAACAATAACGTTTTCCTTTTAGGTTTGGATCAGAGTTTATCCTATTGCCAGAATTTTTTTGGTAATAGATTCCTCTTTATTACTAGTTTTCTTTTCCTTTTTAAGATTTTATTTATTTATTTAGAGAGAGCGTGGGCCAGTGGGGGGAGCAGCCAAGGGAAAGGGAGAGAGAGAATCTTAAGCAGGCTCCCTGACCAGTGCAGAGTCCAATGCAGGGCTCAGTTTCACGACCCTGAGACCATGACCTGAGCCCAAATCAAGAGTCAGACGCTTAACCGAGTGAGCCACCCAGGTGCCCCTATTACTGGTTTTCTATAAGTATTTGAGTATAATTTCAATCTTAAAAAAAAAAAAAAGCTTGTTTGAAGCAAACACAACAATGGTAAGGAATCACTTTGAAATCACTATGGCACCAGAGCACAAAATATACACTTACTAACTAACCTTACCTTCATGTTTATAGTATGCCTCTATGCAAGTTTGAAATATATTATTCATAATTATGACATTTCCCCACCTGTCGAGAGTCTATTATCTTTGCTGGAACTTTATTTTCATCTCCATTAGTTGAAAAGCAGAGGAATTTGGCCCATAACACAAAATACTTCAAGAAATGGAACCAACTGTTTAAAACTATATACTTACCATTATCAGTAGCGTTTATAACAACACAATGGCAAGATTTGGGTAGCATGTCTTTGGCTGTTTCCAGAGGTCCGATGTGAAGTGAAGACATTGAGTTCAATTATGTAGCTATTTTAGGTTTGGTTGCCTGACTTGAATGATTGGGATAATTGTCCCAATTAGTCTCTACACTTTGTATGTACAGATCCAAGCTTAAATTGTGATTGGGTGCAGAACATTCAGTGGGAAGACAGGAAACTTGGATTCTGTGTTTAAGTGGCCCAGTGATTAAGCCTATAATGTTGAACAAGTTACAACCTCTGTGTGTCTCAGTTTATTCATCTTGCAAAGAGGGAAAGAATCCCTACTATAAACTACAGGTTTGGCATACCTGTAAGTTACCAAGAACTACCAAAGTGCCAATCAATTTGCCAAAGTACATTGCACTGGAGAAAATAAAGGCTGTTGACATTTCTGATTTTGAACAGCAAAGTTAGAATACTTTCTTAAGGGGCGCCTGGCTGGCTTTCAGTGTCTGCCTTTGGCTCAGGTCATGATCCCAGAGTCCTGGGATCGAGCCCTGTGTTGGGGTCCCTGCTCAGTGGGGAACCTGCTTCTACCTCTCCTCCCTGCTTGTGCTCTCTGTCACTATCTCTGTCTCCCTCTCTCTCCAATAAATAAACAAAATCTTTAAAAAAAAAGAATACTTTCTTAAATAAGTTGGTTTTTTAAAAATTATTTATTTATTGGAGAGAGAGAGAGAACATAGAGGGAGGAGGATCAGAGGGAGAAGCAGGCTCTCCACTGAGCAGGGAGCCCGATATGGGGCTCGATCCCAGGACCCCGGGATCATGACCTGAGCTGAAGGCAGACACTTAACTGACTGAGCCACCCAGGCGCCCCTTAAATAAGTTGTTTAAATGGAAGGAACAAAATGCTAAAAGCATAGATGATTTTAAACCTTCCCAGTAGCCACCATGGTACCGATGGAAGACAGTGTGTGCGTGGAAGCATCAACTAGGAATTAGCACAGTTCTTCCCATAACTAGCAATTTGCTCTAGTCACCATGTATGAGTCTCTACTTTGCCAGTCGTGGGTAGGAAGCCCTAGGAAGCAGGGCAGAAGCCAAATTCGTGGGCATTGTCTTTCTACTGAAGAGCTCACGTTCTAGTTGGGAGTGCCAGGGCTATGTATTTTTTCTTAGTGTGCTCAGCTTCCGTTCTCCCTCCTGTCTAATAATGGTGCCTTAAATATTTTTGAGCACTCCCCCCCACCCCCCCCACCCCCCCGCTTCACTCCTCGCAGTTTAGGTAGGACTGACCCCGCCCCCATCTCCAGGGCACGTGCCCCAGGCCCAGCTGATTAGAGCCACGTGATTTGTTCAGGAGTGGTTCACAGCCAATGTGGGCCGGTTTAGCAGAGAGAAGTGTCTTCTTCTTTCCTCTGGATTTGGAGCTGGGGAGATCAACTTGTAGGGTTGCTGGCAGCCATTTGTCCTCACCAGGCAAAGCATGCCTGAATAACGGAGCCAGCTCAAAGAAAGGCAAGACCGAGAAAGGGAAAGAGACTAGATAGATCTCAAGAGCATTGTTAAAGCCTCTGGATCCAGCTGAACTCTTACGTTACTGAGCCAATAAAGTCCCCTTTTTGTTTAAAGAGTTTTCTGTTACTTGCTGCTGAAAGAGTCTAAACTGATGTAGGAAGACAGACGTGTAAGCAATCACAATGCAACGTGGTAAATCCTAAAGTGAAGAGAGAAACTAAATGTTTGGAGAACTCTGGACAGAAAGTATTGCTTCTTTGGATCTCTATCAGTAAAATGACCGGGTTTGCAAAGTCCCGGTCCCCCAGCCCTGACTCCATCCTGAAACTCCATGGTTCAAGAAAGCGTTCACTCCTGATGGCCTCCCTTCAGCGCCCAGGACTGCTACACAGAGTGTAAGCATGCCCCTGACCGTCCATTTACTAGGAAAGCAGTGTACCCTCCTCTGCATCCTAGAAGACTCCATCCAATTATTAACACAGTGGGTCACAGTTTATAAATGCAAGCCCATGGCCAATTAGTGGAAGAGGTGAGCCTGCCAATCGATAATCACCGCACCACTTCAGACACTTCCAAAACTTACCTCACAACATTCCTGGGTCCTTAGGTAAGTCCTGAGACTTGAGGCTTAACCAAATGAATCACACATGTGTCTTCCTCTCTGATGTGATGTGCATTGGTCTGGGTGAAGCATCGTTGCTCTTCTATACAAATACAAAAACTTTTGAATACATAAGATGATGGGTAAGATAGGAGGGGTAATAAGAATCGGAGAAAGTTCCCGGAGTTGTCATCTTTCCAGCAGTGGATCATTTTCTGGGGTTCCTTTCCTGTAGAGCCTACAATTAGGTTATTACAAATAAGCACAGAGTTAATCCAGAAAATGGCTTAGTCTCCTTCCCTCAACATGCAGATGCTTCAGCCAGAGAGGGGGGTTCCCCACACACCAGGTGTCATCTGGACAAAGGGGGGTTCAGCTCTCCTGTCTCTCCAGGCTAACTGCACATTTCAGATGGAGTGGAAATAAAAACCCATCATCCATCGCTGCTGCCGCCGCCACCACAACAGCCCTCAACGGAGGTGACTGGCTCCCGCCATCCACATATTCCGGCCTCTCGGAGCATTCATCATTCTGCTCATTAGATAGTGACAATATTAACCAGATAACCACAGTCAGAGCAGAGAGAGAGCATTCTTTAATGCATTCCCAATACCGACCTACCCAACGTGGCTGGTCACCCTGAAGAAAAATCATGCAATTATTTGTACCACAGCGTGTGTGTGTGTGTGTGTGTGTGTGTGTTAGGGGATGGCAGGGGCAGCACCCACTAGAAGCCAGGTGCTATGTCAGGTGCTCTGCGTGCATTATCTTGTTTTGTTTTCACAATCATCCTGCCACATGAAAACTCTATTGTCTCTATTTTACAAAGAAACTGAGGCTCAGAGACATTAAGCTGCCCCAGATCACACAGCTAACAAGCAGTGGGACCTGGCCTCAAACCTTGAGGCTGCATTCTTACCCATTATGCCCAGGTACCTCCCCTAGCTTTTGCTCTTTTCCCAGAGATGATGCAATTCAATCTTATCACGCACCCAGTTTTTTTTGGCTTACAGATTTTCTTCCATGATCCCATTCCCAGCTCATTCTGCTCCTTAATCTGAGATAGAAAAGTCACCAGGTAAGACAGTATACTTGTAACTAAAATAACAATGTCATTCCCAGAGTGCTGCTGGGAATATACAAAAGTGCTCTGTGTTTACACCAACAGCGTATGTGCTTGTGTATTTGGGAAGTCCAATACATAAGATCCTCTCAAAAAAGATCTTGAGAGAACATTTCTCCATCCAACAAAGTTTTATGGTCTATCTCCCTTGTGACACTGGAAGAATACTAAATAGTTAGGTTGATCTTTGCATTTCTGGGGCAGACACGTAAGCAGGTGCAAAGAGAGGGAAGAATAGCAAACTCCATAATTGTGCTGTCCCCCAAATCCTTTGACTGCAATGTGGAAGGACTGGAGATATAGGACAAAATCTTGAAGGAAGTAACATTTTAATTAAACCTTGAAGACTGAGAAGAATTTTGACAAGTATAAAAGAGGAAGAAAAAGGTCCAGGGAATGTTGAGGGTAAAAAAAAAAAATAAGTTGTTAAGCTGAAATCAGATTTTCATCAAAGGAAATAGTCCAATATGATTGGTAGGTAAGAGTCTATACAGAAATCTTAGGAGGCGCTGGACAGATAGAAGGGGTCAAACCATACAGGACCTTTATAGAAGACATATGGTGTTGTCTGTCCACCGCCCATGCTACTTTAGACAGCTGCTCTTTTTCCACTGCGTGTGATCCCCATGGGGATGTCATCTTTGTGTCCAGGCGCCCACAGTGGTGGGGCGGGCACGTGGCCGAGGTGGAGCTCATCAGAGCTGCCATTAATGACTGGGCCGGGGCTGGACAAAAGATCCAAGCAGGGTCAATCGGGGCTTCCCTGGATTCATATAACGATATCAGAAAAAAGAAGTGCCTCTTTCTTCCTAGGTTGGAAGGATATCAATTTGGATGTGGGCAGTCATCTTCCCCACCATCTGGAAAGAGCATGCCTGTAACGTGAAGCCAGGATAATGAGGGACCTGAAGCTAGGAGATGACAAGAGAGACACAGGGCCCAGAAGGCATGGATTGGGCCCCTGGGTCCACCTCTGTCTGAAGCTCTAGACCCACCCTTGGACTTCTCAGTTGCATGAGTCATGAACCGATTTTCCTCGAGCCAGTTGGAGCTGAGAGTCCTGACTAGTACAGCAGTGAGGGTTATGCTAGGGAGTTTGGACTTATTAAGGCAGGGCTGGGAAGCTACTGAAAAGCCTCTCCTCTTAAGTGCTTAGACAGCAAACTTCTACTGCAGACAGAAAGTCTGTGGAGAGATTCCACAACCTTTCAGGGGCAGAGGCAATAGCCACAGAACCTTCTAATTCATTATGCAAATGAAAGAAGTTAAACCCTTTCTACAGTCGCTCTAGAATGACCTACTTGGCCGTCGAAACCTACCCAAAGATCCACACTAATTGATAAAATGAGTTAGAGCTACACATCACTCCCAATATTGTCAGCAAACTCTGGATAGTGGCTGTCTCACCCCACAGGGTGACAGTATCTCAAGAGGAGCAGGTGACGCATAAGGTCAAGGAGCAGGACCTGAAACAGCATTACTGTAACAAATGTGAAGGGTCTGGTTACCTCTCTCTCTGAAACCTAAGACGTTTGAAGGAAAAGAGGTGCTGAAGCATCTGCAGTTGGCCGTGACACGTGAGAACGTGGGTGACCACCCCCGCCCCCGCCCCCACCCCGCACATGCAAAGGCAGGGACTGTGCCTTTTGCTGCAAATAGCTTTGAACCTTCTGCTCACCTCCAGCCCTTGCTTCTGTCTTGAAGAAAAAAGAAAACCACTTTGCTCTGAGCCCAGGGCTCGTGCATCAGGTTACTTGTCACTTCGGCAGGTCCATATCACAAGATGAACCCTTACCAAATAGGAGCCACTCAGGGCTGGGAAAAAACTTCAAGTGGGAACCTGATCCCCTAATGCCTCTGGACAAGAGAACATATAAGCCCAGCGATGTGCCTCCTCTGAACTGGAAGGGTCTGCCGCTGGGCCAACTTCTTACCATACTGATTTCACATAGCAACAAGGGGATTCGGGGGTGGCACTGCTTCTCCTTAACCTCTGCCCACACCAGCTCCTCCTCCCACTGCCCTTTTAGCACACAGAACAGAAAGCCTGGGAGAAGCGGGAGGTCAGCGAGTTGCAACTCAGCATAGGAGGGCTTAGCCTGAGGAGGTGGGGCACCGGGAGGGAGCAGGGAGATCCCAGGACCCACCCTGGCTGGGGCTTAGAAGACTCAAAACAGACTCTTGTAGCAACGGCCCCACTGCATGTGACTAATCCCCAGACACTCATTTTTCACATTTCAACAACTCTGAAATAGGAATGCATCTGTAATCAATGGCGCATCATACTTGAAAATTTGGGGGCATTTTTGAAATAATGGTGTGTTTTACAATCGATGTTTTTTTAGGTTCAACAAAATACTATATTCAGGTCCACCTGCTCACGATGTTAAGCTAAAAATTCCTGTCCATTCCCAAGAGACGTTCTGAACTCCAAAAGACCCGCTGCAGCACAGGGAACAGGAGTCAGAAAAACCGGAAGAGATCCGGGTGCTGCAAGGCAGGAAAATGGCCTACCCGACTCCGTTTCCTCCGAAGTCACCCAAGTACGGAAGAAGGTATGGCCTGTGAACCATTCACATTTGGAAAATGGCAGATTGCTCCTTCCTAGAAGAACTCACCCGCTCCAATAGCATTTCCCATCTCGATGCCTGGGTTGAGGGCCCATGGTGGCCGAGGTGAGAAAATGATGGAGATGTTAGTCACAGGATGATGACAATGATAAGACCTAACATTTAGATAGAACTTTATAGTTCTCCAAACACTTTCCAGAGCATTACATGACCTCAGGCCCAGCTGGTATCTTCCCTCTTTGTATATGTGAGGACAGTGAAGCACAAGGTGGCGGAGTTTGTCAGTGGTGGAGAAGTGACTAGACTCCTGAGAAATATAATCTTTCCTTATGACTCTTCAACTGTTCCACAAGGGACAAGGGAAAGTTTTAGCCCTAGGTAGACCTTTCTTCAATCCTTTCAAGCTCACAAAGTAGAATAATGAGTGTGATAAGCCTACTTTTTTACCAACATTCCAGAAAAAAAAATGTTGATAAATAGAGTTAAAAGGGCAAATTCATATTTATATGCCCATGTTTAAAATGGTGTGTACATTAATATTGATAATTGAAATTTTAGTATGAGAAATTTTAGTATGATTATTTAGTAAATAATGTGTGCTTCAGAGACACATTTGTTGAAGTGGTACAAATTTAGAAAATAATAAGAGGTTCAAAATGTTGAAAGTAGTTACACAATGAGTTGACCCACCATTATGAGTGCCTTCAGCAAGCAATACACACACACACACACACACACACACACACACACACACACACACACAGAGAGGCTGTGATGGAAGTCTTCCCTCATGGGAGCAGACAATGCAATCATAATGCAGTTAGGGGGACAAGATAAACATTAAAACATATATCAATATGGGGGCGCCTGGGTGGCTCAGTCAGTTAAGCCTCTGCCTTCAGCTCAGGTCATGATCCCAGGGTCCTAGGATCCAGCCCCGCATCAAGCTCCCTGCTCAGCGGGAAGCCTGCTTCTCCCTCTCCCGCTCCCCCTGCTTGTGTTCCCTCTCTCGCTGTGTCTCTCTCTGTCAAAGAAATAAATAAAATCTTTAAAAAAAGACGTATGTCAATACAAAATAGTAAGCAACTAGCTCAAATAGGGGAAAGAGGACGAGGCTGGGACTGTCAAGGCAGGCTACTCGGAGAAAGAAGGATGGGAGACAGGCCCAAAAGCATGGTTAGGATTTGTCTCAGCTGGGAGGAGGCAGAGATGGAATTCCTCTGTCCAGCAAACAGGTGAAGAAACAAATGAGATGTTATCGAGAGCTTGGTACCGAGCAGGGTGCTCAGGGAGGGTCACTGAGGGGGAAAGGAGATGAACAGCCATTTCACTAGAATAAGTTAGTACCAGTGTGGCTGGAAGAGGGGGGCTTATAAATAGAGTCCTAAGAGAGAGTTCCGAGGGCAGGTTATAAAGTCCCTTGAAAACAAGACTAAGGCATTTGAATTTTAACTTATAAATAATGAAGCACCACTGAAAGTTTTTGAGCAGGAGAACCGGTGGTGAGAGTAGGCTTTACACAGATAATCTGCAACATGCCAGTGAAGGAACCCATGGACTATTTCCATGTAAAATAGTGGGGGGGGATCACTGAGACAGAGACCTTATCTATGGTGTATCCTGAGGTGGATACAGCTGCCTTCAGTGATGGCCCACCTGCTCTGTCCTCAAGGACAAATGACAGAATTTAGGCTGTCAGTGGGCATTTAAGTAGAAATGTCCACCTGCGGTTGAGCTGTGGGTCTTGCACTCGGGAGAAAGGCCCAGACTATATTTATATAGAAATAGATGGTAGATGCTGAAGTTTTCCACACTGATCAATACATGTCAACAGCTAGTTTTATGTCTGTGTGTATATCTGTATTAACAGATGATACATAGACGAGTGAGAGACAGGTATGTTTGGCATTTGTGCTTCTGATTCTCTCTCCTCTCTTTCTCTAGAGGAGTCTAGAGGAGTCTCTAGTCTCCTCCCTCTCCTACAATCTGGTATGTCACCGAGATAAGTTCTGACACTGACTTTTTCAGATGATGGCAATATGCCATTCTAGCAATGGAAGAGACTTGGATATTGCCTTGTTTCTGATCTGCTAGAGTCCTGAAGATAGAAACGTCAGCTGAAACTGTGATTTGCACCTTTCATTCACTTATTTGTTCATCTGACAAATATTTCTTGAGGGCTTCCTGGTGCTTGGTGCTGGAGATAACGGCCGTGAACGGGGCATTCTTCATCCATTCATTTAACGAATGTCTCTTGAACACATTCTATGTATAAAGCTCTGTGCAAAGAGCTGTGCTCGTCGTGGTTCCTGACTTCAAAGGATCACAGCCTTGCAAGAAAGAAAATAAACCCCCATTGGCAATATCAATATACATGAAGTCATCACCTTGCAGGGAGTCCGTTCACGACTCCAGTCTCAAATAAAGCATTCCATTCCGTGCACCCGAGGGAGCTAAGGTCTGGGGAGGAAATGCAACCTTTATAACTGTCCTGAGCATGTGGGATTAACAAGTGCTCTTGTAAAAGTAAATGCCAACTGCGAAGCTGCCTATTGGCCCGTTGCCTCCTCAAAGGCATTTATGTTTATTTATTTATTTGTTTATTTATTTGCTAGATTTATCACATTTGCAGGCTGTGCCATTTGGCCTCGGGGTCAAATAAATCTCTTTTAAAACTTTAACATCATTCTTAAGCATTGTGTACCCCTGTGTGCCCGACAGACCTTTCTAAGGGCTTTAGAAGAACAGAATTAAATCCATTTTACAAATAAATACACTGGGAACGATGAAGTTTAAATGCATCACAGAAAGCAAAAATAAATTCCAGGAAAAACCTGGGGGTAAGATGAAAGTGTCCTACCATCCCTTTTAGAATCCTCAAAATTAAAAAAGAAAATATGGTAGGGGGTAAAATTCTACCTCTCTTCTTCTTGGTACATGTCCCTGTGGCAGAAGGTATTTGTTCCATGAGGATTTGTCATAAGGTGTAGGAAGACAGCCAAGGATCATAACAAAGTGCATAATGGAATGGAAATCCATTTTTAAGAAAGCTGGCCATGTCATTTGAAAAATCAGCCAAAGCAGATTCATCTCCCAAGGCCTAAGGCTGTCTCTGGGAGACAGTTAAACATGAAAGAAGAGCTGACTCTTTGGGCCTCCGGTTCAGGTTATTATTCTACTAACATAACTAATATTGTGTTAAATTATTCTTTCATTCAGTCATCAAACATTTATCCAGCACTAGGTACTCAGCACGGAATTAGCTGCCATGGAATACAAAAAATAAGGCAGGCTCTCTGATTTTAAGGAGTATTCATGCAAATTAAAAATCACAGAATAATACATCTTAGAAAAGTTGCCACCACAGCCTGAGGAAGGTGCTCAATATTAGGAGGGGACTATTTCCTTGTCACATACTCTCAGCCTACCATTTTCTCACTTTTATTCCTGTGCCCCAGGAATAGCAAGATAGATTCATTCTACTATTAAACTACTTGCTTTTTCTATAACCTTTTTCAAAGGCGTTGGCTTGTTTTGGGTAAATTGGTTTATTTAGAAAGACACAGCAATATTTGTTATTGAAAACATGTATTTTTTTGTTCTTGTGATTACCTTAAACCATGATTTTGGATTAACCAACGGACTCCCGGCCCCAACTGCATTGGATAAGAGACCTTCCACTCTATAATTTTTACCACTACAACTAATAAAGACCAGAAGCCATGCCTTAAATACCTGTGATTCTCTACCATCACCCCCACCCCCCGCAAAAAAAACCAAACAGGACTGATTAGTAGGAGTTCAATAAATATTTATTGGATTAGATAAGTAGTTGCAAGATCTTGTCATCTTCTAACCAGCATCTCCTCCAAAATCTCTAATCAAAATATGGCAAGATTTCTATGCAATTGACACTATGAAGCTAACTTTCTTTCATCACCTGTTTATACTGTACCTTTATTTTCCAAAAAGAGAGTTTTGACAAAAGTTGTATCTTCTCAGACAAGCCAGTTTGCCTCTCTGTACTGCAATTTCCTTATCTGCCATGACCTCATGGGCTGGTTGTGATGTTCTAATTAGATAATGTATCCAAAGGTGCCTTATAAACTGTCAGGGATATTATAGATTAGCAATCTAGGAAGGCTGATATATGTTTTAAATAAAATAGAAATGTAAAGTTTCTATTCAAAACTACTGTCTTCTTATTTTTTCAAAACAAAAGCTTTTACTATTGTAATTCTATTGTGGGTTTCACAAATGTTAGCTATTATTCAGCTACGTGTTGTGTTAACTAAGTCTGGCCACTTGCTTAAAGACCTAACAACGAATTATATGGTCATTTCTATGGAACTATGCAATCTGCGGTCCAAACAACTGACTTAAAAATGAATTTTTAGAACATCACCCATTTACAAGTAGGGGTTATGCAGTAAACTGCAGTAGGGTTAAACTGACAAATAAAAACTTACGAAACTAATTTCAAGAACGGAATGACACATTCTGCCAAAATCAAAAACCACATATTCCATGGACATATCAAATTGTAACAATGATTCTAACAATTTAGCAGGTTTAAGAGTAACAAACGGCAGACATTTTCTTTCTGATTCTGACAGAATCATTTTAACCAGAATCCTTTTAACCGAATTCCCCACTGGTGGCGGGGGGTAGGGCAGGGGGCTAGAGGGGAGGGTCACCAGAGCAACCACCAATGAAAGATCCAATGTCAACCCCAAGATGTGACTATTTAGCTATGGAATGAGCTTTCTCCAAAAATATTTGAAATCCTCTATTCAAGAAAAAACCTAGACAAGAATTATTGAATTCTGTAAAGCTCACAGAACTCGTAATTTAATGGAACAATCTTGTCTTGTCAAAATGAACAGTCCTGTTCACGGCCTGCCCCCAGTGACCTCCCAGCCTCATACCTCACCAGCCTACCCCATAAATCCTTGGTCTCGCCCCCTGGTAAATGCCCACTAATCCCTGGAGACACTCTAGGCATGCAAGACCTGTTTTCAGGCATGCTATTCCTGAGTTCTGCCTCTGCGGCCTCTTGTGAATCTTTCAAGATCCAAGTTCACCTCCTCTGTGAAGCCTGCCCCACATATTGCAGCGACAATTGCTTCTTCCTTGGGCCTTTTGCCATGTCAGAGCCCTGACATCTTGTGTGATGAGTCTCTTCTCTGTGCTCGTCTAAGTGACTCTAAGTCCTGAAAAGCAGGAATCTCCTCAGGCACTCTTCTAAATGCTTTAACGTGTATTAACTAAGTTAATGCTCATAATGGTCCTATGATGATGATATCCACTTTCCTTATTCCCACTTTACAGGTGAGGGAACTGAGGCTCGGAAGGATTGAGTAGCTTGCTCACGGTTACACGCCTGTAAATGGCAGAGCTGAAATTTGAAAGCAAGAGAGCCGACTCCGAGGTCTGTGCCCTTATTCACTATGCTATCCTCACCCGCAGAGCAGAAATGTAAAGGTTCGGAAATTTGACAAGAACTGGCTTTCCTCAGAAGGAAGACTATATCCAAGGGCAGCCCAGGACTGCCTTGGGTGCAATCTATCTGCAGAGCTGCTCCAAACAGAAGGGGTAGGAAAATTCTCATTTTGTGGCTAATTGAATTAATGCCCCCCTCCCAAACGTAATGAAATCCAAAGCCATTTTATTAGTCCTCTTGGGACTCTTTTTAAAAATTCTTCTTCTGCTGTATTACATTAGATGCCCTGCATAAAATAAGGTCAGATTCTTTCAGGGTATTTCTTTGTTGCTCCCACCTGCACCAGGGCACACGCTGGTCATTCTGTTCAGTCTTCCAGCCTCCCTTCCTGACACCCCAGGTAGAGATCAGAGTATCTCCTAAACACAAGAATCAAACTGACCCTCATCCACCACATGCTCTCAGAGGCTGGTACCATGTATTTCTGGATCCTTCACTGAAACCATTAGCTAACACAGCTCAGGGGGACAGAGGTGACCCATTTTAAAAGAAATTACCTTTTGTCCCTGACCAGTGCCACCATATACATACGCACAGCCTTTGAAAAACTTGGCTGTGCCCTGGGGCATCTGGGTGGCTCAGTTGGTTAAGAGTCTGACTCTTGGTTTTGGCTCAGGTCATGATCTCAGGGTCATGAGATTAAGCCCCATGTCGGGCTCTGCACTCAGCGGGGAGTCTGCTGGAGATTCTCTCGCCTTGCTCTCTCCCTCTCTCCTTCTCTCTCTCTCTCAAATAAATAAATCTCTAAAAAAATTTTTTTTTCTAAAAAAAGAAAAACTTGGCTGTGCCCTAAAAGGTCTTTTGGGGACAACATGGTATCCCCTTTATGAAACGTATGACTTGGATAGAAAGTCAAAACTTCCTTCCCTCCCATGGATTTGTCTCCACGTCCTCAGGCTGGACAGAAACCGAGGAAGGGTATTTCATGATTACAAATTGGTCTTTTCAAAACAACATTCCTAATGATAACTGCTATTTATGGAGTGCTTATTCTCTGTGCCTGACCCTGTGCTGAACACCGATAATCTAGGGAGTAAACGTTGAATGCTGGTTCTCAGTGTAGTGTAGTAAAAATATGGGCTCTAGAATCAGGCTGCATAGGTTTGAACCTAGTTCCCCCACTACCACCAGTAAGTTGGTGCAGATGGCCTGGGGGAAAACAAACAGAACACCAATCTAAGGTAACCATCATTCACTAAATTCTAACACCACCCTACGAGGTAAGCACTATCATCAAGTCCATTTGACAGATAAGGGAACTCAGGCACGGAGGAATTAAGTAACTGACATAAGGTCTCACAACTTCCGGCAATTCCCACAGGAACCTGTGATGATGGTCCCTGCTTCGGAAGCAGGCGCTGGCGTAAGTTAGCTCAACCGAAGTCAATATGGATGAAGTCTGTGGACGTTGGCATTCATGCTACAGCATAAGTGGAGCAGGTCTGGGGAGAGCTGCCACCGTAGATGGCCGGCTAGATGCTGAAGGAGCCTGCCCCTGGACGGGATGGTTCCACTCAAGCCACTCCACTCAAAGGTGCCTCCGTTGCAAGCTAGTAAATTCCCCATTTGGTCAGTTTGGGTTGGGTTTTCTGCTATTGTGGACAAAATTATCTGCACATCCTAACTGATAGGTTGCCTTGATGTACCCCAATGACAATTACAGAGGTAAGCAGTATCGTTACCATTTTGTAGAAAATGAAGCTCAAAAAATCTACCAGAGGAGTCCTAGCTAGTAAAAGGTGGAGCCAAGATTCAAACCAAGGTCTAACTTCAAGTCTATACCAGACAGCCCACAGTGGATGGTGTACGAAATTATAGAGGACAAAATAAGGGGGGGGGCGCGGTTGATGGATGCTGTCTTTCTCCAAAGAAAAGTCATCATCACCTGCACCCCCTCCACAACCCCAGCACACTGTCTGCATGCTCTCAAATGCTCTCACCTCTTTTTCACCTTATCTTCCAGTTATTCATGCTCACGTCTCAGTCTTAGGTTCTCCCCGAGACTCTAAGCTCTTAGAGGACAGCGTTCCTGGGACGCAACCTTATAGCTCTGTGCGCGTGTTGAAATCACACAAGAAATACACAAGGAATTGATAGTCCTCAAATCACTCTTTGTCCCACTTAGAAGTAATAAGGAGCAGGAAGAAAATGCTACAACGTTTAGTGGCAGGTTTTACACAAATTGCACCCAACAGGGCTCAGTCTCAGGTGTGGTGCTATGTGCGGGTGCTCCGTGCTGTTCCCTCTAACTGTCTCTATCAGAAGGGCAAGAGGCAAAAGCAAGATGGGAGGGATCATTTTAAAACCAGATAAAATATTGGCACTGCCACCGAGGCCGGGGCCGGACCGGCTAAATCTGGCCTCTGGGAGTTTTCAGGTCTCATTGAATCCTATCCTTAAAGCCAAACTCACATCCACTTTGAACTGTGGCCTGGCTCTGAGTTCGTTTTAAACCCCAGGACCGATGGCTTTGCCAATATTTTATGTGTTCGCTCGGAAACTCTTGGAGCGCCACTGTACTCGAGACACAAACAGCTTTGACCGTGGTGTTCCCCACTTACAATCTTCGGTGGCTTCCTTGTCTACCCAATTCGGTGTAAACTCCTGCAATGCTTGGAGGTGCTCCACCGTATGACACACATTTTCAATCTTAACCCGTAGGTTTCCTCTGCCCTTGGCCAACTGGCTTAGTCCCTGTTGTCCCCGATGTGTCCTACACCGGCCTGCTTCCCGGTTGCTGTGTGGGTCATGTCCTTGCTGGTGCCCCTGCCCTCCATGCCTTTGTGGCCACACTGTCATGATCGCATCCTTTCTGGAAAGCCAAATTCCAAGACAACCTCTCTCACGGAGTCTCTACTCATCCCATTCTGAACCCTCATCGCATTTTGCTTATACCTGTCTTAGATTAACTATTACAATTATCTGGGGACTGGCTTCTAGCAACCAATTATAATGTAATACTTATTATGATTATTGCTAACATTTACTGTGGTTTGCAAATGTCAGGCATTGTCTTCAGTGCTCTGAATACACTAACTCATTTAATCCTCACTATATCCTATGAAGGAAATACAAATGGAGATAATAGCCTCCTCTGCAAGGTTGTTGAGAGGACTGAGTAAGGAATACATGGAAAGCTCATACAGCTGAGCTCATTGTGAGCCCAGCACCCAGTCAGTGCTCAATATGTTTTTGTTACAATCATCATCAGCATCACCATCACCACTATCACACCCATTTTACAGATGGGGAGACCGAGTCTTAAAGTAGTTTGCATGTTATTACTCCACTAGTGAAATGTGGAACTCCTGTACTGTATTAATCACTGCATTTTAATATAAGTCCCTTCAGGGCTGACATTAGATGAATGCATCTTTTTTCCTGTTCAGAGTGTAGCATAGAACCTTACCCAGAGCAGCCTATAAGTATACACTGAAATGAACTGATTACATCTAAAACCATCAAGAATTTCACGACCTTACTAGGTGGTTTCCACCAGTAGCCACTGAATCGTTTATTTTCCTGGATAAGGCAAAAATTAATGTAGGCTGAGCTCCTATTCTCCAATCCTTGCCAATGAAGCACTTTCCTTCAGCTATAAAAAATACCCTGTCACTATGCAGGAAGTCAACAAATCCACCTATTTTTACAATTTCGATGTGAGCAGAGCATGTTGCAAATGGCCCAAATGCCGAAGCCATCCCTCCCAGAGCCATGCCACATGAAGCGAAAGGATGTTAACAGCATTATCCACGCCCACGCTTCTCTCCTATCACCTTCACCTCTGACTTTCAGTCCAGGCTGCTCAGGTTTGTTTATGTTGCCATAAATTAAAGGACACCCATTTTACATGCCCTCAATCCATTTCACTCAAGATGATAGAGTAGGGGAAAAATGGTTTCCCATAACCCTCTCAAATGTCCTGGTATGAAATTGCAGCTAGGAGTGTGCTTCCCGGCCCTGCCGTCGGACGCCTGCTTAAAGTAACACGCCCCAGCCAGCAGGCTGCCCACGGGGCTGGGGCCGGGGCCGGAGGGGGATCGGTTTCAGCCAGGCATGAGCTGAAGCCTCTCACCCCAGGCGATGCTGCGCCTCTTGGCTGGCCATGAAAATCGCTCATACGTGCCTCCTGGTCTCTCACATGGCTCGATTTGACCACAATATTTCAATTTGTTTCACCAACATTTGTGAAGCGACCTCTGACTTCACCCAAAGTCCCAGAGAGTCCCCCAGTGCAGAGCCCCCAACCACCCCCTGCCCCCCCACGGAGATCCCAAATCCCCTACCAGGGCTGATTCTTGAGTATCCAGGGTTCCCCTCCCCCCTCCCCCGCCTCCTGACTTGGCCCCCCGCTGCACTGAAACCCCGTCGGACCCAGGGCTCTCAGCCACACTAGGCAAAGGGCAGACACTGAGCTGCCTGTCTGAGAGGAGAGGCCAAAGGTTAGCACCGGAGAGGGAAAAAAAGCCCCTTCCACCGCTTCCAGAGCCCTGTGTTTTCCACCCATGGAGATGACCAAAGTACCAGGCATATGACAAGCCCATTCACTCTCACCTACCTTTCCATCCCTCGTTTCACCTGACGTCACAGCAAGCTGAGGTCCCTTCTAGATAAGAACACCGAGGCTCAGGAAGTTTTAGAATTCTGTGTCTCAGGTAATTCAGCCAGGTAGTGTCAGAGTCAGGACTCAAATGACAGTGACAGGACTGGGCCAGGACCGATTTTATGTGGAAGGGTCCTCAACACCGGTCACATGCACCTCACCAGAGATGTTCTAAAAAGAACAGTCCTCTGGCTCACCTCAGGACAACCACACCGGAATGACGGGCAACGGCTCAGATATGGATGTTGTATTCATCAGCACTCTCCGCAGACACCAATAGGATGGGTATATAAAGAGAGACAGTAGAGTATAATATTCAACCAAGTGTCTGGGCAGAACCAAGTTGACACATAAAATTAACCGTGGTGAGTCACTGAACAGCTTCACAGGTGCTGGTTCTATATAGCCAGGGTGGAGAAACCCCAATTTGCCATTGCACACACTCACAACTGCCTACGGTCTCTTCAACACCAAAACCTGCCTAGCTATGAGCAAATCGCCCAGGACAGAATCAGGTGAGGTATTTGTCTAAACCAGGTAGATTTTCTCAGGGAAAGTAGCACAGTGGTTTCTGTAGGGCGGATGGAGGTGTGGCCAAGAGGGGCAGTCAGACGTTTTCTAGAAGGTAGGTACAGCAATCACATCTTGCACAGACCAAGTTGACTTCAGGTTCCAATGGTTTTTGGTGAGTGGCCAATATTTATTCTATTTATTCTCTTCCCAAGCCCTTTCAAAGCAGAATTCCCCATCTTATAGGGAAGGCTGAATTTTTAAAACTCGGGAAAAGCCAGAATGAAATGGTTCATTTGCACCTGACCTATGGCTTGACAGCAGATACCAGAAGCTTGTGTTAAAAGGCAATAAATCTCACCAAGATGGCAGGGAAATTTGTAGCCAGAGCTGGGCAACGCTTTTTCTATAGCAGTGAATTCAGAAAAGCTGATAGTACTGGCTGATCATATATTTGCAAAATTTAAAAGCCTGCCCCCTCTGCTTGTTGGCTGGGAGATTTGGAACAACGAAGCATGATGCAGTTGAGGCATCCAGAGGCAGGGTGCCTATGTCTAGTCTAGCTTAGGTTGAAATATCAAAACTTTGGTATTTCAAAACAACAACACGTGTTGTTTTGAAAATATTGAGGTGCACTTTATACGTGTTTAATTTTTTTTTTAAAGATTTTATTTATTTATTTATTTATTGAGAGAGAGAGTGATAGAGAGAGAGCATGAGAGGGGGAGAGTCAGAGAGAGAAGCAGACTCCCCGCCGAGCAGGGAGCCCGATGCGGGACTCGATCCCGGGACTCCAGGATCATGACCTGAGCCGAAGGCAGTCGCTTAAACAACTGAGCCACCCAGGCGCCCCTATACGTGTTTAATTAACAAACTCAGCAGTAGGTGAGTGCTTACCTGTGTAGTTCAGACCAGCAAAATCATTTCTTGGAGGCTGGGACTACAGGGCCAGGCCGCCTGGGGAATATAGGGGCATCTCCTGGGAACTTGAGCCTACATTCTAGGTGCCACACTCTTCTGAGTTGGTCCCCAGGAATTTGAGGGCTGCCACTAAGTCCAGGCCCAGGGATAACTGCTGAGTGAGCAAAGGTGGTCTCCGACCCCTCCCCTCCCAGCAGATTTCCTTTTCTTTCCATCTCTTCTTCTGGCTCAGTCTTCTTTCTGTTCACTTCAGCTTTTAACAAAGCTAATCTTGATTGAAATCTCAGGAGCCTCCTGTTAAGTGCAGGCTGACCAGTTGCCTCTGCCGATAATAGTGGTTTTCCTGCTTGTGTGTCTGAGTGTTGGTTCTCTGCTGACTAATGTAGGTTGGTTTTAACTGGGATAGCTTGGCCTTCTTCACTTACCCCATTTCCCTGCCCGTAGCTCCAACATGTTCTTCTCAAGGCAATACCAGAGTGCAAGAGCACAAGTGGGAATAAGCAAGTACCCTTTTCAAGCCCTTGTTTGTATCATGTGTACTAATACCCAATTATCTCAAGTCATATGGCTGGGCCCCTTGTAGGGCACTGTGAGTTTACAGGACAAGGACAACTAATGCAATCAATCTACCATAGTGCTGGTTTGTCACCTGAGAAAGCCCCTGTCATTTGCTCTGGTCCACCCACAAGTCCCTCTTGTCCAAGCATGACCTATCCACCCATCTATTCAAACTTTTATGGGGATTGACTCTAGGCTAAGAGCATTATAGGATACAGAAATAAGAAAGAATGGGATCCCACGAAAAGGAGCTTAGGATAAAATAGGCATGAACCCAAAATATACCAGCATAATGGGGACCTTAAGAAAGGCAAAAAAACACCAATAAATTGTTACAGGTCAAGATTATCAAATATCATGGTCTGCAGGGGGATATAAGCCCACAGTGAATTTTTCAGACGTTGAAGATGAAATGAGGCAAAGAAAAAAAAAAGGACAGCACAACAGATTCATGTGTAAGGTTAATTTTGCTGTATTTCAAAAAGCATTGCTAATTCTGGAAACATGTCCTTCCTAGCTTTGAAACAAAATATTAACTTTTATAAAATTAAAAGAAAATAGTTTCGTTTGTACATTTTTAAACATCCTTACTTAGTAAAATAAAAGTTGTCAATCCAAAATATGTCCTTCCCAAATCCTCACATTGTTTCCTTTTTTGTTTTTATTTTGCTTTCACCCCAGCGATCCGATCCGGGCACTGCAGCTGCAGAGGGAAGAGAGCACTTTGAGCTGTGTCCCTCATGGAGAAGGAATTCTCTGAGACGGGCCTCAAAGGATGGTTTGGAGTCCAACAGATGGAAATGACTGTGATGTGGGTGGAACCTGGCTCATTTTGTTTTGTTGGAGAATCCTGGTTAACCAACTAAGTAAGCAAGACTGGGGCATTGTGGGGTGCCTGGGAGGCTCAGTCATTAAGTGTCTGCCTTCAGCTCAGGTCATGATCCCAGGATCCTGGGATCAAGCTCCACATCAGGCTCCCTGCTCAGCGGGGAGCCTGCTTCTCCCTCTCCCACTCCCCCTGCTTGTGTTCCCTCTCTCGCCGTCTCTCTTTCTGTCAAATAAATAAATAAAATCTTAAAAAAAAAAAAAAAGACTGGGCATTGTATCCACAGCCTAGAGTAAGGTTTATCTGAGCACCCTTGAGCAACCTGGAGTTGCTGGTGGACAGGGCTCCTGAGGAACAAGAGGGATCACCTTGAAGCCCACCTTCCCATTCTTTAGCAGGCCTGGTCTGGGCCTGGCTGCAGTTGGGTCCTCGAGACTCTTTTCCCAGCCACACATTTTGAAGGATTCTCCCCTTTGCCTAACGGTTATGTGACAATTTTCCTCTATTCCTCTTCCATCTGCCAGTAGACCTTGCTGGGAACCAGCCCTCCACACCTCTACTTCCCAGGTGATTCTTCTCCCACAGGAGAGTCAAGCTAATAGGATGAGGCCAAAGCTGATTCTTCCTGTCCTGAATCATCCTCCCTCAAGCATTTTCCTGGGTTTGTCTTCTGAGGAGCCACCCAGGTAAGCACCCTTGATGCAAAGACCACATTTTCATCTCAACTTAGCCAGAATAATTATATTTGTTATTAATATTATTATTATTAATTTAATAATTATTAATCCCAAGTCACAGGTAAAGAGCTCTTTAAACCCAGGGTAGTCTAACTCTAAAGCTAATGCATTCCTCCATCCTCCCTAAACACACACACACACACACACACACACACACACACTCTAAGAACTTCCGTGATGTTCTCAACGCCAAAAATACTATTTAAAAAGTTAAAAAGGCCCCACCCTACATCCTACTTGACACCTGGCCCTCCTGGCCCAGGCTGAAACATCACATACAGGAATCATAGAATTGGATGGTTTTCTTTTGAACCTGAATTTTGAGGTTGGGTTTAGGTGCTATCACCTCTGTCCATCTGGAATAAGGCTTTTAATACTTTGTGGTAGTTCATTCTTTGGAGTGCTATGGCTCAGAGTTAGCATCAAGGGGCCCCTGTGTGCAGTCTGGGGCATTTAATGGAGCCCAAGGATAGAGGATTCCATTGTCTCCATTCCACATATGCTGCCTCAGGGTCCAAAGTTCAGGACCGCACAGTGAATGAAATAATGACATTAGCCAAAAATAACAGCTATACCACACATGTGAAATTGAGTGCTAATGCATCATAAGATTTTGAACACAAATCCAGGATAAGGTTAACATAACACTCTTTTTTCAAAGTCACCAAAAGAAAGCATTTTCAGTACAAAGACTTTCATCTGCATAACATGTTACACTTCTCAGCATACTTTCACCTCATCTGAAAGAAATGAAGCAATATCATCCCCATTTTACAGATGAGAAAGCCAGAGGCTAGGGAGCATTAACTGGTCTGTGCAGGTATAAGGCTTGTCAGTCACGTATACGAGACTGGAATTCAAGACAAGTATTTCTGTGGCCAACTCTACTCAGATTCACACAATTAAACTCGTTTTGTTGGCTCATTTTGTTTTGTTGGAGAATCCTGGTTAACCAACTAAGTTATCTGGAACTTAAAGTGTTCTCTAAATGGGACAGTTGCCGACAGCAACACAGCCGTGCAGGTGCGGTCACCCCGTTGACTTAATCAGTAAAGAGCCCTGAGCTGCAGAAATGGAAAAGAAAACCTAAGCTATTCATTCAAATATTTGGATAGTCTTTCACGACCATGGAAGCTCGTGACCACATGTGCTCTGACCCCCATCAGATGGAAAAGTATCCCAGCCAGTGTCATGATGAAAGCCCTACTGGTGGTGGGAACTCCAGAATTCTATATAAGAGGAGCCTCATTAGGACCGACCTCGAGGTGAAAGATGTTTGGGTGACAGGCACAGTTTTTTTTCTTTGGATTATATGTTACAGATAAAAAAAATTTTTTTTTTCTAAAGTAGCTTTCAGTTACCTTTGCATAAAAGTGAGACAATTTAAATTGCACGTAACAGAGAACACTAGAAGCTTCAGTAATGATGGTGGTGATTGTTGCAGTGGTAATAGTAATGGTAGGGTGACCAACTCATCCCCGTATGCCCAGGACTCTCTCAATTTTAAAACTGAAAGTCCTAGGCTCTCCTCACAACCCATCTCAGGCAAATTGGGATAATTGGTCACTCTTAAGTAGTAAAATTACTGTCATCATCATCACTACCATAGGAAATGGCTAGAGAAGAAGCTGATGGGATCATGAGGTACTTAAACTTCAAAGCTATCCTCTTGGTGTCACCACTGACTGTCTGAAATAGGTTATGTGGTGCCAAGATGTTGGCACACAATAACACTAGTCCTCAATGTTGGCGCCCATCCCTAAGAGCCATGTTCCTTGTCCCCGTCTGAATTTCTGGAATCAATCTACTCAGGTGCTCACCAAGCATCACCCCTAACCTATTGCAAAGCTTCATTGGGTCTGGTCCTCTCTCAGCAACATCTGGGCCCCTCAGAGTAATAGGAACTCTTGGGCTATTCCAGGTGATCATTTCCGCTCTGGGTTTTTGATTCTTCTCCAGGGCTGTCCCCAAGAGCTCAAGATCTCCCTGCTCTCAGATTGCCTTAACCATATCTGGAGTTCCATTGGCCCAAATAACGCAAGGGGGAGAATAAGCACTACCTGTGTTAGGAAGAGAAAAAAATGTGAGTTGAGAACTCTGAAGAAGATGGAACTGCAGACATATCTGAAGATGGGGAAGGATTTATACTGGAACGAGCAAAAAGAAAAGCATCAAAGGAGGAGGACACATGAGCAAAGAGCAATAACGAACAAAGTATGTATCATGGGGACTGGGAGACAAACGTGCTTCAAGGAGTGGGTGAGGAAGGTGGGGACCAAACTTTTGCTGGTGGAGAAAGACATACCTACACCCTTTATTTGATAGACTAGTGGTTCTCAGCTGGAGGCAGTTTTGCCCCCCTACCCCGCATGGAAAAACATTTGGCAATGTCTAGAGACATGTTTGATTGTTACAACCGAGAGCGGGGATGTTACTGGCAGCTAGTGGGTAGAGGCCAGGGACACTGTTAAACATCCTACAATGCCCACGATAGCTGCCCGATATCAAGAATGCCAAGGCTGAGGAAGCTTGCAGTAGACAATGGGGAGACACTGGAGGCTGTGAGCAGAGAAGTGACAAAATAATGGAGCTGATACCCTTATAAACCTGAGATGAAGTTATCCAGCACAAGAATATCTCACTTTATGCAATAAAGAGAATCCCAAAAAACTTTCTGGCAATCAAAGTTCTAGAAATTAAATCCTATTTTAAATGCACTGAAGCAATTTACTAGATAAATCTGGAGGTGAATATCCTTAGGAAGTGAAGAGTTCTTTCCTGATGCAAGCACCATTCCTATTCAGCAACCTTTCTGATATATGCAAAGAGTTGTGCTTTAAGAGTCTCTTAACAGAGGACACACCTAGTTTTCTCTTTCAGACACAGGAGGGCAATGAAGGCTTCCCCCCAGGAATGGAAGACGAGAAGCTGGATTCTCTGACTCTTGCCCACTGTCTGACCCCAGAGCAGTTCCATATTAGATCACTGATTAGTTCCAGGACCAGTTTCTTTTTCTTCATGATTCATTGACTCTTAAAAGCAACTATTTCTTCACCTTGTCATTGGGACACTTAATCCAAAAATATTGAAATCAAGAGATATTTTCCTTGCTGTTCACGTTGGGAGCAGAATATGATTCCTTTGAGAACTTCAAAAGTTCATTTTTGTTTCTGCTTTCAAGTCTTCAAACAATAAAGGATTTCATTTACCTCTAGATAAAGCTTGTTTTTACCCAGTCTTGGTTTTCTTTCCTTCCCTTTAAAACCCTTCAACACATCTAAGTATACCAAATATTTATGGATGTAATTTATGAGCCTTGGCTGTTTACTCCTTGCCAAAACTAAAAAGTATGTCTGTGTGTGGCCTGAAAAATCTCAGCTATGACAAAACCAAAACAGAAATGAGCAGCTATTTCATATTTTAAAGGGCGCAAAGGGGAATCAAACTTCAAAAAAATCCAGAAGTAACTCATTCGACATATTCAGACTGCACCAAGGAAAATGAATATGCTCTCTTCTCCAAGCACCTCGCCCTATCTGTCCTGCCTCAGATGGCCATTGGTACAAGTTTATTGAGAGCATCAGGAGGGAAGATAGGCCAGGCATCTGAAGTTGGGAGGACTGTTGCTTGCTGAGCGGATAGGGCTCAAGGTCCTGCCCTCCTTGACCAGTCTCTTAAAGCCTTTTTCAGCTGCCTGCCTTGAACTTTAACTATGAGTGCATCAGGGGGTTGGGGGGACCAGCAGTTCTCTAACTAGTTCCTGACCTGCCCGCAATCCCTCCCCTTCCTTGCACACATTGCTTTGGAGAATCAAAACCCAACATCTGGAATTTGGCTTTTCACTGTCACAGGATGTCTCAAATGCTGGCTGGTGTTTCTAGAGTTATATAATTTCTCCTAAGGAGCTTTTTTCTCACTGCAAAAAAAAAAAAAAAAAAAAGAGTGAGGGAAATTGTGGAGGAAATGCTTATGATATTAAAAAGTCATAAGTACTCATCTGTGATAAGGACAAAGCAGCGGCACTGGATGTACTTAGATTCTGATAGTTAACTATGAACTCAAGGGACTGGGGCCTGGTGGAACTCACCATAAATGGGCAGAAATGAAGAGTGTAAGGAAAGGAGGTGAATGCCTCGTGATGTGGAAACATCATGGTGATGATTTAAGCATCTCAGGGAAGAATGAAAGAATCAGTGGTTTGAGGTACATCTGGTTATCTCGGCCCACCTCACCCAGATAATCTTACCAACCTTCAGTCAATGGTTGGCTTAACGTCTTCAAACCTTGCCACCGGACACCTCTTCCTGCTGCGGAAGGGTCACCCTGGAAACACACACTGGGCTGTTCAAGGAAGAATCTGAGGGAACTGTGGGGGCCTGTCTGCAGCGGCCAGACCCTAGGCTGGCCCACAGCGACTCACTGGGCAGACTCTGGCTCTTCACCCAAGATTCCGCTGGCCCTGCTGAGTGGAAATGAGCTTTGAAAACCACTGCTTGGCCTCTTAAAAGAGGCAATTGACCTCATCATTGCTTATTTTCTCAAAATGGTCCATTGAACTGGATTTCCATTCTCTCTGTTAAAGGAGAGCTGGGATAACTATAATTCAAGAATTATTATAAGCAAGAGTTTCACTATCCTCTCCAGCTAACACTTACTGAACCTCTTAAGCATCCCAGTGCAGAAGATTCCAGGAAAACCAGATCGATTCTTCAATTTCAATTGTCAAATATTTTTAATCTCAAAAGATATGTAGGTCCTTGGGCCAATGCAGGAATCTGAACTGACAACCACTCGTGTGTGTGTGTGTGTGTGTGTGTGTGGCCTTATTCTCACTAGAGTAGAGGAACACTGAGTATTTCATCCTCTTCAAGGAGACCAGTAACGGGAAGCAGATTGGGTTGGGCTTCTCTGGAATGCCAAGACCTCTCTCCATTCAAGGTGTTTAAAAATAAGAAAGGTGTCCAAAGTTGTCATAAAATTATCAAATTTAAAACTGGAAACTATGTGCCTGGTGGTTGGAATTCAAGAACTAACAGATATTGCCCTTACTTTTAAGAAGTCTATGTTCTAATGGGAAATACAGATGATGAAATTGGCAATTATAATCCAGGGCAATTAGTGTCCCAATAGGAAGTTCAAGACTCTCTCACAATATATAAGAGGGTCACCTACCTCAGTTTTGGGAGGTCAAACAAGGCATCATGGGAAAAATGACATCTAAGCTGAGATCAGAATGACAAGGTAAGAGGTAACAAGGAGAAGGGAGAGAACATCAAAAGAGAAGTAACATCATTTGCAAACCTCTAGAAATTGAAGTACATGGCTTTTGTCTGAAATATGAGTGATGAGAAAACAAAAAGAGATTTTGTAAACCAGGATCGGCGGAATTTTCTGTGAAGGACAGATGGTAAATATTTTAGGCTTTGTAGTCAATATGGTCTTGGTCAAAACTATCAACTCTGCCACTGTATCAAGCAAATACCTATCGACAATATGTGAGTGAGTGTGTCCCAATAAAACGTTATTTATAAGAACAATTGGCAGGCTGGATATCGGTCATGCCTTCCTTAGCTGGAATCTTCACTGTGCCGAGTGTGGTTCCCAACCAGTAGCCTCCGCGTCCCCCAGGAGCTTGTTAGAAATGCAGAATCCCAAGACCAGCCCATGACATACTAACCTAGAATCTGCATTTTAGGTTCAAGAACTCCCCAAGTGGTTTGTAGGCACGTAAAAATGGGAGAAGCACTTCTGTCAGCCTTAAGGCCTTTGGACTCCATCTTTGGGGCACTCATATTTGCAGGGTTGGAAGATCCCTCTCACTGTGGTATGACAAGTACCTGAGAGTGGGTATCTCCTTAAGTATTGTGCCCTAAGTGCCCAGTTTGCCTCCCTGGGGTCCCAGCCCTGATAAGGAAAATGGGCAATAGAAGGCAAGACTACAGGATGGCTTCTCTCCCCTCAGCCTGGCCAAACCTGCCTCCCACCACAACAGGCTGATCTTCAAAAGCTTTAGGGGCTTATCTTCATTAAGCCTCCTAAAGGTTAACACTTGGGGTATATTTTGAAGCCTCCACTGAAGCCATTTTTCTTGGGGCTTTTTCTCCAGACCAGCGCTGGACTTCATGTTCCTCTGCTGTCATCATTTGTTCCTGTATTGGTTCCAGAACACTTTAAGGGTCCAGTCTTCTGTCCCCGCTCCACCTCTAGAGGCATTTCTGGTCCCACCGGTTTGATGTCAGCTTCCAGACCAGCACACGGGCAGCAGCTCTGAGCGTGAGCCGAATAGGGCCCCTTAATTAGGCAAGAGAGGGACTCTGGACCAGCCGTGTGCACTCTGAGGAAAGACATCGATCAAAGAATGCAGCTCCCTCCCCTTCCTTTTATTTATGCGTTAGAAAATCCAACTAAAGCAGAGCCTGGTGCTCTCCTAATTTTTCAGCCACTTAACACATACAACAGAGTTGCTGGCCATGAATTTAAACGCTCACACATGCTCTCGTGCATGCGTACAAAATAAACACACATATCTTTTTTCTTCCTTGTCAGCTTCAAGGACTTGGGGACTTGGGGTGTGCCTGGGGCCCCTGTAGCCAAAAAGATGACGGAAAGTTGGTTAGAAAATGTCATATAGCCGACTTCGTCAATTTTGCATCTTTTTCCCCCGCCTCTGATGATCGTACGTCATTTACAGGCCTTTCTTTGCTCATTTTGCCTTGTCCTTGGGGTTGGTTCACTCAGATTATGTTGATGTGAGCAAACTCTGAATATTTTTGCCTCGCTGTTCCACTGGTTTAAGGTTAGACTGATACTTTATAGTCCAACCTTCACTTTCTTAGCAGAGCCTTGATAATGTATGGGTCCAGGAAAGACACCCATGGGAATTACTGCAACAATCCAGCTTGCACAAAAATGGATCCTGGGCATTTCTTGGTGTCAGTCTCACTGAGCTCCTCGTGTCTATAAATGTCCCTTGCTAGGCCAACTGTGCTGCCACGTGAGCGAAGGTGGTGAAACCCAGCACACACTTGTGCACCGGACACCCCAGGGGATCTCCCCACATCTAGAACCAAATAGATGCTTTATCAGTCCTACCGGCGTGCTTGATACCTGATAGAGTTCAACATTTTTTTAAAAGATTTTATTTATTGGGGCACCTGGGTGGCTCAGTTGGTTAAGCAACTGCCTTCGGCTCAGGTCATGATCCCGGAGTCCCGGGATCAAGTCCCGCATCGGGCTCCCTGCTCGGCAGAGAGTCTGCTTCTCCCTCTGACCCTCCCCCCTCTCATGTGCTTTCTCTCTCTCTCTCTCTCAAATAAATAAATAAAATCTTAAAAAAAAAAAAGATTTTATTTATTTATTTGACAGAGAGAGACACAGCGAGAGAGGTCAACATCTCTTAAATGAGAATTTTTTTAATGGGATAGATCTAAGGGCATAGTGGTTGGGAATTGGGGTTCAGAGCCAGCCGACTTCAGCATGAATGCCAGCTGTGTGACCTTGAATACATTTCCTAACCTTCTCTATGACTCAGTTTCCTCATATTTTAAAATGAGAATAACGATAATACCTGCCTCACAGGGTCATCATGTGTGAGGCTTATGCAAGATGGCACGTGAAGGCTCAGTAGATTGCCAGGTACACGGCAGCACACATAAATGTCCACTGTCATGCCTATTGCTTCCTACGAGCAAAGGCTTTGCTTGAGTTTTTGCTAATCCAGATATGTTCCTCCCTTACAGCCCAACTTAAAACTCACCTTTTCAGTTTGATAAAAATTATCATGTATTGATTGTGCTAGCATGACCAATAACCATTTGACAAATAAATTATGTAAGTGATACAATTATTTTTCCTTAAACCGTATCCTTATATGATGTCAACTCTCTGCTTCTCCTCCAGAGAATCACCACTTGCCCTCGATGTGGTCCTGGTGAAACTGCCTAGCCTAGCAACCGGCCCTGTCCCCATGCTGTGCTCTCACCCTCTCTGTGAGCACATGACCAAAGGGAGCCAACATGAGTCCTCCCTGAGAGGTGATTTGCAGATCCTGGGAAAGAAAAGTTCCTCTTCCCCTGGGATGGAGGGCTGAGAGGACAACAGAAGCTAGAGATGCTAGGTGGCTACCCTGAACACCTTTGAAAACTGGAAGAAACTACAGACTGATGCCAATGCATAGAGCCGAGAGATGGCAGGTGGAAGAGAAAAATCTAGCAGTGCTTGATGAGCCCCTGGATCGGATCGTGACATAACTAGGGACAACTCCACCTCTAGACTTCCCGCATCTGTGAGCCGGTAAAATTCCTCTTTGCTTAAGCAACTTGGTATGACCTTTTGTCTTGCAACCATAGGAGCCCTGACTGAACCACTTTTAACTATGTGAGTCATGTGTCCATTAAAGCAAGCCCAGCCAAGAGAAAGGGATTTACATTCATTTGGTTAGCATTATGTGAAACTAATAAGTTATTTTCTTTTTTACTTCTATCCTTTGGATTCTTAATTTGAATTAAGGATGTTTTACTAAAAGGAATTGTTTTATATTTTTTATTTTAGGCAGTCATAAGTGGAGGCTTAAATAGAAAGGCTAGATAGATTTTTAATAAATACAATGATAAATATGCAAAATAAAATGGAGTTGGGTTTGTTGTCCATCTATCTCTAAAAAGTAAAATATTATATTTGGAAATATATATGTTTACACACCCATATACACATATAGGCAGCATATACGTGTATATACTGAGAGACAGAGAGCACGTGAATTTATTGAGTCCCTACTATGTGCCATGGACTATTCCAGTGTGTTGTGTGTGTCATTTCATTGAGTCCTTATAACAACTTCCCTTAGAGATAAGCATTGTTATCCCTGTATCACATGTATGAAAACTGAGACACAAAGAGGTTATGTCGTTTTTCCAAGGTCACAGCTGCTAGGTGACAGAGCGTGGATTTAAACCCCAGCTCTCTAGTTCCAAACCCCATGATGTCTTTCCATTACACCTCACTGGCTACTTCGCATCGCCGCTGCTGCTTTCCCAGTGTCCAGAGTGAATTAGCGTGATTACGTAAGTGCGCTTCACAATACTGGTTTCCAACACTGCACTCTAATTCGCAAAGTAAAAACACAAAGCCACACATTAGCTAATCTCAGGACACAGCTGCAGGGGCGAGGGGGGAAGGGGGGACACGGGGGAGGGACCCCAGCTGGGAAACCATCAGGACTCACCTACGGCCACCCTTGTGCCCTTCAGAGATTTGCAGACTTGTTCTAAAATAGATGGGGATCCCTGGAAGAGAGCAACCAAGCTATTGGATTTGAAAATAACTGGCTCAAATCTAAGCACATTATTTAAAAATTGTGAGGCAAAATATCTTTTAAAAATGATAAGATCATCAAATACTTTAAATACCCGATATTCGATGATGCTAAAGAGATGATGGTATGTGTTTATGTTAAAAACAAGATTCCTTATTTGTAGAGTCATAGTAAATTAGAGATGAGGCGACTCATCTGGGAGTGGAGAGAGAGAGAAATGAAAAAAGTCTGGCCATGTGATAATAATGGTTGAAGGCAAGTGATGGAATCAGGGGTTTCTCATACTATTCTCCCAACTTCCGTGTCTGTTGGAATTCTGCCTTAATAAAAGAAGAAAAGAAATATGGACATAAGAATCTATAGCTTGTAAAAGTGAAAGAGGTTTGCCTCTGGGGAGGGGGTGGTGGGGGCAGCGGCAGGACTCTGGTGTGGAGAGAACTGAGATCAGGGACGGCTGTTCCATGAAAGCCCTGCAGTATCATTGCCTTTTCCCATCATGTAAATATATTCCTTTGAGAAAAATTAAAATTAAATTCTAAAAGAAATTCAAAAAAGAAAGAGCCCAGGGGTCAACAAGCCCCTCCCTGTGCCATGGCAGATATCACTAATGAGCTGCTACCTCATCTCCCACTAAGCCAGGAGGAGGCTCTAGAATGTTCAATGCAGCCTGCCAAAGGTGAAGCCCATCCCAGGACTAGACCTTAGATAACGTGTACCTGCCTCATGCTTTGCCTATAACTCCTCTCACAATTTAGACAGGCTCAAGCTACCCAGAATGCTTGTCCTCCATTACTCCAGCTCAACCTGGATACCCTACCAGAGACGCTAGGGCTCCCAGAACCTCCCACAGAAGCCCTCAAAGTGAGTCTTCCTTCCTGACTTGCCCTCCACCAGCCTGAGCTGACACTTTCACTTCTGCTGGAGTTCCTGCTGAGCCCAAACTACCAGCCGTCCTTCAGTCACTGGCAAGAACATTTTCCTCTGAAGTGCTTTACTACAAATCTCAGAATGCGATGAGTGCTAACAGATCCCAGTCCTGTACAAAACTAAAACAGGAGAATTATATTTGGGTCGACTTCTGATGTGTGAGGGCCTTTTCTATATTTGGACAGAAGTTGGAGTGTCAGTCAGGTCTTCCCTGGCTGGTTCACATTTCTCCCGGGGTGGGGAACTGCAGCAGCGTCAACGAAGGTAATGGGCAGGGTCTAATACTGCTGTGAACCAGTCCTCATGCCTTTTGTGAGAAAACTTGGTTGTGGTTCAATAGGCCTCAGTCCTGTGACCCCAATCCATTCTACTCCCGGCCTTATTGTAGTGCTGGTCTCCTCAGCCAATCCTATACTCTGTCTCTAACCCTAAACCCTAAAGTAGAGTCATTCTTCAGTTCTGTCACTTGAGACACTGGGTGAGGAAGAGGAAGTAGCATGTGTTAGTTTTCTCTATAGGCAGGCACACTTGCTAGAAGCTTCCTACTTACTTCATCCTAACCACATATCCTATGAATCAGGTTTTACAGAGAAAAACACGGAGGCTTGGATAGCTTGTGACAGAGTCCTTGCCACAGAGCAAGAGAGTGCAAAAAATAGGATTCAGTTCTAGGTCTTTCTGAAGTCAAAAATCTTTGCTCTTCCCTACCCCGATGCTCCAAAGAAGTCTCTGCTTACTTGTTAACCCCTCACCGGTACCAAGCCCAGAGCCACAATTTGGAGCTGGCACGTATGCCCGTCTGGAAATGTTCACCACTCAGAAATAAGTTTGGGGGAGATGTTTGAACCCATGCTTCAGTCAGTGTCAGGTCCCACTTCCCAAATCAGAAATTGCCAAGGAGGTAAATCTCCACAGGTAAAATGTAATTGCCATATACCTCCCAGCATCTGTGTTATTCCTACTGACATTCACATTCCTCAGGATCGTCACACAGACCTTGGCCAGGACCTTCGTGTGTGCTCTGCAGCCTGGGAAAAGTTGGTTTTTTTATGGCCTTACTTAAAGAAGAAATAGCAGAGCAAAGAAACAAAAAATTCCAACCAGAAGCCAATTATAGAAATGACAGAGTTTGACTTGTCATTCAAATATGGCACTAAATGTTTAACACAGGCCTCTGGCTCATCCTGACGTTGTCTAGCCTATCGAGGCCCAGGCTGATATTCATTTTCAGCATAAGTTCCAACCCACACTTCCAGGAAGTGCCATTCACATTCTGTAATGGCAGGGCCCGCCTCTGCAGCTATAGAAAGCGGCCGTGCCCACGTTCTCCAAAGCCAGACTAGCACCAGCTTTGAAACACCTCTCTCAGTAACTGATGGAACGTGCAGGTAAAAGATCAGTAAATAACACAGACAATTTGAAACATGATTAACCAACTTGACCTAATTGGTATATTTAAAACCATCTGGAGAATACACATTCTTTCTAAGTGCATATGAAACATTTACCAAAATAAACCATAAACTGGACCGAAAGAAGGCTCAACAAATTTCAAAAGATTGAAATAAAAGTATTTTCTTTGATCATAGTAGCATTGAGTGAGAAATCAATACCAGAAAGAGAAGTAGAAAATCACCATGTACTTGGAAATTAAGCAACACACTTTTAAAGAACTCATAGATCGGGGCGCCTGGGTGGCTCAGTCGTTAAGCGTCTGCCTTCGGCTCAGGTCACGATCCCAGGGTCCTGGGATTGAGCCCCGCATCGGGCTCCCTGCTTGGCAGGAAGCCTGCTTCTCCTTCTCCCACTCCCCCTGCTTGTGTTCCCTCTCTCACTGGGTCTCTCTCTGTCAAATAAATAAATAAAATCTAAAAAAAAAAAAAAAAAAAGAACTCATAGATCATCAAAGAAATCAAAATGGAAATGAAAAAATATTTTGAGTCAAGTGAAAATACAGCATATCAAAACCTTTGGAATGCAGCTAAAGCAGTACTTAAAGTCATATATAGAATTAAATGCATATATTAAAATGTAAATGAATATATTGTTTGCATATATTTTAAGAGAAGAAACTTTGAAAGTTAATAAGTTTCCATCTTAAGAAACTTGGGGGAAAACCAACAAATTAAACCCAAGAAAAATGGAAGGAAAACTATGATAAAGATAAGTGCATAAATCAATGATAAAATAAACATACAATGGAGAAAAATCAACAAACCAAAAAGCTGATAGCTTGAAAAGATTAATAAAATTCATAAATACCTAGCAAGACTGATTTTTAAAAAGAGAGAAAGCACAAGTAACCAATACCAGGGATTAAAAAGAGGATACCCCAGAAATCCTACAGATATTTAAAAGATAATAAGACAATATTATGAGAAGAACTTTAAGACAATAAATTTGAAAATATAGTGAAATAAACAAATTCCAGAAAAACATAATTTACCAAAACTGACATAAGAATAATAGAAAATCTGAATATTCTTACATCTATTAAAGAAATTAAATCTATAAAGACTTCCCACAAAACAAATCACATACTCAAATGGTTTTAATTGTGAATTCTTGCACAAAACTTTCCAAAGGAAAAAAAAAGACTTTTCCCAACTTTTTGGTGAGAACCATAACATTGATATCAGAACCTGGCATAAGAAAACTACAGATGCAAAAATCCTAAGCAAGATATTCATGAATCATATCTAACAGTAGATTAAAAAAAAATCAGATCATGACCAAATGGGATTTACTCCAGGAATGCAAAGTTTAGATTTAACTTTCTAAAATAAAGTAATTAATCACATTAACAGAATAAAGGAGAAAGAAATATGCTCATCTCAAATATAGTCATATCTCAAATATACTCACAGACACAGCATTTGATAAAATTTGATAACTGTTCATGATTTTTTAAAAACATAGCTCTCAGTAAACTAGGAACAGCAGAGAAAGTCTTTAACCTGATAAAGGATATCTGCAAAACTCTCCAACACTCTCATATTCCTTCTATTCAATATTATACTAGAGGTCCTACCCAGTACAATAGGGCAAGAAAAAGAAATAAGTGGTAAAATGATTGGAAAAGTATTCATAGAGGACATAATTAAGTATACAGAGAGAATCCAAATGAAACTACAAACTATTAAATTTATTAGATTAACTTAGAAAGGTTGTCGGATACAAAATTGTATGTTTATGTAACACTAAAATAATTAGAAGTTAAATTTTAAAAATGTCAAACACAAAGCACCAAAAATCATAAAATATCTAGGAATAAATCTAACATAAGATGTGCAAGATCTATACACCAAAAACTATAAAGCACTGATGGAAATATTGAAAGACTTAAATAGATTAAGGGATAGACCATTTTCACGGATTAGAAGACTCAATATTGTTAGAATGTTGATTCTCCCTAATTAGCTTATAAATTCAATGTGATCCCAATCAAAATCCCAGCAGGCTTTTTGTGGAAACTAACAGGCTGATTCTAAAATGTATATGAAAATTCAAAGGACTAGCCATGGAAATCTTAAAGATCAAATCTGGAAGACTTATGTAATTGGATAACAAAACTTATAAAGCTATAGCAGTAAAGATAGTAATGGAAGCACAGGCATTGAGAAATAGACCAATGGGAAAAAATAGAGAACCGCAAAATAGACCCATACATACACAGTCATCTGATCTACAATAACAGTACATTGTAATTCAGTGAGGAATATTTTTAATAAATGGTGCTAGGTCAATGGATCTGCATATAGAAAAATGAATTCTGATCCCCTACCTCACACTATATACAAAAATTAATTCAATACAGATCATAGACTTAAACATGAAAGTCAAAACAATTAAGCTTCTAAAAGAAAACATGAGAGAATATTATCACAACCTTGGGGTGGGCAAAGATTTCTTAAACAGCATAACCTTGGGGTGGGCAAAGATTTCTTAAACAGCACTTAAAAAGCATTAACTTTAAAAGTTTGAAAAACTGAACTTTCTTAATATTAAGAAATTCTGTTCATCATAACCCAACATTAAAAGACTATAGACTTGGGGGTGCCTGGGTGGCTCAGTCGGTTAAGCGTCCACCTTCGGCTCAGGTCATGATCCCAGGGTTCTGGGATAGAGCCCCACGTGGGGCTCCCTGCTCAGCAGGGAGCCTGCTTCTCCCTCTGCCTCTGCTGTTCCCCCTGCCTGTGCTCTCTGGCGCTCTCTCTCTGTCAAATAAAACCTTAAAAAAAAAGAAAAAAGAAAAAGAATTTGTATAACTTCTTCAAAAAAAAAAAAAAGACTATAGACTTGGAGAATATTATTTATAATTCACAAATCTGACAAATGACTAGTACCCAAAACATATAAAGAGCTCCTACAAATCAATAAGGAAAATAACAACCCAATGTTTTGTAAAAGTGAGCAAAAATCTTGAGCTTTATAAAAGGATAGCCAAGTGGCCAGTAAGCATACAAAAATTGCTCAACATTACTAGTCTTCAAAGAAATACAAATTAAAACTATGAGGAGATATCAGTACAAGACTGCCAACAGAACTAAAATTAAAAGGACTTATAATACTAAGTGTTGATGAAGATATGGAGCATTTTTGGCAAGTGTATATTAGTATAATCACTTTGGAAAGCTGCTTAGCAGTCTCTACCAGATCTAAACATATGCCTGTCTTATGACCCAACAATTCCACTCTTGGGTATATTAACAAAGAGAAAAGGGTACATGTGTCCACTCAAAGATATATACAAGAGGGGCACCTGGTTGGTTCAGTTGGTGAAGCATATGACTCGTGATCTTGGGGTTGTGGGTTCAAGCCCCACATTGGGTGTAGAGATTATTTAAAAATAAAATTTAAAAAAGATATGTACAAGAATATTCTTAGCACCTTAACGTGTAATAGCCCCAAACTTAAAAAACCCAAATTTTCATTGGCAACAAAAATAGTTAAATAAATCATGGTATACTCGTAAAACTTAATATTCCACAGCAAAAACAAAATAAAACAAAACAAAACACATACACGCACACACACAACACAAACCAAAAAAAACAGGGGCACCTCAGAGGCTCAGTTGTTTAAGTGACCCACTGTTGGTTTCAGCTCAGGTGATGATCTCAGGTCGTGAGATCGAATCCCACCTTCCTGCTTGAGATTCTTTCTCCCTCCCTCTCTCTCCCGCTCTGTTTCTCCCCCGGGTTCGCACACAAGCGCACTCTCTCCCTCTCTCTCCCTCTCTCTCTCTCTCTCTCTCTCTAAAATAAATAAATAAATAAATAAATAAATAAAATCTTTTTTTTTTTAAGATTCTATTTATCTATTTGACAGAGAGAGAGCAAGAGAGCACAAGCAGAGAGAGGGAGAAGCAGGCTCACCGCTGAGCAGAGAGCCTGACATGGGACTCAATCCCAGGACCCTGAGATCATGACCTGAGCCAGAGGCAGACACTTAACCAACTGATGTACCCAGGTGCCCCAAATAAATATTTTAAAAAAAACCCCAAAACAATTAAGCTTGTTGCTTCATTCAACAACATGGATGATTCTCACAGATACATTGAGTGAAAAAAGCCAAACTTCGAAGAGTATATGGCACTTGATTCCATTTATATGAAGTCTAAGAACAGGCAAAACTAATATATGGTGAAGAATGCAGAAGAGTGGTTACCTTTAGTGGGAGTATTTATGGGGCAGGGGGGGATGAAGGAACATTATAGAATGCTAGAAATATTGTAAATCTTGATTTGAGTGGTGACTCCATATCAAAATTCATTAAGTAAGCTGTACACTTAAGATTTGTGAACTTTGCTGTATGTAAGTTCTAAAAAGCCTAAAGAATGTCTTATGTCTTGACTATTGGGAATCCGAGTGATTGACATTTTGTTCCACAAATTTGTCTCTTCTGTTGGCCTGGTTGCATAGCCATTGCACAGAGTCAAGAGGATTCTTGAAAATATGCTATTTATCAAGATTGTTATGGACTGCCTCACACAAAATTAGTATATCAAATGGAATCTTTTTCCTTGAAATGTACAGTTTGTTTGTGAACACTGATTATATTCATTTCCCATTTTCCACTTTGCTTTCTGTCATGGAGCTTCTGTTTCACTTAATCAGAGAAGACCAGTTATATGGTTATCTGAATCCAAATCTCAAAGAATTCCCTTATGCAATGAAAGCATTCTTAAAACAACTGCTCACTCCCTCTATGGTGGCTTAAACCTCTGTGGAAGCTCTCTTCTTTGTTCTCTTTATTATTTGTTCTTTTTGTGAAAGGTAGCTGTGTCTCAAGATAGCAACCTTTCTTGCAGACTAAGAGAGAGGGATACATATGATTGTATGTGTGTGTCCTATGAGTGTGTGTGCATAAGTTCATACAATTATACATTTCTTCCTAAAAAGACACTGAAAGGTATCTTTTGCTTCTCTTAGGAGCATAATGAATGTCAGAGGAATATAGCGGCATCAGTTTTGCTAAAAAGAAACAGATTTTATATGAAAATATAGATTTTATATATAACTTGACATTTGAAGACAGATACTTTTACCAACGATATGGTAAAAAAAAACAAAACAGGACTGTTTGGTTTGGGGTGTCAAATATTCAACTAAAAATACATCAAGCAAAGCGAAATAAGTCAATCAGAGAAAGACAAGTATCATATGATCTCACTGATATGAGGAATTTGAGAAACAAGACAGAGGATCATAGGGGAAGGGAGGAAAAAATGAAACAAGATGAAACCAGAGAGGGAGACAAATCATAAGAGACTCTTAATCTCAGGAAACAAACTGAGGGTTGCTGGAGTGGTGGGGGTGGGAGGGATGGGTGGCTGGGTGATAGACACTGGGGAGAGTATGTGCTATGGTGAGCGCTGTGAATTGTGTAAGACTGATGAATCACAGACCTGTACCTCTGAAACACATAATACATTAAATGTTACAAAAAAGAAGAAGAAGAAGATAGTAGGAAGGGAAAAATGAAGGGGGGGGAATCAGAGGGGGGAACGAACCATGAGAGGCTATGGACTTTGAGAAACAAACTGAGGGTTCTAGAGGGGATGGGTTAGCCTGGTGATGGGTATTAAGGAGGGCACGTATTGCATGGAGCACTGGGTGTTATACGCAAACAATGAATCATGCAACACTACATCAAAAACTAATGATGTAATGTATGGTGACTAACATAACATAATAAAATAAAATTAATAAAAAAAAATAGATCAAGCAAAATAGGTGGTGGTGGTAGTCATCAGAGGTACCGCAGTGGTTCACAGAGCCAGAGAAGGGCCCCAGGGATCGGAGCTGATCTGGGCATCACCAAGGAAAGCCAGGCACCGGAACTCTCTGTTCATCCATCTCTCTGGGTCTGTAGGCTGTTGGTGCCATTCTCTCTACTGTCACGGGGCCTTCTTTGTTATAGAAAGCGTGGTCACAGACAGCTCTGGCCTGAGGAAAGACACCCTCACGGCCAGAACCATGTTCTCACACTGTGGGGAAGGCTTCTGATCCACCTGGCGGGTGACATGGGACGATCCTGCCCCAGTCACGATGGCTCATGGAGCAGGCACAGGGCAGGAAAGGAGTAAATGTCCATGACAGATGAGTTCTGAACCTCAGAAAGGCTTTGTGGCCTAATTCAGCTTTAACACCCCATTTATTCACTTCTTCAGACATCCCAGACCATGCCGTCCTCTTTGCTTTCTGTACGGTGTCAGTTTTCCATGTTTCAGTCTCTGCCTAAGACCTTTCCCACAGCCTGCCAGCACTCTGAGCCAGTCCCAGACCCTGATCTCCACCAGCACGAATGCAGGAAAGCTTGGACCACCGAAAAGATTGACAGGAGAAAAGACCATGTAAAAAACATTACCAATTTTGAAAAAATAAGTAGCTTGCACACACTTCAGATTTCTTATATCTTGATTCATTTTAACCTCCATAAATAGCCTTGGTCAGCTCTCCGTGGGCACATCCTTACACATGTACTTGCTACTCCCACGAGGCAGAGCGATCACAGGCCGTCCAGGTTTACACAATTTCAAGAATGAAGATCCACAGGGAGTAACTAAGGGAAGCTGTCCGGGTGAGGAATCTGGCATCTGGGAGCCAAAAGTGAGAGATTCTAGCCTCACATGATTGGCTGGGTGTTTCTGAGTGATTTGCTCCATCTCACTGGGTCCATTTTGCTCATCAGTTAAATGAGGAGGTGGCACTAAATCAGGGATTGGCAAAATCCAGTCCACTGCTTGATTTTATAAATAAAGTTTTATGGAATATAGCCATGTCTACTCTTTATGTATTTTCTATAGCTGTTTCAGCACTGCTATAATACTCACATGGCTGCAATGGAGTCTATGTGGTCTGCAGGGTCTAAAATAGTTACTCTCTGGCCCTTAACAGATAGTTTGCTAGATTCTGATCTAAATAAGTCCCCACAAAACGCTTTTCCCTTTGAAAGTGTTTCAAGGGCAAGTAGTTTTTTATCTGAATTTATTTATTTGAATCTGAATTTATCTGCAGATAATTGCCACACCTCTAATTTTCTTCGCCAGAATGATGGCTGCTTACTCAAGCCACGTAGACCTATGTCTGCACAGGCAGAGACTAGCAGGAAATGTACCAGCCAACTGAATTCAGTCAAAATAATTGTCCTCCTGTTCTTCCCTCGAGCAACTGCAACTGTGATATGAAATATCCAAACACTTGTCTCATGGCTCTCCACCCATTTCTCTTTGGTCAAGGAAATAGACAAGGGTTAGGAAGATAACAATGTCTATTCGGGTCAAAGTGAAGGGAAACCGTGAACATCACTGACTTCCATGCAGTTGTCAATGGCTGGTGAAACAAACAAGGACATCTATTTGGGGGTCTGAATTTGCCTGTCAAAATAACAACAGTTCCTGAAATGCCATTTTATTTTATAGTGGGTAGTACAGCAAAAAAAAAAAAAAAAAAAAGCCAAAATTGCACTAATAAAACACCACCCACATTTTTCAGTTTTCCTTTTTGTTAGTGTTTAAAAATTTGGAAAACACCAATACATTCTGTGAAGCCTGTAATATCATACTGATAGATCAGAAAAAACAGAAGAGAGTGAGCAGTGGACCCTCTACACACACACACACACACACACACTCTCACGTGCACACACACACTCTCACGTGCACACACACACACACACACATGCACACACACATACCTCTGACAAAAAAGGAATCCAAAAGCAATAACCAATTCCAAAATGCCAGGAAGCAGGGTTATAAATTTAACACAAACAGCTCCCTCTTCAAATTCCCAGTCCGTTTATCAAATTTTAAAAATGAAATGACAAGTTAAGATTATTAGTCAAAATATATAAATAAATCACCTTACATATGTTATTTCCAAGGTCTGCGAATGATTTCACAGTGGTTAGTTGTAATAAGTGAATACAGAGGCAACCTGGCTGGGCTCAGGAGCGGAAGTGGTTCAGGTGGAGCTGGAAGCCTGCCAATCCCCAGACAGCGCAATTAGCCCTGGGCTGCACACAGGGGCCTTTAAGAAGGCATTTGGTGAGATTTCTTTCACACAGCAACACTGACATCTTACCCATTGCCTGGTCTACAATCCACTACACATAATGCCATTGTTTAGAGAAAGAACTTTTTTTAGAAGTCTCTGAAAAGCAAGGATTAAGTCAACTCATCATAAATTCCTCCTGCTAGAAACCAACTCACGGAAAACTTTTTTAAAAATATAGTTTGTCAAATGCTTTGGGTTTTAACGAAATGCCAAGATGGGGGAGTCCTAAATTATCTGGTGGAACAGGAGGCCTCACAGAGAATGAGGGATGCTGGAGTTCTGTGTTCAAGACGAATTGCTGGAAAATTCTCTATCTTAAGAATGGGTTCTGTTCTTTACCTGTTTAGATTTACACAACATCTAATGTTAACAGCCCTTATGTGGCCGTCAAATGCCAAAGGTAAACAGAAAAACAAGAAAAAAATACAGTTCTTTGAGCATATTCCCCTCGTATTCCCCAGATCCAGGTCTGCCAAGCAGGCCTCCCCCTGCCCTCCTGGCATCATTCTGCCACTGCTGTTAATAGTATTATTGGTGTTGGAACAAAGCCAGCTGTCTTCCTTTTCAAACCAATTTGTCCGATAGCATGAATTACTGTGTTAGGTAATCTGTCATTTCTCAAAAAGACCGATCTTTAATGTTCCTCCTCTACATATTACTCTCTGAGTATTTGAAGGCACAGGGATACCATCCCACACCCTGCTTATTTGCCTCAGAATAAGTCACCCTTGTGTGGTACCTTCTCAGCTAAACAACAAAAGCATTTTATTTTATTTTATTTTATTTTTTTAAAGATTTTATTTATTTATTTGACAGAGAGAGACACAGCGAGAGACAGAACATAAGCAGGGGGGAGTGGGAGAGGGAGAAGCAGGCTTCCCGCTGAGCAGGGAGCCCGACGTGGGGCTCGATCCCAGGACCCTGAGATCATGACCTGAGCCGAAGGCAGACGCTTAACGACTGAGCCACCCAGGCGCCCTCAACAAAAGCATTTTAAAATACAGAGCTACACAAATCTAACTTTCTTAGATTATTTACGCAATACTTATAAACATTAAAAGCAGATCTACACCTGCCAAGGAAAAAATAATCCCATAAAATGCCTAAAAATCATCTGTGACTTGATCACATGAATAGTTCCTGTGATGAACTCGAGAAGTCAGGTTTTTCTATGCAGTGTCCCCAGTTCTCTGCTTCACTTTGTCAGTACAGACTGGGAATAATAATTTTTTTTCTTTTCTTAGGAACATTTTTCAGCATGTCCTCCGTAGAAAATACGGGTTATTTTCAAGAAGAACGTTCACTGCTTGGAAGGCTGAGTCCTGGTCAGATGTTTCTCTGAGAAAGTTTCTCTAACTCAAGAGACGCCATCAGAGGTTGTAGTAATATTTCCTATAGGCTATGCATGTCTCCGTTTGAAATTGCATTTCTATGCATGCAACAAAAACCTGACTCTACCAATTAAATCAAATGGGAATTATTTCCCAAACATAATAAGAAGTCCTGAAGTGGCTGATCTGGGCAAGCAATTCCTCAACGTGAGCCAGGTCCCCAACTCGTTCACCTCGTCCTCATGATTCTTACCATGGTCCCAAGAGGGTGGTCTCCCTCCAGTCCCCTGTTCTAGACAGAAAGAAAGGGGAAAGGAAGAAAGTGACACCAGCCTACATCAGAAAAGCAAAATCTTAATCCCCAGCAAATTTTTACTAATATCTCACTGGGGAGGAGGGACCCTTTGCAGCTGGATCCATCTCCACCCCAAATAGGATTAGGTTTCTCTCAGTGAGGCAGAAGGGAAGGTGGATGCTGGAAAGGTCTCCAGCAGAGTCTACCACAATGCATTCTTAGTTACCCATCTCTACCCAGAGGAGAGGGCCACACCCAGACTTCCCCAAGACTCTGCTAAGTACCCGAGGCATTTACTCTCTAAAAGGGACAATTTTGACCTGAATTCCTAAGGGGTTAAATCCTGAGTTATATCATGCCTTGTGCAAAGTGAGCAACAATGAGATCCCGGTGTGATCACTATTAATTCTGCAAGCAAGTAGCTTCAAGATTTTCTCATACACATGGCATAAGGTCGTCCTTAGTGAATCAAAAAGGCAAGGAAGAAGGGGAAGGAGGGAAGATAGAAGACATTCACTCCACTTACAAAACAAGATAAGGGGGTGATTATTCACTTTTACAGATGGGTTTCCCGTAGCAATTTTTAAGAGAAGATTCCCCAATATCTTTACAGTAGCTCAATTCACATGCCCCTTCAGAGGAACATATCTAATTGCAAAAATGTTACCAGACACTTGCACTTTATAAAGATGTGGCACAAGATTGGCAGAACAGTAAGACCATGAAAGCTGGACAGTGGCCGCACAGCAGCTCGGTATCACCTGCTCTCTCCTCTCGTTTTCTGGTTTAAAAATGTACATAGGGGCACCTGGGTGGCTCAGTCATTGGGCATCTGCTTTCGGCTCAGGTCATGATCCCAGGGTCCTGGGATCGAGCCCCACATCAGGCTCCCTGCTCCGCGGGAAGCCTGCTTCTCCCTCTCCCACTCCCCCTGCTCGTGTTCCCTCTCTCACTGTGTCTCTCTCTGTCAAATAAATAAATAAATAAAATCTTTTAAAAAATAAAAAAATTAAAGGGCGCCTGGGTGGCTCAGTCGTTAAGGTCTGCCTTCGGCTCAGGTCATGATCCCGGGGTCCTGGGATCGAGTCCCACATCGGGCTCCCTGCTCTGCGGGAAGCCTGCTTCTCCCTCTCCCACTCCCCCTGCTTGTGTTCCTGCTCTCGCTATGTCTCTCTCTGTCAAAAAAATGAATAAAAAAAAAATCTTAAAAAAAAAAATTAATTAATTAATTAATTAAAATGTACATAACTTTTTAAAAGGTCTGCTACTAGAAAACTAAAATAAAAGTTCTGATTTCCTTTAAAAAAAAAAGTTTATTATTCCCTCTTCTAACTTAAAAGGGGAGTGTGCTGTGTAAAGAACATACCCAGGTCAGCCGGGAAATACAGAACGGGGACTCATTAATTCATAAAACCTATTTTCAAATGCAGCAAAAATGGTTTCTGCTGTGAAAAATGAGCACTTTTTCGAGAATATTTAAAAGCTAAAGACGCGTTGCTGTGGTTAGAGATGGCATGTGATGTAGGAGAAGATTCTCTGTGGAAATTATGTCCCCAGAGAGCCTCTTTCCACCTGGCAGCGGGGCCATAGCACTTGATGTTCAAAGCACTTGACAAATGCTGTGTTCTTCTCTCTAACATCGCTCCTCGATAATAAGTGGAAGGAATTCCTCCCCTTGATTTTCTAGAGCAAACTTTTTAGAGGGAGACCATGATTTAGACACAGCTGACTTTGGCAAACAAACCATGCTTTGTATCTACTACTGTGCTCGAGAGCATTTCTCATTCTTGGTTTATTAATAAACCCAACCATTCATTAATAATTCCAGCAATTTAATACATAAAGGTTTTAAAACACTCATCAACGCCCAGATTATTTCCTTTCACCCCGCTATCCACACGACCAATTCTTTCTCAGTTATGCCTCTATCACTGTAGGAATTTGGAGATGAAATCATTTCCACACTGTTTGCCCTGAGATATCCCTTGTCTTGTAGGGGGCCTCTACTCACCTCCCTATCTTGTAGGGGGCCTCTACTCACCTCCCTATCTTCCCAAACCTTCTATCTGTTTCCTCAAGTTCAGAGGCACTTATTTTTTTTAAAGACTTTATTTATTCATTTGAGACACAGAGGTAGAGAGAGAGAGAGCATGAGCAGGGGGAGAGGCAGAGGGAGAGGGAGAAGCAGGCTCCCAGCTGTGTCAGGAGCCTGATATGGGGCTCGATCCCAGGACCCTGAGATCATGACCTGAGCCGAAGGCAGACATTTAACCATCTGAGCCACCCAGGTGCACTTATTATTTCAGAGGCACATTAAACATTTTTATATCCATTCACTTATTCATTGGCAATGCAAACCAACTCATCGCCATTTCCCAGATCACGAATGGAAAGATCTCTTTCCAAAAGATGTCATCCCCCATACACAAACCATTTCTATTTTCTATTTTCAGATAATAAATGTAGCCCCAAATGACTAAACCAAACGTCTTTGAGATGAAAAACAAGTTGGTAATATCCGTTTGATTACCATCTTCGAACTCAAGGCCCATGACAATTTTTAACAGTTGCAATTTTTTTCCTGATAGTTCTATTTGGAGCACTAGGAAAACATTTCAATTTTGTAAGTGTTATCCTAAGGCCAAATTTGCATTGACAAATGAAAATAAAGTGTTAGCTGGAAAACAGAACTTTGTACATCTAGATAGCTTGCAAAGCAAAACAGACCTGTGAGGAGCTACAACATTTGTACTGACCAAATTTGTGGTGAGAAATGTCAGATGGCTTAACGTTAACTATTCTTGTCCTGGTATGTACGAGATGTAAATAAAATACACATGGTTAGGGCCGATCCTGCCTTTGTGAAGATAAAAGCCCCAAAAAAGAAAATGTTGGCAGCTCTCTGCATACCACCAGGGCAGTTTAATTTGTACCATATTTTGCCACGTCAGCGGAAATGGGGACTCCCTGGAGCTATTTGTGACCCGTGATGAAGGCAATATTGGGAAAAGGGAAGGGAGCAAAATCTCGCAAAACTGCACACGGTTCTGGTCGCCAGGCTGACGCAGTATTGCAAATCCATAAAAACCTGTTTCGAAAACAAACTTTCACAACTATAACGCAGAATAGCTCTCCCAGCCCTGAAAGCTTCCTCCTTTACAGTCCTGCCATTTGAAATACGAATCCTCCAGGGCCCCTGGGAAGGGGCAGCCCTGTTTACAGAATGCCTCCAGTATTAACAGCCTATTTTTATGCTTTAAAAAAAAGTCATTCGATGGCCACCAAAGAGGGTTTTGAAGAAAATGCTCTTTGTTTTTAAGAACGTCGTGCTTTATAAAAAGCTTTATGGGGAAAAAAAAAAGGAGAAATCCACGACAGGGCACGTGTAATAGATATCAAATGCAGAAATGCCCAAGAGAAAGGCCCACACATTACAACATCCTTGGACGGAGGGCTTGTCTTCCAGAGATGCTAACCAGGGTGATGTTAGTGCCTCAGATTTACTGCCGTCAGGGCACTCTGGCAGGAAGAGAAGTGCCAGGACTTGCCTCATACCTTAATGAAAGCTCAGAGTTGTTCTGTTTACAAGCCAGACACATGCAGTCTGCACAGAGCTGTGCCAAATTTGTGCCAAAGTGGCATCAACGCCTATTTGAGGTGGTGTAGTCATGCTGGGCACAGCTTGGGCTCTCTGGAATGATGTGCTGAAAAACTGGCCAAACCTGTTCCAAAAAACTTCTTTAGGAAACTCTAAAGAGGATGGGTACACAAATGCAGAGGGGGAAAGATCTTATGGCAACGTTTTGGGGAGGCCACACCCCTAGCAGCACTTATAGACAGTATTGGCTGAGTCATTGATGCAACCAATGATAACCATGCCACAAAATCCGGCAGCTGTCAGAGGACAAGACCAGAAGGGGCTGGAGGAGCTCTCTTTAGCCCATGTCTGGCCTCCTCAAGCAGGGTAGCAGGAGAATTGGCACCATGTTTCCTAACATTATCTATTACTCACCTCGGGACTGTGGGTACGTTAGTTACTTTGCTTTGTTTTGTTTTTTATTACCTTCACATTTGCTTCCAGCCTCTTTGCATGAAATCAGTAAGAGATAAGACATCATAAGTATAGTTCTACAAAGCTATCCCAGGGAGGAGCCCTAATGAGATTTCAGAGCTTGGTCTGCAAATATTTCACTGGGATCCAGGGCCCCTAGCGAGGGGACCCCTGGCAGCCACTGAATTCTCTTGTCCAGAACCCACCTTACCTCTTCTTTACTATGTCACATTGGCAGATCTCTGATGGCTCTTGCAGCCCGAAGACCACGGGTACAAGGGAAGGACCTTACCTTAAATTCTCTCAGGAGGGAGAATTAGCTGTAAGTCAGTAACAGAGCATCAGTTCATCAAAAACTAATTTGCTAAAAATCAATTGCCAAAGAACCCATTTATCTGAATGCCCAATTCACTGAATTTTCCAAATTTACTAGTTTATTAAAACTAGTTTCTTTCAACTATTTGTAGAGTTTACAGATACTTGTATTGAGCAGAATGATCCTCAATAGCTATTGGAACAAGAATTCTTCAAAGTTGTAGTTAATTGCTTCATTTTCCCTTCATAACAACATGTTAAGGAATATTCCATTGGTGAAATGGAAAAAATCACCAGGCGATTTGGTCTCCTTATGAATATATTTAATATTAACAAGATATATTTCATCATTAATAACCAAATTTCACCGTTTTACAAGGTAATCTTTTGGCTTATACTGATTTCTTTATCATATTCTTTTATATAATGTTCTGTCTTGTTCCGAGTTCAAATCGAGACTCTGCCACTTGTCTCTGGGTAGCCCTGGCCAAGCTGCTTTACCTCCCTGTGCTGCATTTCCCTCAACCGGAAAATGGAGCCCCTCTCCTTCACGGGGCTGTCGGGAGGATTAATCTAGTTTATTAATAATATATATAAAGTGCTTAGAACAGCAATTGATATAGAGTAAGGCTCAAATGAATGTAAACTACTATTATAACTTTTTAAAAATATTGTATTAAAGCCTATCTTTCAACACTGAGGTCACCTCCGATGGATTCTGAAAACTCCTTACTTTGATTCCCTCTACACCTCCCAACCCCAGGAAATGTCCTTCCTTGCCTCTCTTGTACTCTGATAGCACCTTGAGCAGACCTCTAGGAAAGCATGTGTTTCTATCTACGTGCCCCCGGGCTGTGCGCCATGGCGCCACTGCGCTTGCCAGCACGACGCTCAGAGCTCGACGCTGGGTGAGCTTCCCATAGCTTTCGCCAAACGAACAGGCAAATGATACAAATGGACCCAGCGCATCTTAGGATGGGTCCCTAGTGTCGGGGCTCATGCCTTTTGTGTCGGCTCTGACTGCTTTCTGTTTCAAAGGGTGGCCTCTCTGTGAACTCTTGCCCTCATTCTAGAATACACTCTCTTGTGAACAAACAGTTCCCATCCTCACTTAACCGTGGCCCCCTTCCCTTGGAGCCAAGGAAGAGTATTACGTTACCAGGCATTCTCATTCTCAGAGGTGCCTTCCTGAGATGAGGTGTAAATTAGCACCAGTCTGACCACTCTGGGCCATTAAAGACCAGATGGTCATTTTTGCAAGAGGAGCAACTGAACCTTACTGGCCTGGCCCAAGTCCAACCGGGATAATTGCCTCCTGCCTACACAATATCCCCCCTCTCGTTGCAGACACAGAAATGATTTTCATTTCACCCTCTGAAAGCTAGCCAGGCAGGGCTGTGCTGGTTTTTCACCCCACTGCTGTGGAGTGGGCACAGGGTAGCAGAGCAGTGTTCCTCTGGGGGATCTGCAAAGTGTTCTAGGGCCAAAAGGGTGGGCAACAGAAATCTAAATGTTTTAATAATATATTTAGAAAAAAATAAGACTTAGTCATCTTAAGTGAAAACACTTCATCTCCATTGCATTTTTTTTTAAGCTACAGGAGTGAGCGGAGAAGAAAAAAGTCTAATTTGGACACGAATTATCTTTTATTGGAATTATAGAAGTATGACTCATCCCCAGTCTAGGGAGCCCCGGGAGTGGGTACACTTTTGATATGAAAGCTAGCTAGAGCAGGCATGGATGGTTTTTGCTGGAGCAAATTCCATTTCTTATTACTATTGGGGGGAAGCAGAGGGGTACGGCAAGAACCTCGGATGCTTGCTCTGCATGCAACCGCCTACATAGGAGAAGACCTGATTGGCAGGACGAATGGAACAGATCAGCCTGACCAGGAAACATCCAGGGCCAAGCACCAAGGTCAAGAGCACCCAGAGTTGACTGATTGGCACAAAGATAAACAGACCGAGCACTAGGCATAAATGAGCAAGAACTGGTTAGGAACACCATCCCCAGGTGGCCTGCAGGTCCTGACCCTTTTGCATGAGATTATCCAGAGCATGCTGGATTCACTTAAAGGGGGGAAATGTTCTTGAAGTGGTTTACAGTTATGTATTGGCTTGCCACTCTCAGAAAAACTTGAGTCTCCGAATTCTCTACGCCTCCCTTTGTGTCCTTGGCCCAAGGTATAGTTTGTATGGAATGGGCTAAAGCATATTTTCTCCACCCAGAAAAATGTCATCAGGCCTCAGAGGACCACTGCCTAGCTATTGCAGGGCTGCAGGGGAGCCCTAACTTGCCCACAAACACATCATCTCCCCCCGTGGCCTTGGCTCAAACCTGGCTTGAAGAAGCTGTGTCTTGAGTTGAGCTAATACTCAGTAATAAAGCTTCCTGGGAAAGCAAGACTGCCAAAGTTTAAGTGGTGGGTTTTTATGACCAGGATTATGGTCCATTAAGGGACGAGGATGAAAACCCAGCTCGTTTCATTTTGATCTCTTGTCTAGGCTGAACCACCATTCTATTTCCAATTAAAGTTCCACAAGAAAAATGCTGATGTTTCTCCTCCAGAAACAAGCTTTTTGGCACTTTCCCAAAAAACCCACCATGGCCTGAAGCCACAGGCTCACAGCATTGAGATTCTGCGGCTTTGTTTTCTCCAAGAGGATAAAAGGCCTATAAATGATATAAGTTTTCAACTGCAATTTGTTGCATTCAGAAAGAGAATATATGAAATATATTCTCTCTGGATGGGATATGGGAACAATAGGCCATTTGATAATAGGGAAATGAGGGTTCTTCCCATTGATGATTTTCCTGAAGGGAGACATGGACAACCAGTCATCATGGTGAAACCACAATGACCATGAAATATAATTCAGCTTCTACCTTAACTTTCCCCATGGCTCAGGGAATGGGCATGAACAACCCAGTTTCTCCATTCTCACACTAGAAAATTCCAAAAGTGATTGTCATGCATTGCAAAGAAAAGTTCCCTCCATTCTAGACATGGTGTGGTCGTTTTGGGGAGCAAGATGCACAGGCCTCTTGAGGGCATTCTGGACAAATCCTAATGGGTATGAGCATTGGCAAGGAGAAAATTAGGAATTTCTATTAAACAACTGAGGCTTGGGTCTGTCCCACCCTTCAGGGGGTGTTGCTACTCTAGATTTTTCCAGTAACGAGTAAAAAATAGTTTTGTATCATGTACTAAAATAAATTTCAATATAACCAAAGAAATTTCATATCTACATAAGAAACCTCTCAAAGACTATTTGAAATGAAGTAAATAAAAAAACCAATAAACTGTTTTTGTAAGAAATACTGAAGAACCATATCAAGAAAGAAATCTAATAAGTTGTAAAATAAAGTTATCTTCAGGTAAATATGAGAAGGCCCAACTTTTCCGAAGAAAGTTAAACAATGTTTTTCAGAGAATATTTTGTCAGGCAATAAGATTTCATGTAAATTCGAACTGAAAACGAAACAAACCAGAAGTCCCAACATCACCTAGCTTATGTATGTCCTATTATGTCAATGTATATCAGAAAACACATTCACCTGTTTCTAAACATAAGAAGAAAAGTATCTTTTATGGACAACCTATGAATAGTGTTTATCCGGAAGGAAGGAAATTGTAGGAAACTCTCACTTTATAGACAGCGTAGTTTTACCAGGTGCACATATTATTTTGTAATCAGAAAAATAAACAAATATTTCAACCTTTTTTCACATTTTGTAAATGTAAAAAATCTTACATTTTACATTTGTAAATATGCCTGCTCTTTAGTCCTTAATATTCTAAAAGAACTACAGAGTTTTGCCTGAGGTTTCCTATTCGAATTAATCTATTGCATGGACAGCGAATCTGTTCTAAACATAGGAACAACCTTTCATTCGAGGGGATCATTTATTCCTTGTTCCTAGGTTGTTGTCTTTTAACTATAAGAATGACAAATTTCTGAATGAGGGACTGAAGTGTTGAAGAAGACAATTCTAATGATATTCAAAAGAGTGGCTGTCAGGAGCTCCCCCCCTCCCTTACTCTTTAAGCATGGTTACAGTCTCTCACCCCTAAGAAATAAAATCACCTCTTCTCTCTCAATATTTGAAGAAAGGAAGCCTTCTCGTTCCTAAAGGAGATGTTATATCAACAAGGTAGACAAGGTAGACAACCGAGATCTTGCTCCATACAACACTGCGCCTCTGGATCACTGCCTATTCTATTCCTTATAACTGAAATGTTCATCTAACCTTTCTTCCTTACCTGATTCATCCTCACTAACTGAAAAGGCTTCCTCCCCTTTCCTCCTGCCACACTTCCCATGCTCCACTTTGAATGTTGCCTATACTAGCCAATAGGTTTGTGTACAAATAACTGAAAACCTATCTAATGGGAGCTTTGGACCAAAGCACAAATATGAAGTTTGGAAGTGGGTGAATTCCTTGCTTTCAGCAGCCCAGTTTTATTATTGAAAAGTCATACTTATTCCTTCCTTCAGCTCAGCCATCTTCAGCATTTTGGCATTTCTTGCTAATTACCTCATGGTTGCAAGATGGCTGCTAGAGCGCTAGCATCATGTTTTCACATAACTTATTTGTAATTAACAAAGAAGGGGATGGTCAGAAGGCTTTCTCCCAAACGTGTTTTATATTTTTTGTCTGGGAAGTAAATCTGTGCCCACAGACATCCTCCATGTCTCATTAGCCAGAATAATAGTTTATATAGTTTATAATCTATTATGGCTTATAATAGATTAAGTTACTATTGTTTAAAAAAAATAAAACCGCTCCTTAGCATATAGAGACCACTCATTTACTATCTTTGGAATTAAGACTGCCTTGTGATAGGGGCAAGGGTGCTGAAACCATCAAACTTCCTGTCATTCAAAGTTGTGCCCCTATTATTTATCCCTCAGGGATGCTGGGCCGCTCTAAACTACATGATGATAATAAAATAACTGTTTCTATTTTACATACCAATTTGTGAAGTCCTTGAATCTCAACATCTACCCTGGAGGTAAATAATACTATGGTTAATTTACAAGGTTGAACAGAGGTTCAAAGAGGGGATGTCCCTTGCCTGAGTCTACATAGCTTACGTAGTTCAAGAGGCCTACCTAATTACACCTGCTCCCATCCTGCCCTGCTCTCCTTTCCCCTGCCCTCCCTCTCTGAGCTAGAAATACCCAAAATTTGGGATAAGACTCCATGAAATCCCCTAGCCTTACCACTCTAAGAGAGGTCAATAAGCTCCCCATCTGCCAAGCAGTTACAGAATAGGGGCAGCATCTAGACTGCAAGAAGGAGCCAGGAAATAGTCTGTCCAGCCCTGCTATAAAGCTGACTGCCTGACACATTGCAAGAGAACCTTTCAGGATTTCGTGGGGCCAGGAGGACCCCATTTCTTTTAAAAGTAAAAAGATTGTAAGTATTTGGTTAGTATAATGAAATGCAGCGAGCATTAAATAAAAGTGTTTATTAAGATTCCCAAATGGGCTGGCTCCTAAACAAAACACAAAACCAGACCTAGATGTCTCCAGAAAACGCAGCCGCTTCACTGACTAGTTCATGAAATAAGACAAAAAAATAGACTCATGTGTTGTTCCAAGTAAAGATAACAGATGCAAGCCCTTTTTAGACTTAAACTCATATGCCCTATTATTAAGAGCATTAATAGAAATGTTCCCTAAACGTTTCTAAGGTGTTTACTCAGTTTCCATACTGAAAATCAGGGCATCTTTGGTACTGAAAATATTTCATGCCCAACAGTTATACAAAACCACTATTTCTTCAGTTTATAGCCTCTCTTAATCTCTTTGTGGAAATCTCCAGACCTCAACTACATTCCTTGAAATTTTACAGGGCACAAGAGGAACAGAAATCAGGTCAAAATGAATATGTGTATTCAAAAATGCACTGAGATTTTTCCAACTTTTTAGGTTCCTCACACAAATTAATCTTCCTTAGGGCCCTGGTGGTCTCTGAATCACGGCTTCACTTCTCCACCTTGCAGCACCCCATTGTATTCTCTTGATAGGAATAACTGCCAGATCATTAGGGAAGAAAAAGTTTATAGAGTCAAATCTGGGGGGGCCCGCATAAGGTCAAGAGTAGGTACCACCAGCTTTACATAATTTTTGCATCTGCACCAATTTGATTTAAGGCTAGAAGTGGAATTTATTGGTGAGCATCACATTATAAAAAGTGGTTTATACCATATTGTCTCATATTTATTATGATTCAGTCAAAAGTGAATTGTACACATGCCATCTGCAGTGAGCTGATACAATGGAAGGGAAAAATGGCTCTTGAAAAGCACATTTGTTCTCCTTTCCATTGTCTTTAATGGCTTACTTAGGTGGAAGAAAAATCTCTTTAATGTTAAAACTGGCACTGATTACCAAATGAAAATCATTAGAACAAGACAAAACAAAAAAAAAAAAAAAGAAAGAAAGAAAGAAAAAGGAAGTTGAACCTGATGTATTAGGATAGTGGTAATAGAGAAGAATAGAATTGTTTGAGCAAAATATGTGAAATAAAGAAATTGTTTAGGATCTCAAAAAAAAAAAAGTGTGTAGAAATGCTGGATAAAACATTCTAGAATTTCTAGTTCCTAACAACAACAACAAAGTTATTCACTTCCCGTTCCTTATTTAGATTGTATCTCTATCAGGAGTAGGCAACATTTCAAAAATGATCTGAGTGGCTTGTCCCCATGCACCTGGCATGCTCAAGGAGGGAAGGGAATGGGCATCCACCCCACTCTTCAGCAAGATGACAATGAAAAGCAACTAAAAGTCCCCTGAAATCTTCTCCAGGCTCCTTTTCAGAAGGCAAATCGGGCATTATTTTTTTTCTATATCGGTTTTGCCATTTTTTCCTCAGAAATTTAAAAGTCCCTGGTTGATAGATCTGAGAATCAATAACAGGCTCCCCAAGCTGATAGGAACAGCAGGATCCCCTCTTGGTCTACAACCATGTTCCCAGATTCTAGCTTAGTCCTCCATTAATATGCTCTTTGTCATGGCTGTTATTTTAGTCAAGTGCAATCAAACACTGAACACATAAAATTTACTTCTTAATCCATTGAGGCTGTGAAAGAGTTGAAGACTCATGGCCAGATGCGTCCTTAGTAGCTGCCTCAGAGATGGGACAGTGAGTACAGTTTGGCCGTTTCTTCACCCAATTTTTTATAGAGGCCCCTCTTGAGTTCACAGGCACACTAGATGCTTTTAGTTAGGTTTTGTTTTGTTTTCTCTGCTTCTTACCTTTCAACATGTGGTCCAATATCTTCAATGGTCTTTTTTTAAATGTATGGGGATGAAATGATATGATGTCTGAGATTTGCCTCAAAATATTCCAAGGCATGGGAGAAATCAGGGAGCTGTAAATGAAACAAGATTGGCTGTGAGTTGGTAATTTGGGAACCTGGGTGATGGGTACAAAGGCAGTGTATTATACTTTTCCCTCTGCTTTTGTGTATATTCAAAATTTCCCCTCAATGAAAGGTATTTAAATACTGTTGTTAGGAAGTGGTCTTGTTGTCTGGGGTTTTATGTCGCTTCACTGTCCTTTTGGAGAATTGACCTGCAGCTCTCTATTGGACACCTAGGCTAATGGTCTGGTCCACTCTGAATGGCTGTAGCATGGTGGCCCTTTGCAAACAGAGTCAAGGTACAGACCCTTCATTTTATTATAAACAGATGCTGCTACTGATCCATGAGCCAAAGCCAACGCTAAGTCCTATAAAACCCATGCTGTAGGATTCCCTTTGAGGCAGAATTCCATCTATTGCTTATAGAAGGCCACTTGGAGAGAGCCCTCAGCATCTCCACCCCACCTGCAAGTGACTCATAGAGGATGAACTGGTGGAGGAGGAAAGGTTGTTCAGGTCCATGGAGAAAGGGAGAGAAGGGGGAGGGAGAGGAAGGGGCATGAGGGATGCCTAGCTCCAAAGGGAACTCTTCTTTTTAGCTCAAAAATGGAAAGCTCAGTCCATGCTGGGTGTCTGTCAGGAGCCTGGCAAACAATGGGTTAACTAGGGCTGTTTTAATAAGAAACACTGAGGATGGAAGCACTGAGAACTGGAGATCCAAAAAATTTTTTTAAAAAATGGAAGTATCTGGCAAATATACCTTGAATTAAAATGAATCTCACTTTATTTCTTTTCTCTCTCCCCAACACTTCCAAAAAACATTCCTAGTTGAAGGATCTCCAAGGTCTTCTTGATTTTCAACATTCATCCCTCTCTGGATCTGTTACTAAAGTATGGAAATTGCAATTATTCCAGAACAATCTTCTTCTCCAGGGCTCTTAAGACTAGAACATCCTTATGTTCTCAAGGCAGCTCAGCTCTCTGTAGACAAGCCTCAGAAAATAGATCTATAACTGGAAAGCAACTGGGTGCTCTTCTGGGGCTTTGGTCCTTTATATCTCAAATGTTTTCTCTCAAGTGTTGATACAAAAACCTGCTCCATTTATATAAAAATATAGCCACTAGCAAATGGTGTCCTTATAAAGGTTAATGTCATAGTTGTTAGATGAAAAATGGTGTTCATCATCTCAAGGAGTGATCTCCAATTTTTTTTTTAATCATCCACCCCATCATTGAAAAAATGTAGGACACCTACCTAATATTTTCATCTTTATTTATCAATAAATTATCACATTGGAATAATAGGAAAATAGGGACAAAGCAGTCTAGAACAGTATGCCATGCCCCCTTCCAAGCACTTTACATACGTTCATGCTTCTAATCTTCACAACAACCCGAACAGGTGGGTAGTATTTTTTTTCATTTTGCCAGTGAGGAAGCCAAGCCACCAAGAGGTAAGGAATTTACCCAAAGGAAAACAGCAGGGCAGTGTGAGAGCCAGGATTTAGAAGCCTGGTCATCTGGTTCCAAAGTCCATCTCTTAACTAGTAAGTTAGTACAGGAAGGACAGGCTAGAACTCAGGAGGCAGAGTTGAGGGAATTGCCAAAGGATGAGATCTTTAAAACTGAAATTAGAATTCTTACCATCTTCTTCCAGCCTCCCCACAGACTGTCATCTGGCCCACTCCTGGGGGATTCCTCCCAACAAAACAAAATAAAATGGAGACCAGGATTGAAAATTCCCCAGGCAGACAAAACCATTCAAGTCATATAAGCAAAACTAAATGTAGCTTACTTCATGAATATAAGAGAAACTTGGGTTATTTCTCGTAAATGCCTCTAATAATAAAAACAAAACACTTAAACTCATCTTCCTAAAATGGTATAAGATGGTCACTTTTCACCAACCCCACACCATCTGAAAACCCTCGTTATGATGACTAATCCTTGTCAAGTTGAACGACTTCCTCATCTTCACGTCATAAGCCAGCCTGTAATATGGAGCCTCTGAGCTTTGGATCAGTTTTGGATCTGAAGATTCCCAGTTCGTGAACTGTTCTTCTGTGCACATTAAGCTCTTACTAAATACTAGTTTACTGATCTAGTTTTAATTTTTACTATTTCTGGATTTTTGACACTACCCTTCCCATCCAATACCAGTTTGGAAAACACTGACCTAAATGTAACTCCTTTGGAAGCCGGCAGGAAGCCCTCTGGGAGGGCCTGGGAGCTATGGATTCTGCAGATTACGCCTGGTGTTCAGTGCAACAGAATGATATCGGACCTTTGACAAAATAAATACGTTATTACATCATAACTGACAGACCAACATTCTCGCTGTCTTCCTAGCTACATTACTGGGTCCTACTGCACTCGCTTATACTCATATTATCATCTAGTCTCTGAAGAACCTTGTCTGGTATCGTCAGAGAAAAACCAACCAAACAAACAGGTGCTGGGGGGTAAAGTGAACATTCATAATACAGTCTTAGAATGACAGGAGGGAGCTGAAGAGATTGCGGGGCACCCAGGCGCCTTCTCTGGCTTCATGAAGCACCAGATGTTTCTTCCTCCTCTGGGCACCAAATACAATGACCAACTAGAAACGCAGTCCTTGCCGGCTAGCCAAGAAAAGCACTCCCAAGGCATAGGTCTTCCGTTTCCTTTCTCCACCACAATCAAAGTCAACACCCAGGAGATCTAGTGAAAGTCAAAAGTAGAGATAAACTAGACTTCTTAAATGCCCAGCCCAAGGCAAAATCAAAGGGTGACAATCCTGGTGAACTGGACAAGTCCGGTGAGGATGTGGGCATCACAGATGTTCCTGTTGCCATCTCCTGGGAGAGGAGAACGATAGCTGGCCTTTCCTAAGTGCCTCCTACATCCACACAGTTCACTTCACATCCTATCATCTCAAACAGCATGAAATAAGGAAACTGAGGCACGGACCCGACTCACATCAGGCCTCATACTTCTGCAAGGCCCTATAGGATGGGGTCCCTGCAACTCCACCCCCACTGTTCTTTGCCTGGGGCCAGCTACGCTGTACCTTTGCTGCTCCTCTAGCATGCCAAGCAAGCACCTTCCTCAGGACATTTGCACCTGCCAACTCCTTAGCCTGGAATATAAATCCCTAGAAATCCACCAGCTCCCTTGCTGGCTCCATTCATATCCCTGCTAAGCATCACCTCCTTGAAAAACTCTTTCCCGACCTCTGTGTCTATGAGAGCACCTCACTCTACACTCCTTATTTGCTTTATTTTTCTTTCAAAGCCTGAATCATATTATAGCTATATATTTGATTATTGGATTCCCGCCTCCCGGCGAAACAAGAAAACCATAAAGATAGAAACAATCTCCAGTGTGTCCTGCAATGTATCTTGAATGCCCAGAAGGCTACCTGGTGCGTAGTGAGCATTCAGTAAGTACCTTCCAAACATACATCCTCCTGCTTCCAGAAGCGCCCCTCGCTCGCACCTTCACTGGAACCCTCGGGGCGGCCCATTGCCGGGGCCTGCTGCCTGGGAAGGCTAGCCCCACCCACTCTCCCAGGTCCGTCCGCAGACACACGCGCCGAGGCCCGTCTGCAACGCGCGTCTGGCGCCTCTGGGCGAGGCTGAGAGACACCACCCGGCCCCGCACGGCCCCGCACGGCCCCGCCGGGCACTCGGCTCCGGTTACCGCTGCCTGTGCGGGCAGGCCCAGGGCTCTCTCCGAGGGGCACGGTTTCTCCTCCCTGAACCCATCCTGCACAACGCTGGGTTAGCAGACACCCAAGGAAAATGCCAGGTACATTTCAGACACCGAGCAGGCAGACACAGCCAGGTCAGCATGGGATGTCACGGCCAAGGCCAAGAAAATGAAACACGGCACAGCTTCAATAACCCAGAAAATTCCAGCAATCAGGTCGAGTCAAAGGGGGCCTTTCGGTGAACATTAAATCAAGCCCTCTATTAAGAGTTCTAAGGTCCCTGGGGGCAAGAGTGCACCCACTGTCTTCCACCGGGGGATTTGCACACATATCACTTACATTTTCATTTAAAAGCGTGAAGGGAGATGTTTAAAAAAACAATAACACTGACCTGAAAAGAGGCTCAGGTTGCAACTCAGTCGTTTGTCTTTGCGATTTTGGTGAGACTGAGGAACTTAAAAAGGGCAAGTTTAAAGAACGAGAGGTGATAAAATGCGGTTGGGAACAACTTCCTGCTGCGGAACGGGTTTCACCTGAAACCTGGCGGGCGGACGAGGGTCTCCTTCCTGCCAGGCGGCTCCGGGCACTGAGGGCCGTTCGCGGGACGGAACGGGACGCTCCAGAGCGCTCTTCAGGGGCCCTGACACGTGCCCTGCTCCTGCGCTCGTCCTCGCTCGTGGCTCCCCGCCCCCCGAGGAAGGAGCGAGGGCTCTGTGCCCCCCATCTCCAGCCGCACACCCCCTCCGCGCCTCCGGACGGCGGTGAGAAAGCGGTGAGAAGGCAGGAGGACCCAGGAAGCTGGGCGCTGTGAATCGGGCGGTTAGGGGCGGGCCCAGGGAACATTCTCACAGTGCGGGGTCCGGGCTCCGGGGCTTCCGTCCGGCCATCCTTTCCCATTGCTAAACATTACTTATTCCGGGAAGACTTGAGCAGCAGCAGGCAGCCGCCTCTGTAACTAAAGATGAAATGCCTCCATGAAGGGATCCACGAAACGTGGTATATACCCCACCCAACGGAACATTATTCAGCCATTAAAAGGACCGAAGGGCTGACACATGCGACAACCTGGATGGACCTAGAGAACAGGATGCTCAGAGAAAGAAGCCACACATTCTCTGACTCAGTTCATGGGAGATGTCCAGAATAGGCAAATCTACGAGAGACGGAAGGTAGATGAGTGGTGGCCCGGGGCTGGGGAGCCAGGGAAATGGGGGGATGGGGAGGGATAGTTAAAGAATAGGGGGTTTCTTTTTGAGGGGATGAAAATATTCTAAAATCGCCGGGTCGGTTGCACTTCTCCGGGAATATGTTAAAAACCGTGGAATTGCATACTTAATTTTTTTTTAAGATTTTATTGATTTATTTGACAGAGAGAGAGGGAACACAAGCAGGGGGAGTGGGAGAGGGAGAAGCAGGCTTCCGGCGGAACAGGGAGCCGGATGCGGGGCTCGATCCCAGGATGCTGGGATCATGACCTGAGCCAAAGGCAGCCGCTTAACGACTGAGCCACCCAGGTGCACCTGGAATTGCATACTTTAAATGGGTGAATTGTGCTGCACATCAAACTATATCTCAATAAAACTATTGTTTTAAATCAAAATGAAACAAAAGCAAATACCTAATGCCCCAAACTCTTCCACTTCAAACATATTCTTTAGTATTGTTTGCGATTGTGGATCAGTCATGAAATCAACTTTTAGTGCATTGCACTGAGCATTTTTAAATAACAAAATAAAAACAAAATGGAATTTTCATAAAGTATCAGGGTACAAGCACAGAGTAAAAGCAAAGTTTCATCTCGTAATGCTGTAATTTTCCCTGGGTGAGTATGCATGGGGTCACAATGTGCTATGTCGAAGACTTGTGACATGTTTTATAAAGAGTCCTCAAGTAACCTCCTTCCTCCACACGTCCAATCAAAGCGATTCTGTTGCACAACCCTAGGCAGTTCAAGGTTTGCCTCTTGACTCATGAATATCCAGAGTCAGAGCTAGCATCCAATGTTCCTTGCATTGCTTCCAGAAGTGTGACACTTGACAGCAAGCCAGATTTTGCCATCAGAATTAATGACAGAAATGTTTTAGTCTCCCAAAGAGTCACTCTGTCCATCTCTCTCCCAGCATGCCGGGGCGGCTGCCCTCCTCTGTATGAAATTCAGACTCGCTGATCCCACACCTCAGAGCAAGCCCTATCCTCAAAAGCAGGTTGCTCCTAGGGAGTCCCTGCCTTCCATTCATCCTTTCATTTATTGAGGCAATAAATGTCTCTCGACTGCTGGCTATGTACCAGGCATACGGGACACACAATCGTGAGTGAGATAGGCGTGGTCATCGCCCTCCCAAAGCCCTCAGCCTTATTGGATGTCAGAGTCTAGTTGTCAGAAGAGAGATATGGTCTCAAGTTCTTCTTAGAACTGTCAGTTGCTGTGTGGCCTCTGACAAAGGATTCCACTCTGCCCCTCTGAGCTTTCTTTGCCCAGAAGCTGGATTTTCTGGCCTACTGAGAATCATAGGATTTTAGAGCTGGAAAGTTCCTTAAGGAACAACTCTCCCATTTCACATGAGGAAACAGGGCCCAAGAGGGGACACACTTGCCTACTGACACATGATCAACCAGAAGCATGTCTTCCAGCACCCCACCCCACCCCCACCGCCACCCCACAGTGAAGCTGAATGTGGCCTATTCTTGGTATAGGACTGAGAGGCTTTTGAAGGAAGCACCTTACATCCTGGACTTTTCAGATAAACGGTAGTGCAAAATGTTCAAGTTGCTGCTAACACTAGAAGAGCCAAAGCCATATCTGTATCTTACAGGAGGGTTTTCAACAACCCGCAGGCCTGTGAATGAGAACAGTTACAGGAACATTCCCCTCAAACCTCCTAATAAATCCCCTTTTTCCTTTTGAAGTTTAAATGCTCCCTCGTTGAGTGGGCTTCTGATATCCAGGACCCCCTTTGGAAACTGGCCATGTTCCCAGGGCCTGGGCACTCAGCTTGGTTGGTTGGTTGGTTGGTTGGTTGTTTGGATGGGCGGGTGATTTTTTCCCCTCCCTTTAGCCTCTTAAAAATCCAGCCAGCATGCTAGGAGCTCTTGGTTTAGCTTCCCCAAATCCCAGCAGTTTCCCTAGAAGTCTGTCCCATTAAACGTGAAATCCACAGAACACACACAAAGCTACTTTTTCTCTCCCCTAATAAATCAGGCAAATTACCTCCTTTGTTTTTAAGACCATTTCAAGTTCCCTTTTAACATTCTTAGTTAAGGTCTTATTTATGTTGTGATTTAATTGAGATTTAATCCACTTTTCAGCACACAATCATATCACAATATCCCTGAATTTTTTGCTTCTATTACTAAAGTTGAGGAGAAAGGTAGTTTTGTCAGACAGGACAGTGATCGTTTCCAGATTGTGTATGTCTCTCTGGCATTTTAACCCACCTGAGTTTATAAGGGCCACCAAAATAAATCACAGTTTGGTCTGTAAAGGATTGAACTGTGTTAATATATGCCTAGAGAGATCTATGTTTATCTCTACTTTCTAGAAACGTAAGAGTCTTCAGCAAGTATGTTTATACACAGCAGAAACCATGTGAATCTCCTGGTAAATGTTTGCCTTCACACTACTGGATTATATTGTACACCAGATGGTTTGGTCAAAACAAAATTATGTGCATGAGCACACGCACACACGCACACACACACACACACACATGTTTGAGCACTATGCCTCCCCATTTTTTTGAAATTTTTTTCTCCTTTCATGCATGAGAAAGAATGTGGAAATACTTGAAATAATGACCAATGTGTTCTGTGTTTACTGCTCCTTTCCCTCACTAGAGATTAACTCATAAAACTTTACTCCAAATTAAACAAACTCAGCCTCTCCTTACAGCCAGTCAAAAGCTACCACTTACACCAAAGGAAATTTCAACTTCCATCTCTGGGAAGTTAAATGGCCGCCCCTATGGAAAGATAACAGGATCTCTTTTTCTCCCTATGTTCTGTTCATCCTTGGAGGTGCCAAAATGCTCATCTGGACTCTGGCACCCACAGCACTTCATCTGGAATTAGAACGGAAGCTACAAGAATCACAGATAGACTCTATTTTAACATTAACATCTCACCTGCTGTTTTAAAAAATTATCTGATTGCACCAATAACACTTATTATTTAGAGACTTCAGACACTCAAAAATTTTCCCAAAAGAAAGACAAGAAAGCACCTTTGAGGGGCGCCTGGGTGGCTCAGTCGTTAAGCGTCTGCCAGGGTCCTGAGATCGAGCCCCACATCGGGCTCCCTGCTCCTCGGGAAGCCTGCCTCTCCCTCTCCCACTCCCCCTGCTTGTGTCTCTCTTTGTCAAATAAATAAATAAAATCTTTAAAAAAAAGAAAAAAAGAAAGCACCTTTGACAGTGGCAGAGAACTTCCAAAGAAAATCATGTCTAGAATAGATTAAGGAACTCTCACCATCCTGTCTTTTCGGCCATGACTTCTCTAGGGATAATTAGGTATTGTCTTTGAAGAACCCAAATGAGAGAATGTGTATACAACCATCTAGTTCTGTGCCCAGAGCACAGTAAATTCTCAATGGATACGAATTCCATCGGAATCCCAGACTTGAAACTGTAATCCAATGACGCATGTCAAAGACCTTGAGAAAGAAAACAAAACTCTCAAGGTCATGTCACTCCAGCCCCAACCTCGGCGGTCTATTTGTCTTCCTCTCCACAGCGCTTGGGTTTCAACGCCTCCAGCCCCCTCCAAACAACAACATTTTTACCTGGAAGAAGCTTAGAGAGGGTTTTAATTTTAGAGGGGCATTTATAAAGATCATTTGATGCAAACCCCCTGCTTCCTACTCCTCAAGGTCTGCTTACTTTCAAACGTGCCCGCCTGGAGCCATGAGTGTGTTTTTGTGTGGTCCAGTTCCCGTTTTATGGATGGTTCCTGTACTCTGGGATCCCTGGAATACTTCAGTTACGAAAATTACCATGTGCTGGGTCCTTTCGGGTTGACAAGACTGCTTTCCTTTCTCTCTAAGCTGGGCTGTGTTTGTTTACATAGGAAATGTACTCTTTCTGAACATTCGGACTGTTTCAACATCCACTTAGATAGCCCCATTAAAAATCGGAGGTTAAGAAAATTAAGAAGGGAGGCAAGAGAAGGACAAAGAAAATACATCCTTAGATGCTAACCGAGAATTTGGTTTGGAGCAAAATTAGAAAATCAGAGGGTGTTTTTTTTTTTCATGAATGAGACAATGCTCTGCTTGTTCTCGGAGGCAATGAGGACTACCCCACTTCGGATCGCTGGTGACTTTGTGCAAAGTGATTTTCCTGTTTAAACCCTGTGCTTTCTTATATGTTATCTTTTCAAAGGCAAATTAGATAAACCTCTGTCCCCAGACTGTATCCTATTTGTTTGAATAGGAAATGCTAATATTTTCCTACATGTTTTGCTAGGTGTCAGCGATAACTCAGGCTGGTAGTTAAGACAGGCCTCTTTCAGCTCTGGGAATTTCACTGGCTGTCTTCCAGGAGCCAGAAGGTTCATGGTGATTTTGAATAACAATCTCCATAGCTCTACGAATCATCTGTATTATTTAACAGGAGTGAAAGAAAGTTAGATTTGCCTTTTCTATATGTAGTTAATGTATCTTTAAATGTGTCATTTCATGAGGGTTTCTCTTCTTAATTTCTCTTTTTACCTCCACTCCCATGTTACTTTTGCTTTCCACCCAGCCCACTGCCAAACCAACTTTCCAAACTCCCCTCAACCTCTACTTAAAGACTCATGCTTGAGTAATTGTTGCCCCCAAGGATCCTTGCCTGGCTCATCTGTCTCTACACTCTCATTGGTCTAAGGCAATGCCTGTCACAGCACAGCCCTGCCCCTTCCCATAAGTCCCTGAATGTGTTCAGGCCCCTGTTTCTGACAGGGAAGGAAGCAGGAACGGTAGCAGAAACATATTTCTGAGACAACAGGTTCTCCATGCAGACAACTCTGTGCTAGGACACAACAACCGTGTCTTCCATAGCCAGCACTGGCCCATCCAACACTTTTTTCTATAGTTTTCAGAGTACAGATCTTTCACCTCCTTGGTTCAGCTCATTCCTAGACATTTTATCATTTGGGGTGAAATTGTAAATGGAAGTGTTTTCTTAAATTCTCTTTCTGCTACTTCATTATTGGTGTATAGAAATGCAGCTGTTTTCTGGGTATTAATTTTGTATCCTGCAACTTTACTGAATTTATTTATCAGTTCTAGCAGTTTTTTTCTGGAGTCTTCAGGGTTTTCTGTATATAGTACCATGTCATCTGCAAATAGTGAAAGTGTTACATCCAGCATTTTTAAGAGTGAAGCTTGTCATTAGCATCCCAAACTCCATTTTTCAATACCTTCTTTTCGAGAAGTGCCATCTTGCTTCCCCTTATGAAAACCTACTCCTAGAAAATCTAGCATAAGGCATTTATATCTTAGTGTAAATTTACGTTGGTGTGTTCCCTCTCTCCGGAGAACTTAGATTCTGAGCCCCATGTCTAATTAAAGAATGAAGCTTGGTTCCCTCTTAATCATGTGTCAGCCATGTGCTCAGATGGCAGAGGTAAAATACTTGAGGCAATAAGACACATTCATTGTCACCAAGACAAACACACCACGTAAGTGGTTTGCTGCTCTACCAGAGGAAGTAAGACCTCTCCTAGAAACCTTACCATGTCTGTTTAAACCCAAAGCTTCAAGCCTGAGAACCTTCCATGCTAAACGGTAATACTCCTCTTCTGCCACTTGTTATTCAAAACCAATATCCTTAGCTGTATACCTGGCAGATATACAAATGAGTAGCATTTATGCCCACTGTTAACTGAAGTGCAAAACAGAAACGAGCAGAGGCAGGCTAACGGTGCCACCCCAGGGGCCTAAGCTTCAGTGCCCTTCCAAGGCCCAGAAGAGCACCTAGCAACTTTATTGTGATTCTATATTCTTTTTAAAGAGGGCCCCCAAATTATATAAGCTTCAGGCCTCACAAAACCTAGACCCACCCTGTCATGGACTGAATTGTATTCCCCCCAATCCCCAGTGTGACTGCATTTGGACATAGGGCCTTTAAAGAGATAATCAAGGTTAAGTGAGGTCCTCAGAGTGGAGCCCTCATCCAATATGGCTGATGTCCTTCTAAGAAAAGGAAGAGCCAGCAGGAATGTGTGCAGACGGAGAAAAAGCCATGCGAAGACACAGCAGGAAGATGGCCGTCTGCAAGTCTAGGAAAGAGGCCTCAAGGGAAACCCAACATGCCGACATCTTGATCTTGGCCTTCTAGCCACTAAACTGTGAGGACATAAATTTTTGTTGTTTAAGCCAGCCACAGTGTGGCATTCTGGTATGGCCACCCTAGAAGACTAATAAACACCCGTGGAAGTTAGGAACCACTTTTTAGCTTTTGACTAGCAAATTCTATTAATGATAACATTCAGTGCTAACCAAAGTGTGGCAAAACAGGTAATCTTGTGCATAATCAAACCTACATTGCTGACAGTGCATGATTCAACACAACTTTTGGAAAAACAAGCTTGAAATAAGTATTAAGAGACATAAAAACGCTTATTCTCATTGACCTAGTAATTCCTCTCCTGGGAATCTATCCTAACCAAATAATTCAGAAGAGTTTTAAAAAATATACACAAAGAGCAGTATTAAAGTATTATTTACAATACCTGCCCATGACTAGAAGATCCCCCGCCTCATAAATCACAAATGGTGTGGCCCTTGGATTTCTGCCAGACTTTTGCAGATTCCCAAATGTGATCATACATCTACATATGAAATAGTGGTAGTTAACTTGCAAACAATATCTTTTTCTATTCCAGTATGCATTGCCTCTTTGCAATATGATATTGCTTCTCTGTCCATCCAAGGTAAAGTCTATTAATGGACTTTGATTTGGGCTTGGCCATATGGCTTTCTTTCTCCTATGGAACATTAGCAAATATGATGCAAGCACATTGAAAAATGATTGAGAAATGCTTGCATGTGGATTTTGCTTTCTTTTTCTGCACTTAAAACCATGGGACCACCAGCAGTTCGCTCTAGAGAGGTCACGTGCTGAGTAGGCCAAGCCACTCTGGTCAACACCCCACCAACCCCAGATACGTGACTGAGTGCATCCTAGGCCACCCAGCCCCAGCGAGTCATCCCAGGCCAGAATTCCCCCAGCCTTTTCAGCCAACCTTAGCATCATGAGCTAAATAATAAATGTTTGTTGTTTTAAGCATTTAAGTTCTTAGTGGTTTGTTATGCAGCAAAAACTAATACAATAATTTCCCATAAAATGCATATGGGACAAACAGAAAATAGAAAAACTACGTTAATATCCTGATATTGGGCAATCAGTTCATGGACTGGCTGGCTAGCTCCTGGACTCCGATCTTATGATTCAAATTCCCCCAAATGCTTCGATAAAATTACTAATTATTACTTGCCTTGGGCCTTTGGAATTGCTTGAGAACAGCTGAAATCTTGAATGATAAATCTGCAAATGCCCATGGTCTAGTTTACTACAAAATTGGAAGTGAGGTAAATGCTCTGCATTACTTGCTTTCCCTCAATTAAACCATTTAAAATTATGGCTATGAAGACAATATAGAAACATGGGAAATGTTTTAGTGCAATATTAAATGAAAAGAATAAGATACAAATTTGTCCTTAAATTATGATGACAAATATGTAAAGAAAAAAAGATAAATAGTTACACTGAGGGAAAAGACTATAAAGATTTATACCAAAATTCATTAGAGGCTGCTTAAGGGTATTGTCTTATGAGTAATTTTTTTTCTTTTCTATGTTTTCTGTAAGATAATTATATTACCTTCATAATTTAAAAAAAATTAATATACAATCATTTTTAAAAATTGAAATCTGGTTAGGGATAGAACTCATCTGTTTGCTTTATAATTTTTAACCTCGCTGGCATACAAACTCTCTCTGCCGGTTTAAAATTGTAATATCCTAGAAGATGAAAATGCCTATAGTTTTCTGATTTATTTGAATCTTACTAATATTGTGCTGGAGTTTTGCATAAATCTGTTTAAACTCAATTTAAACTACCTTTGGAGACCAGCACAAGCCTAACCCCACTAAATTATAAATTGTTGAAACCTCCTGGCTGAGGCCCAATTTGATTCAGCTCTAAGCTGAGTGCAGAGGCAAAAATCATGTTGCCACCTTCAGAGGCCATAGCTACTCCGAAAAATGGCTCCCAACCCAGTTATCCAGCTTGGAATGAGTAGACCTTAGTCATTCTCCAAAGAAAAGCCTAAAGCTTCTGCTAACTAGTATGTATTTATACTCACAGCCAGGAAAGCCTTGTAAAAGAAAAGATAATAAAATCAGACGTTCTAAGTGTGTTTCTGTGCCCTCCCGCATCAGACAATCTCTTTACGGAGCAGCTCCTTTGACGTCGGGCCTCTGCAAGTTCCCGTTTTCTGAGCCAGTCTTTCTTCCCTCATCTCACATCCAATCATCCTGCAATGTGTCCAAATGAATGAAAACGTGAACTTCGTCTCCAAGAAATGTTCTTGTGAAACTGAAACAGAAAAGACTCTGGTCAGTCTCTACTCCAGCCTCCCCCAGAGGATCACCGTGGATTTCCCACATCACTCACTCAGTCAGCTTAACATAAATTCTTACTAGAACCATGTCAGTCTCCATTAATAAACATAGTTCCAACATACAAATTCAATCACATTATGAAATCTCATATGTCAAATGGCAAAACTGTAACACAGAAAGTTTATGTAATTAGAATATTAAACAACTGTCACTCAACTCTAATACGTTCAATCCCGCAACAGCAAATGGTCCCATTAATATGGAAAGGAGCCGAATTCGGTCAGCTTTATTGCTTTGTCCATCAGCCACCCATGGAGTGGTTCTAAGAGCTGAACTTGATTCCAGGAAAAGGTCTGCCCTGAGGAAAAAAGGGGAAGAGAGCTGAGCTTATAAAACTTCAAGCCAGAACTTTAACCATTGGCCTGCGGCCAGTTGCCCTTTTCTATCTGTTAGACGCTGTACCTCCACCAAACTGAGTGTCGGGACTTCAGGGCTGCAGAGGTGGGCCAGAACCTTCCAGAAGAGGCTTCACTTGCACACTATTGTGTCTAGCAACATTATTCCCAGTAGCCAAAAGACAGAGACAATTCAAATGTCTGTCAACGGACAGATAAGCGAAATGTGGTATATACATACAATGGAATATTATTTGGAGGTAAAAAGAAGAGAATTCTGATGGATGTGACAACATGGATGAACCTTGAAGACATTATACTAAAAGAAACAGACACAATAGGACAAATAGCATATGACTCCACTCACAGGACGGACCTAGAATAGGCAAATTCACAGAGACAGAAGGTAGAACAGAGGTTGCCAGGGGCTGAGGGGAGGGGAGACGGGGATTTTTTTGTTTAATGGGTAGACTTGTTGTTCAGGATGATGAAAAAGTCCTGTAAGTGAAGTGTGGGGAGGGTTGCACAACAATATGAATGTGCTTAATGCCTCTGAATTCTACACTTAAAATTATCAAAATGACACATTTCATGTTACATATTTTTTTACCACAATGCAAACATTGGGAAAAAAAACCTTGAAAGACACATACTGAGGATAAAAAGAAAATGAATACCACTGACACAGTATTGTAGGGCACATCTCCTCCTTCTGCAATACTTTTCTCATCTTTGCAAGCTTTATTAGCAGAATTTCGTCCAGGCCTCATGCAGTATCGCTTATGTGGCAAGTGAGGAGACTAAAGAAGAGTAAATTGCCCAAGGTAACCACCAAGTTGGGTACATGAATGAAGACACCCTCGTTTCCATTCTCTTTTTAGCCCAATGAACTGTATCTCATCACTCCAAGGTTATGAGACACTTACCTTATGCTATAAAAAAAGAATATGTGTTCCTAATTTAAGTTTTATGTCTCTGCTTTCCATAGAGCCAAAGCCCACAGAGTGAAGAGACCCTGCCATGAGCATATCACCTGCTCAGTTGGCAATTTTTCAGCACTCAAAGCAATTTATTATTCATATATCAGATACCATGCTAGAAGCGGTAGTTCGTAAGTTGAATCTGAGAAAGACACCATTCATACAGAAAGAGACATAAAACAATCTGATGGGGAGACTCTTGATGTTCTTATTTGAAGAAACACGAATGATAACTCCTTAATAATGGATTATTTGAGGGGGAGAAAAAAAGATGGTTGGGGGAGGGGATGGTTCCTAACAAGATCACTGATATCCATAAGGATCAGAAAGCATGAGAACTTAAAGTTTATTTTCCAAATCTGCTTTTTATAGGACTTTAGGGCTAAAGAAGTGTTAGCTAATAAAGGGGCATTGGACTTGCTGACGTGGGAAGGTTTTAAAGTCTGGCTCTCACTCATCGAAACATGAGTTTCAGAACTGTATATACTCCACTTACCCAGACTTTCAAAGAAATGTCTTTCCAGAGGTTAGTTCTAACACCTGCAGATGGAGCAGAGCAGCATTTCCCGAAGTATTCTCTGGGGAATTTGAGATGTACCTCCAGGAAAGGTCCCTATGGCCAATTAATTTGGGTAAATCTGTTTAATAAAATCTCCCACTTGAAGATTTACTGTGCGCATGAGCATTTTAACATCTCCCTTCCCCATACGAGTATAATCCACTCCTCACTTTTGCTATGTTTGCATGTGGGAGGAGATCACTTCTTGGCCTCATTGGGAGGCTTAGCCGTGTGACTTGCCTTTGTCAATGAATATGCATAAATGTTATATATGTCATATCTAAGCAGAAGCTTCAAATGTGCTTGAATAATTTGGGTCAACCTCTTTGTTCCTGCCCTCTGCTATGAGAACAGTGGGGGACTGGTCCTTCAGTCTAGCTCTTGGAATGAAAAGAAATGCAGAACTCACCAGTGCCAAGCCAAGCCAGAGCTGACCTATAGATCTAGAGGCACGAAGTAAGGTCGGGAGAAAATTTCAGGTCTGAAGATAAAAGAGAGTCTCAGTGGTAGTTCAGGGAATCTGTTCCTGGGAAGTGACTTGAAAGTGAGCAGGACAGCAATGGCAACCTTGAAGAATCATTGCGGCGGGGGGCGGGGGTTGGTGGAGAGAATCAGAAAAACAGACAAGAAGCAGTGTTGCCTGGATATGCAGCAACGAAAGCCAAGAAGGAAGTAAGAAACTGAAGATAAGAAACCTCCGGAAACAAACAAAAAAGTAAGACGTCATGGCCACTCCCAGTCCACCCCATCTCCATCATCATCAACATTATCCGTTAAAGATACTGAACTGAGGCACCTGGGTGGCTCAGTCAGTTAAGTGTCTGCCTTCGGCTCAGGTCATGATCCCAGGGTCCTGGGGTCGAGCCCCGTGTCGGGCTCCCTACTCAGCGGGAAGCCTGCTTCTCCCTCTACCCCTCCCTGCTTGTGTTCCCTCTCTCGCTAGCTCTGTCACTCTCTGTTTCTCTCTCTCAAATAAATAAATAAAATCTTTTAAAAAATGTTTTAAAAATAAAGATACTGAACTTTATTATAGTGACAGAAAATGGTGCTTTCGATTTAGAAAACTCACCCACCAAATGCCTAGGAATAGAAAAAAAATCTAACCAATTGCATATAATACTACTGTCAGAAGGAAATAAAAATGTAAACGATATTTCAGCTAATAAAAACTATCCCCCAAAATCCAACCATGAAGCAAAAGATGCCTATAACACAATATGACAAATTGAATTATTTTCAAATAAACATTAACTAAGTATATCCAAAAACTAAGAATAAAAATGGACAAGAAACAAGAAGACACATAATGAGACTTAATTTTACCAAAGGAAGAAATAAAAGGAAAAGACAAAACTATTTCAGAAATTACAAGATGCCCAAGGGAGAACAAATTCAAATGGAAATTAAATGTGTTATAGAACTGATCAAATGAATAGGTAGGATGTACTGTTGAGAGTCAGGGTTCTATGTGTAAAGAAAAGAAATACAAGGGGCGCCTCGGTAGCTCAGATGGTTAAACGTCTGCCTTCAGCTCAGGTCATGATCCCAGGGTCCTGGGATCGAGGCCCATATCGGGCTCCTGGCTCAGCGGGGAGCCTGCTTCTCCCTCTCCCTCTGCCTCTCCCCCTGCTCTCTCTCTCTATCTCTGTGTCTTAAATGAATAAATAAAATCTTTAAAAAAAAAAGTTAAAAAAAAAGAAAAATACAGGGGGCTCCTGGGTGGTTCAGTCGTTAAGTGTCTGCCTTCAGCTCAGGTCATGATCCCAGGGTCCTGGGATGGAGCCCTGCATGGGGCTCCCTGCTCCACGGGAAGCCTGCTTCTCTCTCTCCCACTCCCCCTGCTTGTGTTCCCTCTCTCACTATATCTCTCTCTCTCTGTCAAATAAATAAATAAATAAATCTTTAAAAAAAAAGAAAAATACAAAAAATGGAATGGGGAAAGCAAAGAAGAACTTATGGGTTTGGATTGGAATTGGAAGTATCAATATCTATTCATGATATCATTAATAATTTTTAAAACATCTTTAAATTCTAAAAGCAATTACACCTCAGTTACCTGCCAGCACACCTACCACCCAGTCTCGGTTTCTAAATATCATCTCCAGCTGAAAGGAATGAGGCCTTCTTACAGAAGTAGCTGATGCCAGAGCTGAGGCAAGGAAGGTAAAGATGAATCTGGAATTTTGTGCTGTGCAGAAGGAAAGGAAGTACTTACAAAAAAATGATAGAGATATGTCAAAAGAACCAAGGAACCAGCTTGAAAGGGCTCCCACTGGCCAAATCTGGGCCAATCTGAGCATCAAAACAAATGTATTATAATCCATTTAATAAAACAAGGATGCACAAGTAATGGATAAAAAAAGAGAGAGAGAAAAGGAGACAGGTAGTAGAATGCAGATGAATCAATGTGAAAGGGGCAGGGTGCACACTGGCCGAAAGCCTCCATTCCCATCTTTGCCCAGGCAACCTTGTCCGGGTTCCAGTCTGCACACATGTAAACTGTGGCCCTGGGGAGCAGAAAGAAGCACCTTCTGGACCAGGAGTGTCTAAAGACACACTTCTCAAGAGAAGTCATTACAGTCAGAAGAGCCAAGAAGAATAGATGAATATAGGAAAGGGGGGGAGAAAAGTGAAGTAACCAGAGGAACAGAAGATGAGACGATGCTAAGACCCAGCAACAGGAACGTTGAGCCTCAGATCTCAGAGCTGATAACAAAGCAACAAAAAACGACTCTGCCATTCAGAAGCCCTGGAAGCCACAGAGCAAGAATCAGAATTATGTAGTGGAAGATACCTAACCTCCTCTCTGGAATCATCACACACACCAATCATGGGTCATGGAGCTTTTTTCCACTGCCCCTAGATGTATCCTCAGAATCTTTCTCAACACATCAGCCAGCTGGCTTTCATCCAGGGCAAAGGACATCTTCTCTATGTGTGTGAGAGTTTATGAAGCTGGCGGTAGAAAGTGGAAGAAAACAGGAAGGAGAGCCTCCAGTGCTGGGTCTCAGTTCGGCGCCCATGTTGGTGACAGACCTAAATCGGGGACTTCCATGCTAAGAGTATATAGTACATTTCAGAGAGCTTTTGACCCAAACAACTACTACATTTTTAACAATCATAGCAATCTGGTGCCTTAGAGATTAATTCTTCCTCAACTATAAAGAAGAAGAATTCTTTCTCTAAGCAGTCCAGAAATTTGAATTTAACTATGGAACGCTAGAACAAGCATGCTTAACTTTTGCTAAATTTATGTATGGGACTGGAAATCTTTATAGTCATCCAAACCAAATGCGAATCAAAGACTTGTGTTGAGCTTTTATACCTCCATTTCAGAAATCAGCCATTTAGACCTTGAGGACTCCAGGGCCTTCCGATTCTTCCAGTTTTGCCATGTTGCCAAAATCACGGGAGGCTAGACTGTTGGCTACAGGCACTAGTGTCTCAGGGAACTAGAACCAGAATCATGCCCAAGGGTTTGAAAGCTTCATGATGAGGCTACACTGTGGCCTCCGTGTCTCAGGTCCAGCTCTCTAGGCTTCAAAGCACAATTAATTGCAAGGCTTCTCTAAGATTAAGAATCTCCTACTGAAAGCTCAGTCTGGTGATTTCTTTCTTTCTTTCTTTCTTTTTTTTTTTTTTTAAGATTTTATTTATTAGAAAGAGAGAGAGCACAGAGGGAGAGTAAGAGGGAGAAGCAGATTGCCCGCTGAGCAGAGAGCCCAATGTGGGGCTCGATTCCAGGGCCCTGACATGACCTGAGCTGCAGGCAGACGCTTAACTGACTGAGCCACCCAAGCGCCCAGTTTGGTGATTTCATATGAAAATTGCCATCCGGCCATATACATTGGAGCAAACTCTCTCTGTAGAAGGCTAGATAGGAAAGATTTTTTAGCTTTGCGGGTCATACAATCCGTCTCGGCCATTCAGCTCTGCTGTTGCAGAGCCAAAGATCCATAAACATTATGTAAACAAATGGGTGTGGCTGTGCTCCATTACAGAAGACTTTATTTACAACAGGCATTGGGCTGGATTTGGCCCAAGGCCACAGTTTGCTGAGCCCTCAGGACAGTTTGCTGAGCCTGAGTCTGGATGAATTGCAAAGCCGTTTTTCGGACGCAGGCTGCCAATTTCCACCCCACCCCTGGTGTGAGACCTTTCCTTCTGGGGGTTCCTAACACACCCAAGTGCTATTGGGTACACAATGCCTCCTGATTTCTCATTTCTGAAAGGTTATGGGGCTACTTAAGAGTTAGCTTACCAGCAACCTCTCAGCTCAAGCAGAACCTGGAGGCTCCAGTGGAAAGGCTCGTACTGCACAATTAAATGTCATCACTCGAGAAGCATTGTTGCACCCTGAACTTGAGTTTGCTGCAAAAGTTCATATTTGCCTTTTCATTCTTCACCCTGCGTTATGATGGCTTTGGGCCTTTAGCACGGGCCATATTTAAATTGTCAAGAGATGTCAACAAGTTGTGAGGGACAGCCTCACACTGGCAGCAATTATGAGAGGGCAGTGATCAATGGGGGTCTTTTGTTAGCATTGCGAGATCACCATTGACTCAGGAAGTAAGCGTCCCGGTGGTTTAGGCGAAAGCTGAAATGGACAAGCAGTTTCACCCCGGCTGCTCACAAGCCACAAACCTACACTTACTCCATTAATTATTCCTGCCCGAAAGACAGGGGCTGTTACCGTCCACCGTCTGCAGTCTCCTGAGAAGCGGGGGTGGCCAGACTCACAGAGGTTCTATTTACAGCGCCAGGAAATGCATCCTTCTTGCTTTCCAGGAAAGGGTGATTGCCTTATTCCACTGTGATTTCTTCTGTAAACAGATAAAGGCCATGTGATAGCCATTTGGAAATTGAGGACTTTGAAACTTTGGTCCTGTTTTCAGTTTGAAATTCTATTTATCTGGCACGATGACCTGACAAATTATTCCAGTGCGGAAGAGATGCTCTCTATGATCCGAAATGCCCATGTCGTCAACCTGCTCTTTGTCTTTGCATTTTTTATTTTTACACTTTCTTGCTTTAAGGCCACATGCCTTATGACCAAAAGAATCTGAAGTTGGGGGATGAAAGAAAGGCGCATTCTGATCATCACTAACCCTAGTTTCCATAGAGAATATAAGGACCTAGAATTATTCTTTAAAGGAACATAAAGTCAAAATCCCATTCCCAGCTTATGTCACCTTTTCTGGATCTGCCCACAGTATTCACCTAGTTAAATGCCATCTCCTTCAAGAAGTCTTGCCCCACCTAAAGGCTAGAAACAATCTCTCTTGATTTTGACCTTCCGTGGGAATCCTTCTGCACCCCTGCAACACACCACATTCATGTTTTCAGATGCACAGTCCTTATCCGCCCGACCTCATCTCGGTCCCATCCATCTTTACAGTCTCCACGGCACCCAGAACTGTGCTTTAAATGAAGTCAGGGCTGGACAAGTGTGTCATGAATGAACAAAGCAACTCTGGCCTCTAGACTCTGGGACTCAGGGAACCAGCAGAAGCACAAATATTTGGCATTATAAGTCACGATATTATTGCACAGGGCTTCCCTTCCAATTCAGATTAGAAGAGCACAGAAGACTTCGCTTCCTTGATAATAAAAATTGAGACAGAATCAACGTCAGAGCTTTTTGATGGACAGAATTCCAGAAAGAAACAGTGTTATTGCAAGTAGGAAAAGAGAATGCCATTTGCAAAAGGATCCCAAATTAGCATCTTGCTTGTACACGACAGGATGCCACATCAGAACGACAGCAGGCCCTAAAGTCAGCTGGAAGATACGAGGAAGACAAAGCAAGTTGGCTAAACAGAGATCCCTCTGGTCTCTTCCTTGGGAACTCCACCAGAGACCTCTCCGCATAGTGGGTCCGTTTCTCACCCCCCAGAACATCCTTCTCACAGGAGAATTCCATATGGTTGGGAAGCTGGCATGCTGCCTCAAGATGAGAACAGATAATGATGAATGAGGCCAGTTTTCGGGGAGGCTTTCATTGAGGGAGTTCGCTTCTGAGCACTGACACTTTCTCCTTGATCACTGAGCAGCACTATTCCACTGGGGCCCCAAGAAATAGGAAGAACATCCAGCCAGAGGAATGTTTCCCATTTAGAAATTGGCTTTGTGGAGAGGTAATTATGTCCTAAGGTAAATTTTAAATATAAGAAAGGACAGCCATTTCCATACATGAAATTACACCATTTAACTTTATAACCATATCTTTCCTCAAGCAGTTAAGTTAATTTTTAGATGAAGGGCTTGACTGTCTCCTTTTACTACACGTAATTTGGTATTCTGTAACTTGCACAGCTATTGGTCTTCGTTTCTGTGTGAAAAATCATGGAGATTATCAGGAGTGTAGTTTTAACCATTCAGCCATAGCTAAGAGTCTGCAGATTTATGACAGGAGACAGACACTTCCTCCCCCACAGAGTTTGTGGTAACTGGATTCCTGGGGCCACTGCATTGGAGGAAGTCCCCTTTGTGATGTTTTACTTGGCACATGGGTTTGGCATAACCTGAATTGAGAGTAACTATTTCTGACTCTGTACATACATAATAAATATGCCCTCCTCTGGCTCAGTTTGCAAACCTGTAAAGTGGAAATAGCTGCATTTACTTATGTCACGAGAAAAGCTGCAGTGTACGGTTGGCACTTTTATTTTGTAATTATGAAATTAAACGCTGAAAAGGCAACATTGTTATAATAATAGCAAAGACACCGAAAGAACGCGAGGGGAAACAGGATTTGTGTATGTGCGGAAGAGAGGACTATGCCCCGTGGACTTCATTCAGGAAAAAAAAAAAAAAGTAGGAAGAGTAAGGGGAAAAAAAACCTTTTTTTAATTAATAGAAGGTGGAAGAAAAACAGGAGTGACATACAAACTTTGCCGAGTCCTCCTGCTTCCCGGGGACCATAGGAATTTCCCCCAGATGGGTCAGCCTCACAAATCACATGCCTCCCTCTCCCATTTCTGACAAAGTGACTTAGACTCTGTGAGATATTTATTCTCCGGTAGCCCTATCAGAGACAGCAGTTCTTGCCCTGTTGGGTCCAAAGCTCCTTCTAAAAATCTGGTAAGAATCTGTGGCTTTTTATATCCATTTAAATTTCACATAGGCACATCAAAATAACAACAATAGTTATAATAACAGCATCTAATATATAGAGAACACTTTGGGGCCAGGCATCGTGTGAAGTGCTTGGAGTGTGTTTTCCCATTAACCCTCACGCTAACCCGATGAGGCCAGTATTATTTTCCCCCATCTTACAGATGCCTAAAAGAGCTTGGAGAGGCTGCGTAACTTAGCCCCCCATGCAAGTGTTGACTTATGATTGCAGGGATTCCCAGACCTTGGTGAGGCCCACCCACGGGCCACTGGGCCTCCACCCCAGGTTAGGAACCTGCCCTTCACAGATAGAACAGGTGCACACAGGGCTCTTCAACATGGAGGGGGGAGGTCTTAAAGTCAAAGCTCATTCTAAAACATCCAAAAGCAAGACAGACGTGTGTGTATCCATAAGCATACATATATATGTACGTATGCGTAGATCACCACGTCTAAGAATCAGCCATTTTTATTTTTGACGCAGCTTTCAAAAGCTGATTAAGACTGATGAACTGTTTCATCACTATCCAGCTCTGTTACCTGATAAGATACTAATATCCAGTGTTTACAACCCACCCCCCACACCTACCCCCACACACTCCTCAAACAAAAACTGCATTCCAACAGCCATGGGCCTCTGCACTGACCCTGGAGAGGTGTCAGATAAAGTGCTACCAAACCACAGACAGATTCACAGCTCCTCAGCCAACATTGATAATGAATAAAATATTACCCTGGGCCTTGAAACCCCTCTCAGACCCATTACTGATGACCCTCCCTGTCACTGGGTTGCTGTTCGAGCTGGTGTTTAATCATAGGCATGCAATGACATCAGAGGTCTGGCGCTGGGCTTTTGAGCGGGTTCTGGGGGGGGTGGGGTGGTTGATGGGAACGAGGAATCCTGGGAGCAGACGTCCCAAGGGCCTGCATCTTTTGGCGTCCAGGTGAGCAGGGACCTCCCGAGAGACATCCCCACCGGCCCTAAGCAGCTCGGACACACAGACTCCTTCAGCATCTCATCCATCCTGCAAAGGGAGGTTCAACCTGAAGAAGCCAACGTTATCCCCCAGACTTCCCGGGCATCTGCTCGATGGCAAAGCAGCTTCCGGGTACTGCCCCTCGGGGTGCAGGAGACTTTGAAGTCCAGGTGATAAGCCAAGACTCCTCTCTGCTTATCAGAAGTTGTCAGATGGTATCCAGTCCTGCGACTGTGGGCATCAGTGACAAGCTGGCTGCCACCTAAAAAGATGAGTTTTCCAGCTAACGTGGAGCCGAGCTCTGTGTCATACGGGTGTGCTGATCCCCTACCAAAATTTAGTGGCCTGACACCCGGCCAAGAGAAAGAAGCGAAGCCAAAGAAAACTCAATTAGAAAATATCAAAGAGACACAGCATCACAGAGTTTCTTTAAACTACAGTGAATGAAAGGTGTTTTGGGGTCCACCATTCCAGCCAGCATGAAAAACAGAATAGCTGCATAAAGCCGAGATCCTTTTCCAAAACACCATCCTGGAGTTATTTACCACTCTCCAACTTCCCAAACAAATCAGTTGTTGATCTGTTTATTCGTTATAGAACCAGACACATACGGCGGCTGGAAGCAATCAGATGGTGGTGGGGACGAAGAGAGAATTCAAAAATAAATCGATCTAAAGAGCACAACATACTGCAGAAAGGCTCCGGACCCAGGTACGCCTTCCAAGTCGTGTTATTCTATGCTATTCATACCACTTTCCTTATTTATGTAAAACAATTTTTGTTTTCTTTTCCAGAAAGAATGCTGCCAATCGCCAGAGGCAGACATGTTTATCAAGCTGTGCATCTTGAAGTCTGACATAAAATCTGTGGCCTTTGGTACAGCTGAAAAACACTCTGTCAACACCATGGAGAGTGCAAGCCCGTGGCGCTGGCCTCGACCCAAGGCGTGCAGGGGAACGGACAAAAACTTGACACGGGGCCAAAAATTACAAGATGAGGGAAAGTCAAACTTGAGGCGAACAAACCTTTTCCATCGAGTCTGTTTAATATCTGGTGTAAGCATCCAAACCACAAATCGGTCAGTGCTTAGGTGAAAAGACAAGTTCTTCTCCCCTTTGCAAAGCTATTTTGCTTAAGCTCCTATGAATACATCAATTATATTAGCCCTGAAAGTGTCTGTCAGTGCAATGTTAAAAGGTCCACTATTTTACAGACTGCCCACTTTAGAAACAAAATACCCTTCAAACTCCCTGCCCTGAACTGCTTGGGCCAACGAGAGCTCCAGAGGGGGGAGGGAAAGTAGCAGCTCTGCTGGACTGAGAAACAGAAGAGCCACCGGTTTTAAGTAAACTTATATGAATATTTGCCAGCTTAATAAAATCCCCCCAGCACTCGTGTGCTTGCAGATTCTTCAACAAGTCAGGAGAAATGCTCTTTTGTGGCAGAAGGTGTGAGGCCAGAGACAAGGGTGTCAAAGAGCCCCCACCCCCTCCAGGCCAACTGTGCTCAGAAGTTTGGGGAGCCATCATTGGGAAGAGAATAGATGTGTTACAGGAATCCTCTGTGCTGGGGTTTCCCTTCAGGGCAGGTCTCTGGCTTCCCAGATGAGAAGTCTGTCACATCCGGATACCACCCTGAATCAGGATTGTGTCAAGAGAAGCAAACTGTGGTTGGAGACAGTCCCCAGGCCTTTGCGCATATAGAGAAAAAAGTAATCGTGGCCGTCCATAATGGTGCTGTTTCCAGTGGACTTTATTATTACCTGGTGATCATCAGTCAACTGCAGTCACCCTTGGCTAAACTTCCAGGAGTGGCGTAACCTCAAAGCTGTCGTTGTCATATATCATAGATTCTTTCCAGAGTCCCTCTACCCCTACCTCTTCCCGTCATATCTGTCCCCAATCTCCACCACCCTCTGTTGCTTACCTTGGCTAACCCGCCTGAAATGGGAGAGCTTGAATCCTTCATGCTATGTGCATAGCCAACATTCCATAAGATTTATGTCACAAAAGCCTGTGGAAAGGACAAATGGTGGGAAAGGGGGCCAAAAGGGGAAGCAACAGTAAATCCAACTATGATTCAACCAAAGGTGGCCCAGGACCTGTACCTAAGGGGTCCTGTGATGTCTTAGGGGGCATGCATTCAACAAGACAGAAGGAAAGTGCTGTATGAGTACCTTTATAACGTTCTTGTTTTCAATTCAAAATCTCTTCAGAAAAATTGAGTTTCTACCCTTAGGTCATAATCCAAATGCGTCAAATTTGGGTGGGTGACTAGGCACAAGAACAGGAGATTCTTTTCTAAGGTATTTACACCCATTCTCTAAAAAATAAGCATGGGGGGGACACCTGGGTGGCACAGCCAGTTAAGCAACCGACTTAGGTTCTTGAGGTCATGATCTCAGGGTCATGAGATCGAGCCCCATGTCAGGCTCCATGCTCAGTGGGGAGTCGGCTTGAGATTCTCTCTGCCCCTCCACTCTGCTCTCTCTCTCTCTAAAATAAATAAATAAACCTTTAAAAAAAAATAAGCATGGTGTAGAAAGCATTCTGGTTGCGTATAGTGAGATAGTCATGGAAGGCAAGCCCCCCCATATGAGGGACAAAGACAGCTACCATGTAGGGAGACTTTTCCATGAAGTAGTCTCTTTGTCCTGGTCACTATATAATGAGCACACTGCAAGCTTTACTCTACCAAAGTCACCAGCTTTAGTAAACTATGGCCCACCCATCCTGATGCTAAAAATTATTCTTATGAAGAGCTTTTAACAACATATGGAGATGCCTCTGATATAACAGTAAATAGATAAAAGCAATATAGATAAGTACATTTTCAGTATAATCACAGCTAGGGAAACAATCTGCATATAAGGACAGCAATGCCCCAAAACTTTGAATGGTAGTTATCGATAGCTGGTAAGATTACAGACGAGTTTTATTATTTTTCTATACTTCATATTGTCTAGGTATTCTATAACAGGTAGGGATTTATCTTATAATTAAAAATAAACATTTTAGGGGCGCCAGGGTGGCTCAGTCCTTAAGCGTCTGCCTTCGGCTCAGGTCATGATCCCAGGCTCCTGGGATCGAGCCCCGCATCGGGCTCCCCGCTCCACGGGAAGCCTGCTTCTCCCTCTCCCACTCCCCCTGCTTGTGTTCCCTCTCTCACTGTGTCTCTCTGTGTTAAATAAATAAAATCTTTGAAAAAAATAAAATTAAAATTAAAAAATAAAATTTTAAAATAGAATAAAATCCATGAAAGGCATCACCCACTTCTTTGAAACACCAGATGTTCCTCGATTCATGGGTTGGGGCTTAGCACTCTCCTTTTCAAAGCTAAAAGGACATTGTTAAAAGTATCTGAACCTATTGTCTTTGGTCTTTTCTCTGATAGTGAAGAGTTCTGTTGACCCTAACAGAACTGTGGGAGGAAATCCGCTATCGACTTTGTATGTGTATCCAGACTTTCTAGAGCTAGGACTCTCTAGAACTGCATTGTCCAATCCTAACCGCTGGCCACACGTGGCTCCCGAGCACCTGAAATGTGCTGAAATGTGAACTGAGATGTGCTCTGAGTGTGAAGTACCTACCAGATCCTGAAGACATGGGAGGAGAAAGAGAATGTAAAAATCTCATCACTGACTTCATATTGACGATACATTGAAAAACTGCTTTGGAGATATTGAGTTAAATAAAAAATGTGACAATAATTTTGTTTTGTTTTTTTTTTTTCAAATGTGGCCTCTAGAAAATGTAAAAATTACCTATGTGGCTCCCATCGTATTTCTTTTGGACTAAAAGGGACTAGAATAAAGTTCAGCAGAACTGGATTCAATTATCCATCTACCATCTTTTAGAAAGATACAGGATCCAAAGATGTACAGGCTGCCTGTCCAAGCTGTATCTCCAGCCCCCGTAAGACAAACCTGCCCACCCCTGTTCTGTTATATCGCCCTTGCCGCGGTCAGAGAACTTCAGTTACTGGCCGGTGTGGATGAATGGAGGCTGACTGCGGGACAACAACACTTACCAGCTGCCCCTAAAGGGAACCTACTTTCCTTCGGACTCTCACAGCCCCATGGCTCAGCCCCTGTTCCCATGGATTTGCTTGCACATCTGTGTAACACTTCATTCGAAGGGCGCAGTCGGCGTTTGGGACAACCTCAGATATTGTCAGCCACCAAAAGGCCACGCCTAAAGGCCTCCCTTGATGTAGTTCTAGGCCATCTCTTAAAGTGCCCCCGGTGCACACAGACTGGAAACCATTGCTCTTCAAAAGCGCAGGGAAAATATGAAAGGAAGGATTATATGTGCCCGAACTGCCAAACCAAACTCTGAGAAGCAGGTCCTCCAGAGAGTGACTCAGAGCCACATGATGTTTTCCAGGGACGATGTCTGCATGGGAAGGGGAGCTGTACATTCAGCTCTCGGGACAAAGGCTACTCCAACTTTAATAGCCAGCTCACCCCCACAGCAAGCGTGTACCTAGGGTCCCTTGTTTTCCTTGCTCTGAGCTGCATCCTGTCTCTGCAGCAGTCACTGGAATAGTCAACATGAGAAGCAGAGGACATACTGTCTTTGCAACATACGGGGCGGGGGGGGGGAGGGGGGTGCGGATAAGGGGATGATGGAAAGAAAAAGAAAAGAAACAAGTAACAAAGCCTGCCCGGTGCTCAGTTCCCATCCCTCAAAAGCAATGAGTCATAGTCTTTCAAGAGGACCTCTGTCGGAAAAGGCAAATCTGTGTTCCCCGTGCCCTCTAGGACAGAAGGAAAGAGCTTAACTCTGGATTTGTCGCTTAGCGTAGCCTTCTCCCTTTAGTGTCTATTGTTTAAAAGAAAGAAAGAGAGGAAAGGAAGAAAGGAGAGAACGTCTCTAGAACGAGGGCAGACCTGGGCTGCCGCAGGGGCCACCCCACTTCCAGCCAGCGCAGGGGTGCGGGAGACACCCAGAAGCTGCAGATGCTGGTTACTGCGTCAAGGCTCATCAGGCTGAACTGAGTTAATGACTCCCGATTATTCCCTCGAAGATGACTAACACACAGGCCTCATCTAGCGGTTGTCATACTTTCAAATAATTTTCCATAGAATTCTCTTTAATCCACCTCAGCGGATTCAACGGCTTCACAAAACTGAAGTCCCTTTCATGACAGAGGAGTAGCTTAAAGCCAAAGTTTCCTCCAGGGATGAGAATCCCAAATCCTAACTCTGTATGTGTCATTCTTCTGAACTGTCTTCATTTTTCTGTCTGAAATTTTTTGGCATGGCTTACAAATCAAAACATTAAAAGAACTGAAAGTATAAACATAAGGAGAACAATGAAGATCATGATTTGATTTTTACATTCTTCTTCTTGAGATAGAATTTAGGAAGCAAAAACTACACTTGACTACTTTAAAATATACCTCCGAAATCACTGCATTAAAGCGTGTTATTATAGGGTGACATTGTAAGAACATTTAATTGACATGATTTGGGGGAGAGGGCTGACAGCACACAAGGAAGAATTGAATTTGAAAGAGAATTTGTTAATTTTTAAATGTCATCCAAGTAATTACAATCATTATACCCCCCATGTGCGGCAAAGAAGTAAAAATACCAAGCTGTACCACACATTTTCATATATATATATATATATATATAGTTAAAACATACACATGTGCACACAAACACATACAGTGAAAACAGATTTTAGACTTTAGCTCTTGCTTGCCAAGGTTCACCCTAGAGCAAATATTTACTGTGAGTTACAAAGTTTTCCTAAAGGAGGACCAAAATGGAAGCGTTTACATATGCTGTACTTTATATGTGCAGGGGCCACGAGAAAGATATAGTTTAATAAAAACATTTATGGGCTTTGAAAGCAAACACAGTCCAAGAGGCTTGCACATGTGGGAAAAGATGATATTTCAGCCTAACACGTTTTCTCCTGAAGATCCTTTGGCTGTCCGCAGAGAACCAGCCCCAGTTTCCACCGAGGCCCCGCTAATCCGTATTGTAAAACATTCGCAGGAAACAAATAAAAGAACAATCCGACACTGCCATCGGAGACAGGGGCAGGGAGGTGGTTCTTCTCTCTCATTCGCAAACAGAATCTTTCTAGAATTTACGAAAGTCGAAGATGAAGGTCTTTGCATTGGGGTTTTCTTAAGGTAAACCATCCCCATCTCCTCAGCCACCCTGAGAATATCTTTCTGTTTTCCTCTGCATTCTCCCACCCTATCAGCCTACCCTCATTCGTGATCGCAGAATAAACTCAATATTTGCAAAAGATCAGGTAAAAAATTCACTAGTGTGCATCCCCACTGTTCCAATGCCTTTGGCCCTTGTCTCCACTTCTTTCTCCGAGCCTGAAAGCCCACTTCGTGTGCCTGGCATCAGAACCAAAGTTTTGCACTTCAAGTTAGCATTTTGAATTCACTCCATTTTGCTTGGTCTTGGGGGGAATGCTAGCCTGTTCTCCGTTAATGCTGTATACTTCATGCCCCATGAGCCCCAGGCTGCATCCATCCACCTCAGCGCTGACCAACTGAGATCTTAAAAGAAAGAACTAGGCGCCATTTACAAGTCACACAGAAAGAAAAAGGAAATTTGACAAACTTTTGCAAACAACGTGTGCAGGCTTGCGGCTCTATCCTTGGGCTCTATCGCCCCCTGGTGGCTTCTCCGAAAAGAACATGGCCAGGGCTCAGCTCCTCAAAGGTTCGAGGGCTCTGCCCCTGGGGGCCGGGGCTGCTCTCTGAGACGCCCAGGTGCCAACCCGACTGTGGGGAGGAGGGGGCTGGAAGAACAGTAAACGTGGAGGGAAAGGGAACTTCTGGAAACCCAGCCGGAAAAACCCATCCAAACAAAAGAACATTAGACCTGAACAACAACAACAAAAAAAGCAAAGACCCTAAAACAGCTCTTTGGTTTTACAGAGGGGAAACTGAGGCCCAGAGAGATAATGGGACTTGCTCGGGGTCCCTGGTTGCTATTGACTAACTCCCCCCCCACACACACACACACACACGCCGCCCAGTTACACTGCACTTTCTGGGACGACGGGGTTTGGGGGTCCAAGCTGCCGGAAAAGACAGAGGAGTTGGCCTCGTCCTGTTGGAAGGGGCAGGGAGTGAGCCGCTGCGCGGGAGATTTGTCGCAGACCCATGACCCCGGTTCCTGGGTGGGACGGGGTGCGGCGGCTCTCTGGCCACCTCGGCCCCGCGTGGGAACGCGCCGCTCCCCCGGACCCCGAAGCGTCCGGGCCGGCTTCCCAGGCCCCGGGCAGGCGGGCGAGCGAGACACAACGCAGGCCCTGCGGGCGGCGCTCCGACCTCGGGCAGGGCGGCGTGGGCTTGATTGATGGATTCACGCCGTTTAACCCCCGCCGCGTCGCCGGGGCTGCCGCTCCAGCTGCGGCCGCGGGCCCGGCTCCGCGCCCCCTGCGTCCCCGCGCCCCCGCCTAGCTCCGGAGGGCCGCCGGGGCCGGGTGCGGGGGGTTGATTTACAGCCGCGCCGGACCGACTCGGGCGAAATCACTTCAACCGGGAAACGGGCTCCGAAAGCTCAGCCCGGAAGAGGCCCTGAAAGGGGACAGGAGGGGGCGAGGGCGGCGGGGCGGCGGGGCAGGGGCGAGGGCGAGCCAGAACCGCCCGCGCCTGCCGGGCTTCGGGGAGAGGCGGCCGCGGCCCTTCCCGCCTTTGCCCACATTTTCGCGGGGAACCGAGCTCCCGGGAGTGCAGCGGGCCGCGGCGGCCCTCTCCCCCGGACCGCTGCCCCGCGCTCCCGCCGCTCGGCCCCCGCGTCTCTTCCACCGCGCGCGGCCAAGCCCCCGAAGGCAGCCGTCCCACCGCGCGGGGGGCGCCAGACTCGCACCTTTGGGCCCGATTTTATTGCGGGGAAGCAAAAGAAACTCCGAGATTAGGAAGAGAAGCTGCTAGCTCCCTGAGGCCCTAGGCCGCACCTCTGTCTGTTTAAACACAATTTGCTCCTTTTTTGCAGCGCAAAAAACAAAACTGAGAGCAGCGAGACTGTGCTTAGAAACCTGAGGTTCTCTCTTAAATCGCCAAAGAGTTTACGTTGCTGTGTTCTCTGCTTCTCCTCATTACTCTTCTTACTACCCAAGAGAAATAAGCGCTCCCTAAAATTTTTACATTGCTCTCCGATCATAATTTTGCTTCGAAAGGAGGAAAAAAAAGTGCAGCTAGTGAATAAAAAAAACGTATGACTCAACTGGAACTAACAAATCCGAAGTGGTAGTTCTAAAGTAAAAAATAATCTTATTCAACTTTGTATGTGTATGTGACTGGGTGTGATGAGTTTTCCTACCTACAGTTCCTGAGGCTGATCACTAGAAACCGGGATTGGTCAAATGTGCAGATTCTTGCGCTGCAGGCCCTAGGGATATGATGTTAGGCCAGACAATTACCCACAGTTAGGAAGGGGGGGCGGGGGGAACGTGAGTCCTCGTGGACACCCTAACCACTACTTTCTGGCTAAACAAGTCAACAGACAAAGCACAAGCAACAAACCCAGTGAATCTGCCTTTTTGTAAGAGGAGGGCTTAATGACTAGTTTAAAAAACCTTTTTTTTAAAGTAATAAATATGCCCATTTAAGATCTATTTTTAACTCCTGACTGCAAGTTTAAGAAGCATAATTATGGAGTAGAGTGATCAAAAGTAAATGTACAATTATTCTGCTTGTAAAAATGAGTGAAGAAAACGAGATTTCCCAAGAAGAGAGCGGTCAACCTCATTAATGGCCTTACTCGCCGCTTTTCTTGGGTATTTCCTTCTTTCTTCCCTTCTCCCCTGTGCAAATACCATTAGCCCTTAGTCTGGTCTTGAGGTAGGGGCGGCATGAATCCCTCTCTTCCTGACAAATTCAAACAGAAAAACAGATATATTCATAAAAAGGAAGGCGGAGGAGACGTGGGAGTCAATCCTTTCCAGGCCCCCTCCCCAGGGCCGCCGCCCGGATTGGCAAAACAAAGGCATTGCTTCTAATGACAGTGATCTGCAAATGGAAGCAACGTCCTCCCTATCTGTAATCGGGATCCCAAAATAAGCCCCTAAAAAAGCGACCCTGCTCTAACAGCAGCTCGATCCAACCTCGGACCCACGCGTCCAGCCGAACTCCGCTCCCGGGGAAGATCGGTCGCTGGGAGGTTTAGCTTCACCCTCGATCTCATTTTAATGTCTTAAGAGGCCCTGAAAGGACACCCTCAGAAACCCAGCCGCTTTCTACTCTTATCTTTTTTAACTTGCTTGGAGTTGTGCTTAAGGTGAACACTTTGCTTTAAGGGAATGTGTTTGCAAACACTTTCTCTGGATGAGTATTTTATTCTCAAACTTTCCCGGGCAAAATCTCAAGAGTAAATTTCACACTAAAGCAACAACTAACAAAGCTTATTTTCGTAACGTGTAACTCCTTAATAGTGCGAGTACGTTCTCACTTCATTTAGCTATAAAATATAAGTGTTTGGTTTTCAATTTTTCTAATTACGGGGCTCGGGGGAGGGGGGTGGCGGGGGAGGTCGGGGAGATACGGGGACTGGAAGGAGATCCTTAATGCCATCTGGTGGTGCCATGCGGAATTTCGCTGAAGAAGCCAAATACATTGACCATCTGTGCCTAGAGCGGGTTTCTCCCGGGAAAGGCTTTGTAAATCTCCTCCTTTTGAAATCAAGGGGGGAAACAGCCTTCTTCACGGAGGATTAATCTTAAAACATTCCCTGTGTTGGTGGGAACGGTGAGGGAAATTCTGTGCGTTGGAAGCCCACAGTTACATAGATTTCTAGCCTAAACCATCATATTTGTGCACGACATAGCTCTTATATTTAAAAAAAAAAAGGATAAATTTATATTCCATTGACATAGAAGTTTGGGAAAGGCCATGACGAGCTGTAGAGTTGAACATTTTGGGGCATTTATTCAGAGAACCGTACGGGCAACTGTGCAATATCCACCACTGAACACCGGAGGGCGTGCTCAAGTGTCTCTGGCCCCTGGTAATTCGACACCTTCCTTTATTTGCATGAATTGCCTTGATTGGATGTTAGGCTTTTAAAACGTCAATTTTACGTCAAATCGTTGTCAACCAATAAGCAACCGACTCCAGCGTGATTGGTTTCGACTGCAGGTGTCAATCATCTGAAATTTGCATACCAGTCCTTCGGTCGCTAGGAGCCTGTCAGTCGACTGTGGCAGCTGGACAGGAAAGAATCCGACGGAGAAGAATGAAAAATCACTTTGTTCTAGCAATGCGAAAGAAAAGTATTATTTTGCTCGTTATTTTAAAATAAATTTAAGCGTATATTTACCTAATGAAATAAAGACATCCAATTAAAAACAAGCAACTACCAAAGCCTTGTTAACTAATTTTATTTGATGTTTGCTGCTTTAAAATATTGATAAGTAGCCAAAGGCAAAATAAAAAGCAAAGAGAATATTAATGCTAATATTTTTGTGTCGTAAATGATTATTTCCAAATTTAAGGTGAACATGAGGCTTCTGAATAAAATTACTGTGAAAGTGTTTTTAAAAACACCTCTTTCAATACTTAGGCAAGCTGAAAGCACTGCTTCAAAAGAAAAAATGCAACAACGGGGAAATTTAAAAGAAATTTATTTTGCTTTTAACAGTCACATATTTCTATCACTCTGTTTTTTATTTATTTACCGTGCACTCACAAACAGGACAGTACTTGAATGGAGCCTCTGTAATACTTTTATTTGTACTTTCCTTCCTCCCTCCACCACACACTCCAAAATGAAAACAAAGGGGGAAAAAAATCTCACGGCCTGCTAAGAGGTAATTGCCAGTTTTAAATCTCAGAATTCGTAAAACCGAAGCCTTGATTTGCTAGCTACAAAATTCGTCCAGAGCTACTGTAATTTAAAATATGTTCAGCGCTATAAATCCTGTATTATCTCCCTAAAATATATGCAAACACGAAGCAACGACCTAACATCTTGTGATAGGAAAACACTCTCCAGCCTTCCTGCCCAGCTCCAACACGCCGAAGAAACTTGTCCGAAACGAGAATTTGGATGCAACAGGGCAACGGAGCAACGTTTCTCCTCCTCTCTGCTAAGCCAGCCCTCGCCTCTGAAGAATTTTGTACTAGGCGTTAACAACAACAGTGCAATAAGCTGGAGTTGTTTCTACGACATTAGCCAGATTGGGAAATTAATTTTAAACTTTACATACAATAACTAGCGGATTTTTTCCTTTGGTATTTTATTTATTTTTGACACCCTATTGTTGAACTGGTTGCTACATATTTCTAGTTTTCTTTTTCTTTCCTCTTTCATTTTTTCTTTTCTTTACTTCTTTCTCTTTTCTTTTTTTCTTCCAGTTAAGGATTATCACAGTGTTCCCGGTGTTTTGAAAGTTCGTCCTGATTTACATGACTACGAGAGACTAAGATGTGCTTGTGCCTGTGACTGCAGGGGTACCGGACGTGGCTTGGTCGGAACTGAGAAAAGGTGGGGAAGAGGTGTGTGGTGCATACGAAGACTGGGCTGTGATTTAGTGTGTGCTTTACAAGAAATGCACAAATTGACAGAGCGGTAAAATTAAATCTCTTCCTGGGTACTTTTAAAGTATCTTCTTCAGACACAGTAAAGCATGCCGTCTACTTCTCTTTACTCCCTCTCCAATTAACCTACTGCTGGAGACCCTCCACAGTAAATCGCTTCCAGACCGTCTCCAGAGCCCGTGAGTCCCAGGCTGTTAACTGTCAGCTCTTCTGACTCAGCGGAAAATGCCCGCGAAGAGGATTACACCCACGGAGCGGGCAAAAGCAGCCTCAATTCGAGCACTCATCGCCACCGCTATCACCACCATCACCCCCACACTCCCAGCACCCCACCGCCACACACTCTCGCGCACGCGCGCACACCTCCCCTTGCTGTCAATCACACACACACGCCATAGGGAGCATGCGCACTGCTGGACTCCTGCCCCTACCGACGCCACGCCCTTTCCGTACGTCATCCATCCTCACAGGCCAATAAGAGGGCGGATTTGGGGGCCGGGCTACAAGGAAGCAGCCAATGAGAACGCGGTTGGAAGTCAAGGTTTGAGAGGAGTAAATCCTTCCGTGGTCCACGTTCAGTCGCGCCCGCGATGATTTATGCGTTCCTTTTATTATTTGTAACACTTTGGGAAGTTATTAAAAGGAAGATCTACTGCTTCCTCTTTTTTGGGTGGAACTGGATGGCAATTTTGTCACTGGCTCTTATTAGGGAAGAGTGAGGCGCGGGGGAAGGCCGTTGGATGCTGGGTTTGTTTGTGTGAGTCCTGTTTTTTATTACAAGACAGATTATCCTTTTCATTACAAGCTGTAGACAGGGCCAACTTAGAAGGTCCTCATGGCCGAATGATCTTCGATCTCAGGGAGCTGAAACCTGATGCCTTTCGACTTTCTTGTCTGTACTCTTGGCGTTGGGAAGAGTCCCTCGGGAAGGTGTTGCAACCTTTGGTTGCAAGAAAAAGAAATAAGCAAACTCCCTCCACCACCACCACCTCTGCCTTAACACCGAGTAAACCTCGGCCTTTTTCCGCTTGGATGCTCATTAAGAGTTAGTTGACTTTGTAGCGGATGCAATAAAACTTGGATGGTTTCAGGCCCCAAACAATCCTGGTTTCTGTTTTTCTCTCGCCCCAACCACACCCCCAAGGAAATTGCCTTTTCAGCAGGCGCCTGCAGGGAAAAAAACCGCAGGAGACAGATTCCCCTTGGAGACCTGCAGTTTGGGGGATGGGGGGAGGCTGGGGGGGGATCTTGGGGGGTAGGGAGGGGAGTCTGGAGGTATGGAAATAAAGGGGCCAAGGTAAGAGTGCCAGGCGGCAAGGGAGGTCTTTCACTTCTGGATTTGAATTTTCTGGTCAACTAGGGGAGGAATCCACAAACCTGCAGTACCTGGAGGACACGCTGAGAAGTTAGTGGTCACCCACAGAGCCACTAACCACCCCAACCCTGGCTGGGCTAGTGCTCTGCGAGGGAAGATCAATCCCCGAGAGTGGAACAAGCGGGAAGGAGCCAAAAGGAAAAAAAAAAAAAGTATTTAAATTTACTAGTCCCGACCTCCAAATATAAATAACAGTTTCAAACGTAAAACATGATTCCAAGAAGTCAGTGGGGACAATATGTTGCCTCTGTTCACTAGGTCACAGTCAGGAACTTCAGTCGCTGGTCTGGAGTTTTTCTTTTTTCTTTTTTCTTTTTTTAATTATGAAAATCCATACAGGTAGATTTGCTGGGGGATAGGAGTGGGGTGATCAGAGACCTAGGGAGGAGTTGGACGAGGCGGGGAGAAAGAACCAAGAGCTGTTTGATCGCAGGGCTGAGTTGAAGGAAAACAAAACCGTGAACTTCAAAGCTCAAGCCTAATCCCCTTCAGGTTAATTTCTGCTTCCTAAAAAAGTTGATCAGGGTCATAAATCACCTGCCCCGCCCCCGCCGGTCCAGCTAAGTTCCCCAGAGGTTCTCCCGCGGCCGCCCGCCGCAGGGGCGCGGGGCGAATCTCCAGCAGGAGGTCGTCTAAGGCCTCCTGGGACAGGAGGGCTCCTGGGGCTGAGTGGGCGGATGGATGCGCGGGAATCCGCTTACTGGAGGAGGGAAGGGTCTCAAGAAAAGCTGGAAATGGTACAGACCCTCTGCAGATGCAACTTCCATTCCACCGGGCCCTAAAGTAAAACCCCACCCTCAAGTGTGTCTGGAGCACTGTTTGGAGAAGTTACAGCGTGTTTAGAGATTTGCAAAGCTCTGCCGAGCAGTAAAGATTAGAAGAAAGGCCTGTCTGAGATCTGTCAAATGACTTCCGGTAGCAGAGCTCCCTTTAAACTCGGGCGAGCCCTGCAGCCTCTGATCTCGGCTAGGTCCCCGGCATGTAACTCCACGCTAGACAGCGCGCTAGTGGCACCACTGGCCCAGGCGAGTAGTCTGGAGGGGGGCCTGCTTTGGGGTGTGATGATAAAAGTCAAGTCGAGGCTTTTCCACCGACTTTTCCGCGCGAAAAGCTCCAGATGTGGACCAAACAACTTGCAGTTGACTGTTAGACTGGGGGAAACGTCACCTGAAGGCCGGCCCTCCCTAAGTGAAAGCCATCCAAGGGGAGGGAGGCCGGGGAGCCGACCTGCCCAGGAAGGCTAGGAAGGTCTTCATCATAAAGGCCCACATTCCCAGCAGCAAACTAAACAACTTTTCACAAAATAAAGCCAAGCAACATTTTGTCAAAAGTCTAATAGGCAGTGATCCTTGCAGTCCCGGTGGTCGCTCAGCGGGCTGCAGGTCCTAGGAATTCTCGGCTTTCCGGGATTCTTCCCAGGCGGGCGTTAACGCGGGATTTCTTTCCTCCGAGAATGACAGCTTGTTCTTCTGCAGGTCCTAGGGCTGCGCGTCAGATCGCGCTCGGGACCCGACTGTCGGAGAACCCACCCACGCGGCTCTGGTTTACATAGAGTTTACAGCTTGGGCTCACCCGGCTTAAATAAAGAACTAAGGAGACTGGGGACCAAGAAAAAAAAAAGTAAAGAAAGAAAACAAAAACAAGAAAGTAAGGAAAGAAAAGAAAGAAAGAAAGAAAGAAAATACGAAAGGGCATCTCTTGTTGGATGTAAGTGAAGTCCCTCCACTACACCGGAAGAGGTGTTTTGTTTTGTTTTGTGAATGTTGTTAATGTCTCTGAATATTAGATGCGAAGAAGTATCCGAAAATGAAAAATCAAGCCTAGTAGAAATCGTTACTCTAGATGAACAATTAGATTCACACATGCAAATATTATTTTTTCTATGGAAGGGAGATTAACATGGTCGGTCTATAATAAGACACACACACACACCAAGATTATATTTCCATTTAAAAAATACATAATAATTCTAAAGTTGATCAGTGATGGACATGTTTAACGGTTTCAATATTTCATGATGGAGGAGTAAACGTAGGATTAAGTTCCAGGAAAAGACGGGTTGGAGATTTGATCATTTTCCCCACTTCTGAGGGGAAAGTTATCCTTTTCCAAAATAAAGCTACACTACTGATAAAAATAGAAGGTATAGAGGACCTCAAGAGACAAATAAATTAAAAAATATATATTATGTGGTGCATTGAGGCATACTTAAAGATCAGGAGCCAAAATAATGAAATTCAAGGGCAAATTAAAAGAAAGCAATGAGCGTTTATTTGAGGGACAGCCACCATTATCGGTGGAGCAGTCACATCTGTTCCAGATGTCAGACTCCCCTGCAACTTGCTCCATGCGTTTTAACTTCGGTTTCTGAACCCAACTAGGAGTGCTGGGAAGGGCGCGCCTGCAGCCCCCAGGGCAAAGCGGGTTTCGCCTTTACCTGCTTGTGTCAACTCTGCCCAAAGACTACGGAAGGAGAGCCCAGGACTCACTGACCCTGCTTCCCAGCCCACAAGGAGAGGATGACAAGAACAGAGTTTTCTCTCTCAGTAATCCCAACCCGGCGCGGCCATCTGAAAGCAAATATTCTCGACAGCTTCGGAATTAAAATGATTTGCTAATAACCACTGCTCGCACTTTCTGCGCCCCCCCCCCCGCCCCGTCTAAACACGTATTTACATGCCTAGAGGCACCGGTGAGGAACTAGCACAAGCGCTGGTGCCCTCAGCGCCTACGGCCCAGCCTCCCAGCACAGGGCAAAATATTTTCAAGACCTGCTCCCCTCCTCTGTGAAAGACTTGGGGGCATTCATCAAGTCTGCAGTGCGTTTATTCATTGCTGTAGTTCAGAGCTTTCTAAACGAATATGAACCTATTATTTACATCCGTTCCTTGCACAGATATTTATTATCTGTAGGAATATTTAAGGGTCTGTATTCGGCCAGCCACCTTTGACAGGCGCCGTCACCTCACACTCCCAGGTAATGGACCACACTGTGGCTGCATTTAATTTATTGGGGTGAGAAGTTACTGCGGGAGGTTTCCAAAGAGGGCCTTTGCCACGAAGAGAGAGGCCGTGGGCCAACCCCGTAGGTGCTTAGAAGATTATATATATAAAACACTGAAACACAACTCAAAATATGAGAAACATTTCCTTAAGGTGTGGGTTGTTAACTAGGGTCCAGGATGCTTAGGGGTCTGTGAACTGGAGTTAGAACTCCCTGAAATGAAAAGCTAAATTTGGGTGGTGGTTATGCGGCTCTTTAACTTTTTAAAAATTAAAGAAGTTTGTGACCACCGCCCACAGATAAAGAAAGAAATCATTAAGGAGGCCTAAATTGAAATTTACACAAAGAGCTTGATGCTTGCATTGGGCCTGAATAGACGAAATCTGAGAAGCTGGTATAATTAGCGAACTAGGCAGGATTTTTCGCTTGCTTGAAGGCAATAGATCAAAACAAGCAACACTAAAATTCTTTAATAGCCATGCCATTGTGATAAACTCAAGAGAGCTCAGGGAACTGGCAACCGGCTACCTGGTGTTAATATTAATGCGTTTTTAAGCCAGAATATTTCAATGACTCCATTTTCCCTCCTAACTTCAAGGCAGCCAAGATCTCCTAATATTGTCATTACCACAGCCGACAGAGGGAACCCGATCCGATGTGGTTCTAAAACAAAATGGGATATTAACCGTGTTTGTTTTCACTTTGATCCATAGGAAATAGGTCCTGCGCCCTGTGACCCATTAAACTAATAAGATTATACACATCAGCAGAGCGGAGGTTCTAATTGTTTCCATCTGTCTCAGATCTTTGCATTTTAAAAACTGATGAAAATGGGACTTGAGTTACAAAAAAGAAAATATATTGAGAGCGAAAGAATGACAAAGCTGAGCCGGTCGGACCACACATGAAATCAATTACCGAGAAAAAAAACAGGTGTATATGGTGTGGCGCTTTTGAGGAAGAAAAAAATGCGGGAAACAATCCTTTAGGGTGAGGTGTTCACAGGTTTCCTAAAGCTAACACGTACTTGAGAAAGCCAGCCAATCAGAAGCGCTTCCGGAAGACACATTACACCTCCCTGCCTCTTCATGAATATTTAAACAGCTAAATTTGTAGATTTCTCATTTAAATGTTCAAAGAAATAAGATGCACAGGCTCGTCTTTCATTGGGTTGCTCACAACGAGGTGGGGCAAGAAGGAGGAGCTTCGTAAGGAGAAGCGTTCGCCCGGAGCTCTCATTTGCTCAGATGGCCCTCTTTTACGTCATCGTACAGCTAAGCCAATCCGTGAAGCTCACTTTGACACGCTCCTCCGCCCCTCCTTCCTGAGCGCTTAGCCAGCCTTAGCCAATAGAATGGCAACATGTAAATGACAGAACGCGAGAGTTTCTCGATCCGCCTACTTCCCCGCCTCTTCCTGGGGCGTGGAGAACCGGTGTGGGAGGGGCCGATTGAGGGCGGGGTGGAAAGAGGGCGGTGGGGGGGCGGAGTGCGAATAAGGAAGAGGCGGAGAGAGCCGTGACACGTGGGACTGGGTTTACCTCTGAGCTTCCTCCTCCTGGCTCCACCTCCTGCCGGGGGAGATGCCGTTTGGTCATTGGCTGGATTAAGGAAAGCGAGGGCGACTTTTTTCTTTTTGCATAATGAGTGGGCGGGAGCCCAGAGCTCGCAACCCGAGAACCGAGTGTCCCGCCCCTTTTTCCGGGGGGTGTGGGCGGGTCGGGGGTGGGTCCTTACCAGCCTCTCCCAGTTTTAGCCTTGGACTTAGTTAAGGAAACAAACGGTTTTCTGAGAACCGTTTTAATTTCGTTTTAATTCACCCTTTGAAAGGAATTAAATATTTCCAAGTGTATCTTTTCGTTTATTTTTACAAGTCATCCGGGGTTGTGCCATGAAATAAGAAGAGATTACCAATACATCCAAAAAAAAATTAATTTCCTTTCAATCTGCCTAAGGTCCACTGCTCTTGCTGGCCCTTTGTGGGGCGAACAAAAAAAACGCTTTTGTAATAAATTACGCTTTCATTAGAATTCATTTTTGTCTTTACTATGAATTCCCTGTCTCCCTAATTTTCTATTAGCGGATATAGGGAAAGCCGAGTTGAAGTGTGTAAAAAGCTGAGAAAGGATGGAAATTTCTTGCAGGCTAAGCATTTGTGAATTGCTTGTGAATGATGCAAGTGTTAAAATTGTTTCCAACAGTAATATGCCCCAGGGATACTAGGTTGACATTTTTTAAATAAGAGAATTATTTTTGTGATTCATTTGGTTTTTTTCTTACGAAAATTTCCCTTCTGTTTTACGTCCAACTGAACATAAAGTTACCTTTTCATGACTTGTGAAATAAGCTGTCAGGTGACAAATAATTGGAAAAGGAAAGAACAAACACGGATTCCAGGAAACTGAGTTTTAAAACACCAGTTGTGCCTTTACATTGGAGAATATTTCTTACAGCTTTACGGTAGTTTGTTCTTTCCAAACTAAAATTTGGGAGTGTTTGTTCCTTAATGTAGATTACTCAGTAACATCTGAATAGTCAACAACGCCCTTTGATGAAATAAAGACGGAGAATGGGTGGGTTTTGGGGGGAGGGCGGGCTTGCAGGGCTTATTTAAACAGAAAAAATCAAAATTCATAGCAAAAACGAATATACAGAATCCCGTCCCCTAATTCTGTCTTTATCTCTCTCCTGGAAGACAAATGACATCTTTCAAATTCTCCAATTCCTAGTCCCCCGGCGCAGAAATAAAAAGATTTCCAAATAATTTCTACAGTAATAAAAACCTGAACGTTCTCTCAACAGAGAATAATGGTTCCAGAAAAGTTAAGATCAAGGGGAAAAGAAAAGTTTGGTAGGTCAATGTGGTCTAACTTCTTTCTTTGAAACACTTTCTCACCTGTAATAGAGGTAGAAATTTTGCTTAATTACTGCCTTCCTGGAGTTATATCAGTGTATTCATTACATTTAACTCAACTCATATTTAATTTTGTAGTCTCAAAAGTAAATGGCTTGAAACATTATTTTATGCCTCCTCAATGAAATTATATTCAAAAAATTATTCCATTGCTAACAAGTAATTTAACATTAAAAATACATGTATATGCCTACGATATTCCAAGCAATTAAAATAATACAAATCTACTTTTAAGCCAAGAAGCATGTCAGTTGATAACTTCTCAAAATTGGTGTTTGAAACTGAATCCTAAGATTAATAAGACATTAGCACTTTTATACACTTGATTCTTCTTAGTAATTATAAGTGGTTAATTTTACAGCCTAATGGCAAAAAAATTATATGTTCAGATTAATCAGTTTTAGGAGTTAGCTCTATATGAGTATGTTGGCTCCGTTTTAATAAACTGTGTGTGATGAATAAAATGCCAATTTAAGATACCTAAATGAAAATTTATTTAATCCAAGCTATCACCTTGGATTTTGGGGGAGATTTTATTCTTTTCTTTATGAATAAGGCTTATGTAATTCTGAAGTCATATATGTTCCTAAAAAAATCCTGATAAATATTTAAAAGCATAAGGGAAAAAAACAAAATGTATACAAATTCTCACAATCAAGAATTAAATTAACATTTTCCTATGTGTCCTTCCTACCTTTTTCTATGTATAAGTACTAGGATTGTTCTTTTCTTTTGTTTTGTTACAAAATTCAAACTGGGCTCTACATTAAGAACTCACTGTTCAAAGTTAAGATTTATATTGCTTTTATTTTCTGCTTGAACCTATCATTTAAACTTGTAAGAATTCATTGTTTTATAACATTCATACTTTTTAAAAACTTCATTTTATTATAAAAAGTACACACTCATAAAATAACCATTTGTAACTACCAAAAAGTAGAACTAAACTATATATAAAATATAAAAGGATCTGTTCATAAATAATTCCCATGTCACTTGTTTGCATTTTTTAAAAAATACAGTATTCTCACTTTTAAACATAATAGGACCTTTAGGTTAAAAACAAAACAATACACCCCAAATTAATTTCCCTTTGTGCATACTTTAAAAAATTATTTGCTAAAGTACCATTTTCATATTCTAATCTAGCAAAAGCTGATTTGAGAATTTTCTCTTCTGCAGCATATGCCAGCAATTCCAATATTGTTCATACATTTTCTGAGTTTTACAAAAATTCTCCTTCCCTATATTTTCTATTTCTCTTAAGATGTATTTGTTGATTATTCCTGTTTCAAATCCTGCATGAATGCATAATCACAGCAAACCAACACTTTAAAGACATTGGTCTGTTTCCAAATTGCAAAATTTTTCCTTTAGCCCAATTATGTTTTACTAACAGCATCTGTTTCCAATCTACTTGCACTTTTAGGAATACTGATTTTTATTAATGGCACCTGAACATACCAGCAAGCCACAAAGGATGTGTAATTAAGAATATCATCAAGCAAGTGTTTAACCAAATGCATGATTAGCTATGTTTGTGGTGTCCTAATTAAGCAAAAGTACATATCTCACCATTTCATCTTAGTCGTAGTGCTATTTACATCTTCCCCATCTTGATATTATGGTTCCAGGAACAAAGCAAATAGAACTGTTAATCATTAATTCATAAACTCATAGCAATACAGCCTTTATAATGTACCACATAGCCTTTAAATTTCTAAGCCAAATTATTTCACTTTGGTGGCAGATGGTTATGGAAAGAAATCTGTTTTTAAATCTTGGTTCCCTTTAGTTTCCTGTAATACCCAACTCTAACATATTCAAGCAAAGGTTCAAGTGATAGAAATTAACCTTGTTCCACATATATAGACCAAATTTCCAAATGTGAGAAAGTCAAAGTCTGTGTTCTGTGCTACTTTATTTTATTTAAAATTATGGATTGTGTCACATGGATAATTTCATCAATCTTTCCAGGGTAGTTTTATAAGAAAAAGCCATGGAAATTGATATGCCTCATAGAAGAGCAACAGTTTAGGCCACTCTTTATGGAGGCAAGAATCCAAGAATTGAATAAGAATATACAGTGGCATTTCAAAATCTCTCTGAATAAGAACTGATTGACCAATTACATGTTCTCAGCTGGAAGGTGCTTGTCCTATATACATTTTAAAAGACTGCATTTGCCTTTGTGGATAAATACCATCCACAAGAAAGGAAATTAAGAACCTGGTAGGGAGTGTTTGTTTTGTTTGTTGCAAGTTTCTTTCATCATGAATATATATTTTTAAAATTTTAACAGCACGAATTCACCATTGGAAATGGATAAATATATTTTTTCATGTAAACAAAAAGTGTTTTGTGCTAGAGTGCCATAATTAAGTAATGAAAACAGACTCTTGAAAAAATGAGTTGCTTTACTACTAATTACCGTATTTAAGGATCCCATATTCTATGACTGTTTCCAAAAGGTGTGAAGCAATTATGAAATACTTTAATTTTCATTTGCTATAAGAATGCAATATAGAGAGTAAAAACAAAATGGTGTCAGAATACCAACTTCTCATGCAAAGATAAAATGTATCTGAAAAGATAAAGAAACAGTCTATTTTCAAAATGTAAAACAAATTTTTTTCTTTTAAACTTAGATTATGTTGAAAATTACCCCAATTTTCTCCCTTCACATCATAGATACAGAGAGTTCAAGTGAGGTTTCAAAGTACTATTCAGCCCAAAAAAACCAAGCAATCTTATTGCTTTAAACTAGATTGTAAAATGAATTTTGTATAGAAAAAAAAATCCAGAATCCCTCATGGAGCAGTTTCTCAGTTACAGAGTTATTTGCACATTTTCATGATGGTGAACAACAGTATGCCAGGCAACATTATATTTCTTTTTAAAATTGTGAAATAGTATTTTACCTTCTAGAGGTGGTAATGGTACATACTTTGCGGGGGGGGGGGGGGGGGGAGGGAGATTACTCCTGGGAAAATAAATGTATTTCACTACCATATGTAGGCTTTTCCTCTCCATTTAGTTTATCTTGTTCAATACAAATCAGTATTACTCATAAGAATATTTGAAGGAATATTTGAAGCAAATGGATGATATCTTGATGACAAAATTAAAGTATGAAATAGGCAGATAACTTAGTACATCTGGGATTGGGTTGTCCTGATTTTAAAGAGTCATCCATGGTTGAAAATTACCATGTATGGGCTAATGCATTTTCAAAGTATACATATATATACTTGTGGTGTGTGTGTGTGTGTGTGTGTGTGTGTATATATATATGTATATATTTCAACCAAAATAACATACATGCATTGTAGAAAATTTTAAAGGCACAAAGAAAGAAGTAAAATTCACCCACAACCAAAGAAAACCACTGCTCAGATTTAACATGTATCCTTGAAATCTTTTTCCATGTATATACTTGCATTTCAAAAAAATGAACACTGCACATGCTGCTTTGGAAACTGTAGAGGTTTTTTGCTACACTTAATAAATAATGGGAATCTTCCCATGGTCCAGAATTCTTCTACAAATTATTTGGACTGGCTGACAGATCTACTTTCAATGATGATAACTAATATTTGACACATTTTACATCATGAGCCATTTAAGTTGTGTTGAATTTTCCGACATTATAAACACTGCTGTAGTATATGACATTGTATCTTTGTCTGCAGCTGTGACAATCTTTGTAGGTAAATTCCTATCGAGGCATTGCATATTTTCAAAGCTTTTTGTTCAGTTCTTTTTCATTTTTTCTTTTATTTTTCTTTCTTCTTTTTCTTCCACGTGTGTGCAAGCGTGTGTGAGTGTGTGTGTGAGTGTGTGTGTGTGTGTGTTGGGTTGCTTTTTTTGTTTTCAGATTGCTTGCTTGTTTTTTAATCAATAAAGTGACCCATAAACACTCTCTTCTTGTTTTTCAAAATCAAGACATTAAAAAATTCGAAAAGCTAAAGTTCCCATCGATCAGCTTCCTCCTCCTCAGTTTGGTGTGTAGCTTTCTAATCCTTTCTCTATGTATTTACAGATAACATATGTGTACATAGAGAAAATATGCCATTCTGCTACATAGCCTTAAATACTATGATAATAATTCAAACTGCATTCATTCTCAATGATGATCGTACATCACTTAAGAGGAATAGGAGGGAGGGAAGGAGAAAGAAATAGCAATTACAGGCATGGAAATCGGGCAAAACGAAGATATAAGCTGAGCTAAAGAAGCTAACGACTTCCTTATTTTCTTTCCACAATTGGAAAAAGGCTGCTTAGATTTAAAAAATAAAAAATAAAAAATCGTGACCCATTCTTCAGCTCAAAGTCAGCCCGCAGCGTGTTCAATCCACAGAGGTGCTGAGTGGGTCCCCCGGACGGCCAAGAGAATCAAATCCCTAACAGTCCTGTGCTCCTGTGTGTACTGATGAGCACCACCAAAAATTACCTTAGAAAGTGTCCAAAAGATTTGTAGAAAATGCACAGCAAGCTGGGACTTTTTTTTTTCCTTTATAAGCCACTTTAGGACTAAGCAGAAGAGAATCCCCTCAGTAAGCCCCCGCCTGCCCAGAAAGCGCGCGTGACCGCACGGAGCGTAGGGTGCTTCCTCTCTTTTCCGCAGATTCGGGGATGGCAGAGGGAGACGGAGAGCACCGGGCTTCTGGCGGAACGCAGGGGTGGCGCGGTCACCCTCGCAGCGAAGCAGCCGCGCTGCCGCCGAGGGACCCGGGAGGAAGGAGGGCTGCGGGAGCGCGGGGAGCGCCCGGGGCAGGTACCCGCCGAGCCGCGGAGCCCTGGCCCTCCCCGCGCTCCCTCCCGCGCCCGCCCGCACCTCCCCGGCGCGGCGCTCGGCTCGCGCTGGACCCCGCAGGGTTCAGCTGGGTCATCGCCGGGCCGCCTCATCCTCCCTCCTCCCGACCTTCACACAGAGATGAGCCTCCGGCTTCCTTCCTTCTATTGTGAGATCCACCGTTACCCGTCTCCCCAGCGGGGTCACTCTTGCCTAATATGGGGGGGCACGGGGCGGCCACGGGAGGGGAGCAGATGAAAAGCAATGTAAATAATAAGAGTAATCTGTAACTCCATTCATTTTTGTGTCTTCTCGAATTTTCTCGCAGGGTCTAAGTCAACAAAACCGAACTGACTTTTAAACACAGGGGAACGTAGAAGTTGACCAATTACTCCCTTCGCATTTCTGAGTGTCAAACTGACGCTAAAGCGCCCAGAAAATAAACTTCCTGTCAGTAAAAGCACAGGCTTACAGCTTATGGAAAATACTTTAGAGTCACACTAGACATCAAATAACCGCTACAAAACATTCTGATACTTCAAGCCTGGAAGTATCAGAAACAGATGGGTTCACTTCCTCTCAGTATTTCACGCAAACTCCAAAAAATAAAGGAAGAGACTGGAAAAAAGAGAAAGGAGAAAGAAAAGAAAGAAAGAAGAAAGAAAGAAAGAAAGAAAGAAAGAAAGAAAGAAAGAAAGAAAGAAAGAAAGAGAGAGAGAGAGAAAGAGAGAAAGAGAGAAAGGAAGAAAGAAACCTTTTCCATTTGCTCATCTCATGTTTGAAAATTTTTAGAACACCCAACCCGTTCTAATTATATGGCTTTATCGCTCTGAGAAATTCATTATTATTGCTCCATTAGAGGTGCTGACAAACATTGATCTTCCAAAAAACGTCTGGCTCTTCTTTATGTAAGTCTCTTTTACAAAGGCATACAGTCTTTTGAAAAAAAAAAAATCCCATAGAACTTCTGGGTTCTGGCATCAGAGTTGATTCCATATTGTCTACAAGCAAACTGAATCTTTGCACATGCATCCCTCTTGCAGTCTATCTCCATGGCCCAGAAAAGGGGAGATATTTTGTTATCTTCCTGATTAATATAAGCAAGCGTATTCCTAAGCAGAGGAATCCTTCCTCCCCCCCCAAAAAAGTCACCTGGGTTTTTCTAATTTTTGTCCCAATTTTGTGCATTAACTAAATATTATCGAAAGTGCACTTCTTTCTGAGCTATAGAAAAATCAAGGAGCTATGACTATATCTCCACCTATGTGTAGCTATTTTTTTTTTTTTAAGATTTTTTATTTATTTGACAGAGAGAGACACAGCGAGAGAGGGAACACAAGCAGGGGGAGTGGAAGAGGGAGAGGCAGGCTTCCTGCTTAGCAGGGAGCCCGATGTGGGGATCGATCCCAGGACCCTGGGATCATGACCTGAGCCGAAGGCAAACGCCCAATGACTGAGCCACCCAGGCGCCCCTATGTGTATCTATTTAAATGTTTGTAAACATTTAAATGTTTACAGAGTGTATGGATCGCTTAAATATGGAAGCGCTTGGCATGGTCAAGTACTCCCCACCTTCCGTATGCAAATCTGGTGAAATTCCAGACCCAGTAGATTTGTGAGAAATATTTATTCTTAGAGATATTGCTCTATCTCTGCCTGCTGTCCTCTTTAAGTGGTCTTTCTGTTCCTTCTTCTGGCAAAGTCTATCAAGAGTTAGGATCAAAGATGGAGACCCAAAACTTAAACCAGCTCCTTTCCTCCATCTTCTGTTTATTACATCAAGAGTTAAGACCGGGTGAATTCAATTACTCCTTTGAAGAACACATCTTTGTTTTGAAAGGCAGATCCCTAAAAGCAGCATAACTCGAGCATCTGTTCATCTGAACAGCTCAGAAATGTGCCCAGATTATGCCAACTTCCAATTTTAAACACAATCTGGAGTGTAGGCCCTGGAGCCAGGGTGCCTGATTTGCTGGCTCAGCCGTTGGCCACCTTGTGAACCTAGGCCAGTTTTGTAAGTTTCCTATGGTTCTTTTTCCTTCATCAGTACAATGAGAATAATTATAATATCCACAGCCTTATAAGATCAGGGTAAAAATTTCATTAATACTCATAAAGCTCTTAGTGGCCTGACAGAGGAAATCAGAATTTTTTCTTAGCTAAGTGTACAAGTGACAAGTAGCCTATCTGAATAAATAACTAGAAATGCCCTTTGCCCAGAAAACAGGATATTTAGGCCTTTTTAGGAGTTCTCACAAAGGCCATTTGGTCCATATATTAAGTCGATGTCTCAGGTACCTCTGTGGGGCAATGAGGGCCCAGGGCTTCCTTCTCCACCATCTTGCTGATGTCACTTGCCATAAGCCTCTTTAAATGTTTTTCCCCCCCTTTCTTCTTCTTCTTCTTTTTCATTTTTTTGTTTTTGTTTTTGGTATAACATTAGTGCCATGCCCATGATAGGCACCCACTAAACAATTCTGTAATGAATGAATAAGGAAAGAGTAGACTTATGACTTCATTTTTTAATAATGGGGGGGCAGAGTAGGGAGCGTGAGGTTGTAATGAAGCTTAAGTACCTCCCTTACCACCTGCTGGAAGTTTGGATTATTGTGAAGGACAGGAACTGAGAATTCTGAGTCCAGTGACCAAGGAAGGAGGTTCTAACGACAGAGCCGGTGGCAGCAGATAGAAGCAGAGACAGCTGTCCCACAGGAGAAACAGCTCCTGGGAGTCATGCTGTTCCTAAGCTTTGGCTCCTCCAAAAATCGTGGAATGTCTGCCATGCCTAGTACCCGCCTCTGGCAACAATGGGGATAATAGAGCAGAACTTTCCTTTCAGGGTCCTGGCCCCACCATCTACTATTCTGGGCAAGTCTTGTACCACTTGAGCCTCAGTTACTTCTTTCAAAAGGAGGCTAATGCAGCAGGTTCTGAGTATGCAGCAGGCAAGTGAGTATGTCTTGAAAGTGCTTTGTGATCTACATAAAACAGGACAAAAAAAGGAAGTCAAGGGCATTGTCATATTTGAATTAGGAAAGAAATGAAATTAGGGTTAGGCCGAGGGGAGACATCCCTAAGAATGTAGATGGCGTAAGACCAGACCAGGTTTTAAAAGGAGATTATGGACTCTCCATTTGGGGAGGGAACTTGCAGGAAAGGAGAGGAAGGAATATCTTTTGAAAGGGGGAGTATGTAAAGGGCCCCTGAAGGTAATTTTTAGATCTTGGATTTCATAATTATGTGGCCTCTAAGAACAGGCACTGTGGTACCTGAGAGGTGCTCATGACTGAGTAGGTGTCCCCTTTCCTGTTTTGTCAAGAGGCACAAACTAATATGGCCTACAAGTGTGCTGGGATGTGAGAGAGGATGGCATCTGGAAGAAATAGAAAAGCTGTAGACTGGGCTGGCTCTACAAGATCTTGTTTGATGGGTAATTTCTTTAGAGAGGGTAGTCTACCTGGGCGCCATCTTGTTTTTAAATATCGCCACCAGGTTTTTGGGGTCTGAAGCTTATACAATTTGGAGGCCCCTCTTTGAGGAAAAGATCATGAAATTACAAAAAAAAAAAAAAAAAAGCCAAAATGAAGCACAGGGTCTTGAAAGGGGCCAATGCGAATGAGGGGCCCTGAAGCCTGACCTTCAGTAGCTTCCTGGCAAGCCAGCCTTGCCTACCACCACATTATTACCTGTGCTTCCCAGTGTGAGGAGCTGGGGTTCAGAGAAGTGAAAGAACTTGCTCCCGGTGATGCAGCTGACGAGAGGCAGAGCTGGAAGCAGCTCCCAGTCAACTGGTCTCCAAGACTCTGCGGCTGTACTTACAAGTAGGGTGGAGCCTCTGTTCTGACCTGTGTACATATGGGATTGCTGGGGCCTCTGCTTCCTGAGAAGTGTTTGCTCCTGACTCTGAGACAGTAGCTAAATGCTGAACATCCTTGTGTGTGAGCATTCCAGAAAACCTAGAGGTTTCCCAGGGCTCAAAGGCTTGTAGGTTTGATGATGGAAGCCTTCAGTGAGGGTAACCAACAACACTGATCATCTGTGAGTGTTAAAAGAAATAGTGTTTAAGGCTATGATAAAATAGGTAGCTCTAGTGTCCACAGTGGGAGTCGGCAACATGGTCGCAAAGGTGACCCGAGAATGATGAAGATACCCAAGACCCAGCCTAGCACCATCTTTCTCCAACTGAAGATAAAAACTGAGGCCCAGAGAGGGTCAGTCTTGTCATAGGCAATGATCTTTTACAAGTTCATAAAAAGGACATGAGAAGATGTCCTTCACTGACACTGAAACAAAAGGGGGCACGGGAACTTTCTGATGCAAGCAGGCAAGCAAGTGACTGCTCCCCTTGTTGAAGGTCACACAGATTCCAGTGGCAGAGCTGGAACTAAGAATGTGCTCCTGGGGTTCCAGTTCTTCATCACCCACATCATCACTGGGGTTTCCGTTCCACAAAGCATCCTTTATTTACTTCCTCAACAAGGATGGTAATGCTACTTTCAGGAGTGGAACACTTAACCATGCGTTTTGACTTTTGCCTAATCTTGGTGATAAACAAAGCAGCCTCCATGTATTTTTCATCCTACAAGATGCTTGGGAAAACCTTCAATCGTGATCCTTGCAAAGAGAGAGAGAATTTTCCACAACTCTTCACCTTAAGCCATTTAATTTTATTTCCTGATGCTTTCTATAGTTGACCAAAAAGTTAACCCCATCGGGGATATGGGTGGAAAAAAATTAGCATGGCCTTTTTCTTTGGCTTCCGTGAAGCACATATTTTCACGTCCTTTTTACTAAATTTTAAAAGACCATTGCCCGTGTCAAGACTTAAGATGGTCCATCTCCAGTAATCTGGCTACATCATTACCACGATTTCACCAATACGTAAAGGTTACTGATGATGAAGGAGTTTATCTCTCCCATTCCCTACCTTCCTCCTTTTTTTTTTCTACCCTGGATACCTCTCGAAAATGCTCAAGATGGATCCCTAAAGCTGTGCTGTCCAATAGAACTTTTTGCTATGATGGAAATGTCCTAGATGGGTACTGTTCAATATGGTAGCCATTAGCCACATGTGGCTACTTGAGGATTTGAAATTTGGTTATTTGGACTCAGGAGCTAAATTTTAAAATTCATTTTATTTTAATTAAGTCTAAATTTACATAGTCACATGTAACTGGTGGATACAATGTTGGACAGTGGATATAGAACACGTCCACCATCAGAGAAAATTTTGTGAGACAGCATTGATCTAAAGGGTTTACCCTCAGGCAAGAACCTTGAGACTCTGTCCCATCTCTGACTTTGAGCTAAGCTTCATCTTTTGGGCTCAGGTCAAAGAGAGGCCTCCAGGAGGGCTTAGTGAGAGACTCTGCGGCATCAGGATGAAAAGAGTCAGGGCAAGGTGGAATCACCTCATTGGTCCCTATACAATAAAACCCTAGAATATATAACAGAGAAGGAATCTTAGAGACCTCTACTCCCTGCCCCTCTTTACAGATGAGAAAACTGAGGAGCAGTCAATTAATGACTTGGCAAAAGTTAACACAACCACTTAGTGGTTCTTCCCTGGTCAGGTGCATTCGAGTTCTGAGAGGTCAGGGCAAGTCATTCTCTTTTCGTTCTTTCAAAGTGTGCATATTGTGTCTTTTCTCTGTGGAAGGATTGATTCTTGGGGGTAGGACCAACAGGGTGGGAGACATGAGTTGGGGCCCCTTGGTGGGGGAGGAGGGGCTGGCTGTTCATCAGCTGATCTCAAAGGGCTATACAGTGGACCGGATGGAGTGACAGCATCTCAGTTTGCCTGGACAGACCCAGTGGTAGCACTGAATGTCCCACAGCCCAAGAAGCACCTTAGTCCGGAGCAAATCAGGATAGATATTCACCCTAAGCCCAATACTAACAGTACTGATATTCCAGAATCCAGAGGAAGCAGAGAATCAAGGCAAGTATTACACTTGTGTGGGTGGCTCATGCCTTTGTTTTATGGATTTGGAGAAAAAGAAATTTCCTGGGATAATATCCTGGTATTTCTCCTTTCGTCTGCCTTCAGTTGTTCTCAACTAACAACCCATAAGCAGCCCCGCTTTTTAATGGACCGTGGCTCCTGGCAGAACATTACTTTTCAAAATATATCTTTAAGAGACCATAACACAATTTAAAAACAGAGATATGGACTGATTCACCCACAATGTAGAACTCTGCTCTGGAGGCTGAGATTGGCTGTTACAATGTGAAAGCGTTGATCCAGGCAGCATTCATCTGCACCAAACCCTGTTTTAGTGCAGGTCTGGGGATTCCTTGCGGCGTCTTTAAGAACATCCTGCCTCCACTCCAGTTTGTCCCAGACAGAAGCATTATTCAGGTGCTTCTTCACCACCTGGACACAACATCAATTGTCCAAAGCCCTAGGATGAGGGTGACAGCAGTGTACCAGAAAGGGTCCACGGTTAGGAGACTAGAACCTGGGTTCTAGTTTTAAATCTGCCCTGACCTAGGTTGTGTGCCTTTGGGAAAATCACCTAAAGGCCACGAGCCTCAGTTTCCTCATCTGCAAAAGAGAGATTCCAATGCCCATCCCGACTGCTTTAGCAGAGAGAGGGTAGTCCATGTGAATGGGCTTTGGAAAGTATAAAACACAAGGACAAAACATGTAGCTCAGGCCTCTGACTGGTGGAGCTGACCTTGGAAAAAATGTCACTGTAAGTGGAGATCAAGCACAATTACTGGGCCCCAAGATGAACCTTCACTTAACATCACCTGCCTCCTCGAAGGACAGGAAAGGAGACAGATGAAGGTAGGAAAGGAAGAGCACAAGTAAGCGCTAGGCAAGGGAGTTTATCAAAAGCCTAGGGAAGTAAAAAAAAAAGCCACATTATCGCATTCTGGCAAGCTCTTCTGTAACAAAGACTAACTGCAAAGTGGGTCATTTAAAATAAAACACCAGAACAAAGGCAAGACCCCTAAAGGCAAAAATATGCGTAAGACTCATATTCTATTAATATGTATTTATGTATGGAATCTCTAGTCTTGGAATCTATGTCAAGATATTTCTTTCTTGCTATTCCTGCTTGCATACAGAACATCGCAACAATTAGATTGTCCTCATCTGAAGCCTAAATCAAATTCCTTTTCCTAGAATGTTTTTTACTGGAAAGCCCCTAAGTTAGTTAGCTTTTACCACAATAATTATCACATAATAAACAATCGCCAAACCTCAGTGTCATGCACCGGTAAAAATTTATTTTTTGCTCATGAGTCTAAGGGCAGTTCTGCTGACCTTGTTTGAGCTCACTTACGCACCTGTGGTCAGCCATGGGTTGGGCAGACAGACGTGCTGATCTTGGCTGGGCTCTCGTATACGTTTAGGCGTTCGCTAACTGATACAGAATAGTCTCTTCTCTCACCCGTGCAGATAAAATACAGGATACCAAGTTCAATTAGAATTTCAGATGAATAAAAAAGGAATTTTTTAATGTAAGTATATCCCCAAGTTTTTGCTGGAAACCCAGCTGTATCTCTCATTCCTCTAGCAGGTGAGCCCTGGCCTGTCTTTGTCAGGTAGGGAAAGAGCAGTGGAAACACGCACAGCTCCGTGGGGTCTGGGCTCAGAACAGGCACATCATTGTGTTCTGTTGGCCAAAGCAAGTCACAAGCCCAGCCCATATTCAAGGACTGTAAAGTCACACTGAGAAAGACATACGAGGAAGGTGAAGAATTGGGGCCATTTTGACAGTCAATCTACCACAACCCCCAACGGCAAAGTCACCACCAAAATATGTCGGTACAAAACCCTACAAGAAAAACCCTACTCAAATGTCACCTTTCCATTCTGCTAAAATACAGAAGAGGAGTGGCTTGATGACGTGGTTAGGGCATTAATTATAGGGGAGAAGGACTGGGTTCTAGTTTGTCTTTGTAAATCATTTATTTCCTTTGTTTTCTTGGGCAGATCACTTTTTCTCTGGTGCTCAGTTTCTTCATCTATAAAATGGTAAGTTTGCACTCTTAAGGCCATGCTGCTCTAAGATTCGATATTCTTGAATATTTTAACTCAAGCAACTTGCCTTTTTCCATCATTTCCCTACAGCAAACTCTTCTAGCCTAATCGACTTCATGACTGTATTAGCAATACTATAACTTAAAACCACCCATTATGGTCCTCATTGACTGCTCCTGTATTCAAAGTAAATTCAATCACCAAAACATATCCAATAAAAAAATGGAAATCTCCAGGCCAAGGGGACATCAGCTCCTGGCAAGGAATAAGCCTCTTGAATAAATAAATCTGCTTTGCTCAATATTTCCCCCTCTTGATTTGAAGAGAGACAGTAACCCTTTTTCTGTCATTGAATTAATTTGCTAGAAGTGGCTGTAATTTCTGTATAAATCCTGAGATTGTTTCTAATTTACATGTTATATATGAATGTTTATGCATGCAGTGCTGGCCTAATGTTCTCCAGGGATCCTCATAGAAACTGTATGAATCATGTAAACAAAATTAGACGGAAATAAAAAGAATGTATGATATTTTCTTCACTAGCACTAATTTTTTTCTAAGTTTGGTTTTCTCCATAATGGTCTTCCTGCTGACTTTAATTATATTTATGGCACAATTATCCTGTGCTGGGTACATCTCCTGCGCCCGCAGCTCATTTGGCGTCTGTCTGGTTTGGGAAATGCCCTGCAGACAGAGCGGTGGTGTGGCTTGTTCAGCATTTGTCCTCCTGGGGGCTGGTGAGGAGGGAGGGGGGAGAGAAGGTCTTACAGCGGCATCTCCATGGCTTTTGCTCCCTGCCTCATCCCACCTCCTTTCTTTTTTTAGGAGGATGGATTCAAGTCGTGGACAAAACAGAAACCACGTCCGGGAAACTTCCTCTCTCTGTGGCCTCCCCGGAGTGCTATTTGAAGACCATTACTGCCGTTAATTAATGATTTGTCAGCTGTCTGCACTAATTTTATGGCATTTATGTATGCACATGCATTGCATTTTAGTTCATTTTCACAGACTAAACCAAACACAACGAGCGTGAAATATGAATTCAAGTCTCTGGTCTGTTTTCAGCAAGAGCCCCGCTTAGCTGAACTGGTCCTATCTGGTGGGATCAGAGGGAGGGTATGCTCGCCTGCGGCTCTGCTTTGCTGGGAGGTCCTTCCAGGAGGAAAGGAGCAGGCTGCTTATTTGGGGATAATCACCAGCTTGATAGTCAAGATGCAAATGTCACAGCTCTTTTCGGAAAATTAAGCTGTTCCAGGTTTCCTGCATGTTTGTCTGAAGGAGGGGTCAACACGTCCTGAGACTCCTTCCTTGTCATAATCTCACTTCTCTAAGTAGCGAATACTGTATGTGTGATTATTTTGGTCTACTACTGGGGTCGATCCCTGCCACAGTGTATCCTAGAGACTGCAGTACTCAGAAATATGAGCCGTTTGCTTTGGCTCATCTTCAAAACTCCTCAAGCCCAGAGATTCAGAATTGTGGACTGTTTTGCCATGAGTGGTCTGCTTTCTCTCACTTCTCTAGGCTAACCCACATCAGACCAGGTCATCCCCATCCAAGCATTTGACCATCCCCTTCCCCCAAAAATCAAGGAGAAGTATAATTTTGCCTAGATTTAAGTAGGATACAGCACAGTGGTTCCATTTTTGCTTAACAATTCAACCACAACCACAACACACAAAAACACTGTAATTCACGCTGTGAGGTTTAGAGGAAGATACAGCACAAACGTGACATGGTCCTTAGGCAGAAGGGAGAGCCACACACGCTCACCGAGCACCTACTGGGAGCCCAGCCTTGTGCTCTGTCCAGTCTCATCCTTACGATAGCTCTGCATATATTAGCTTTTTGCAGATGGTGAATCAGAGACTTAAGGAAGTTATCTCCAGGGGAGAAGAAACACAACTAAAGAGAGAATCTCACTGTGAGGTGCTAAGCCAGGCCGTCCCTGCCAGAAATGCAGCAGAGGCTGGGAAGAGAGAAGGATGAGCATAAGCTGGAGGAGACGGTTAGGGGAATCGCACGGAAGGTTTGGTGAGAACTGGATAGCTGTATGGGCATGAGAAAACATTCCATCAGAGAATCCAAGTGAGGAATGAACACATGTTCTCAAGGAGCAGGGAGGGTGTTGGCTTGCTTAAAGGCCCAGGCTGGGGCAGGAGGAAACCGGTGAGTTCTAGGGGCCACACTCCAGACTGTGTTTAAAAAATTGGAAGTTGGTTATGGTTTGTCTCCCTCTCTGGTTTCGTCTCGTTTCATTTTTGCCCTCTCTTCCCCTATGATCTTCTGCCTTGTTTCTTAAATTCCACATATTAGTGAGATCATATGATAATTGTCTTTCTCTGATCGACTTATTTCGCTTAGCGTAATACCCTCTAATTCCATCCACATCGTTGCAAATGGCAAGATCTCTCTTCTTTTTTTTTTTTTTTTTTTTTTTTGATGGCTGCATAAAAGCCTCTTAATCTTAGGAAACAAACTGAGGGTTGCTGAAGGGGAGGGGGGTGGAGGGATGGGGTGACTGGGTGATGGACACTGGGGAGGGTATGTGTTGTGGTGAGCACTGTGTGTTGTGTAAGACTGATGAATCACAGACCTGTACCCCTGAAACAAATAATACATTGTATGTTAATTAATTGAATTCAAATTTTTAAAAAATTGGAAGTTGGCCAATTGAGGCGCAAGTCTGAGCTGCTCAGCGTGGTCAGAGAAGGAAGGATAGTGACCCACAGGGACATACAATCAAACGGGTCCTTTTACCTCTTGGATGGGGCTCTGAATTTAGCCAGAGGACCCTTCTACACTCAGTGGGACAGTTGCATTGAGCACATAAGAGCACATGTAAACACCACTACTCTCCAAAACAAGTAATAAAGTGAATGCCCACAATGTGAGTATGAGAGCTGGACACCTTACTATTCCAGATGTCTGAGAGGAAGAGCATCAACGATGGCATCAAACATATCCAACATAACATCATCTCCTTTTGGCAGTTTTCCCTATTTCTAGATTTCCTTAGGACAGTGCAATTAATTCTGATATGCTTATGTTCTATTCCAATACACCACACGTACTACCTTGTTTATTCGTCTGTCTGTATGAACATGAAGATTTTGGTAAAGGTGCGAAAGAAGCAAAGTAAATTTGGGGAGATTATAAGGCAGAAACACGTTTTTTTAAAGTTTTCCTTTCCAATATTGAATCAATTTGAGAATTCAATCAACAAGGTCAAAACTAGGTCACACATCCTGACTTCCTTACACCCACAGCTTAATAATCTAAAAATAAAAATCAATTCTTGTCTGAGAGTTGTGAAGAGATCATAATTGCTTTAGAGTGAAGCTCAGAACGACTGCACCTTCTCCCATCTTCCATTTCTCGGAGATGAGAATATCATTTTTCAAGTCCAAGGCACTGTCAGTATTAGATTGCATGGTAACCAAGTAGAAAAATCTGTTCGAGATGAAATAATTCTCATCATTATACTCGTTAGGCAGAAAGGAGGGCCCTTCTCTAATGTTGCCTATAAAGATGGCAGAGAAGTAATATGAAACCAATTGTTGGTTAGAAATGTTTTCCCTTAAAAAAAAAAAAACGGTCTACAGTCGTTTTTCTTCCTGCTATCGCAGTAATATTTTGATTCGAGAACTCACTTTGATTTTTATAGAAAACTGGTTACCTCTTTTCCAGCTACTGCAGTTTTCTCTCTCTTTAATCTCAAGACCCAGATGTGTTCCGAGCTCTGTTACATTACGCATTTTAGCTGTGAGCCTGGCCGGCTCGGATTTCTGATTTGTTTGCTTTATTAGATTTTGTGCCATTAAATAAACCCTTGGAATTCTAGAACGCTAATGAATTTCTCATCATAGCTACACATCCATTTGCATATGTGGGCATTTGTAATGGGGACGGCTTTCCATTTTTACTAGCACCTTCTTATAGAAGTATTTAGCCTCCCAACTATCCACAGTGTTTCAAAACCAATTACCGGAGTTTTCATGAAATTTTAAAGTACCTATCAAGAGTCTTTTAACTGTAAAGATCAGCCATAAGATGGAAATGAAAGAGTCCATTAAATTCTCATTATAGGAAGAGAAATTCTCTGCCACCTTTTCTGATTTCTACCCCACAGGAATGTAACCACCCCCCTCCCCCAGCTATCCCTAGAGATGGCTCCCTATTAAAATCCAAAGGCTGGTGTGGGAGGTGTCAGTGGAGTCCCTGGCATGCCGTCCTCATCCTCAGTCTCGGTCACAGGTAGCTCTGCACGCCCTGGTCTGCTGCCCCAATCCCCACACGCCACACCAACCCTGCTTGACCCGTTCTCCATCTGCCACCATCGCAACACAATGGTCTCCACTGCCTTGGAGAAGCAGAACATTCCTCCTGAGGCTCTCAAACACGATTTTTAATCAAAATTTAGACATTTCCACAACCTGAGTTCTTTTAGACCAAGCCAACTTTCTTTTAAGCCCCGTCTGTTCTGTGAGGCCAGCTAATTAGCCTGCCTGTACCAGAAGTACTCACTTTTTATTACCTTTGGAAAACAAAGCCAGGTTTGAGGAAGTGTTGGATGTAAGCTGTCTCCAAAACCTCAGGAAGGGAACCCCCACCTTCCAAACCCCCTCCTCCTCCCCAGCAAGATTTGTGGTCTGGTTAGAAGGACCATTTAGATGATGAAAGGAAGCAGTGGACAGCCCCTGATTTATAACCAGTGTGATTTTTTTTAATATCCACCAAATTAATATTTTTATGTTTGTTCCCCCATCAAGATGGTTGCTTCGGTTTGAATTTCAACGAGGGGAGCCTGCCAAGATCATGTAGTAAAACGGGAACTGGATCATAAATCCCAGCAGGGGTGGGAGAACGTAGGACAGATTGCTAACACCTTTAAAAAAATTTAAACAACAACAACAAAAAAATAAAGGGCAGGAATTTGCTTTCAGGCAGAGCAGGCCCAGGAGGGACTGGGAGAGACACGGCGGCCCAATGTGGGAGCTGCTCTGCCCTCCCAGGGCTGCTTCTCCGAGGACCCGAACCCAGAGAAAGTCACCCCGGCAGTTAAATCAGGCCCCGGGGGCTCTTCGTCCAAAGCCCGTGATGTTTCTCTGGGATGTGTGTTAGAGATAAGGCAGAAAGGCTCTCAGAGGAGCACCTTCCGGAAAGTGGAGTCCCTCTGCATCCCTCCGGAGTGGCCACTCACCCCGCTCATCAAAGTCTCCTTTCATTGGTGCCAGGCCGAGGGAAAGAAATGCGGCTGGTAAGACAGAGTTGGAAGCTGGAAGAAGAAAGCCATGTGTTTCCTTCCTGAGACCAAAGTCATTGCCCTTTGAGGAAAAAAGAGCTTTTACAAACTTTCTGGATGGACATATCTCGGAGGGGAACACGTTGACTACTCTCGCACCCTCCCTGTGTACCAGTGGGGGAAATAGAAGCCCTTATTGGCTTGGTTTTAGAACAGGTTTACTATATTTGAGCATATATATGGAAAAGTAAACACCCTTATAACCCACCTTATTATTACACCGATTCGGATAAACCACAGGTCCAATCATGTCGGCTGAAACATAACTACTACCCAGAGGCAAGGCCTGATATAACTCAGTTGATGGCCTATAAAACAGATGCTAGTCCTGTCTGTCAGCACCGGCATTAGAAAGGCGTTGCACTAATCCGCCTCGGTGGACAGCACTAAATCCTTGAGCAATGTTGTTTTTTCATCCTGTCACTTGCCTATCTTTGGGTCTTAGGACACACAATGTGGTCATGGGAGCCAGACGACCTCCGATGAGGGACACCTCTCCGGCGTCGCAACTTCACCGGGAGCTGAGTCTCACAGAAAGCTGATTACAGACCAAAGTGCCTTTTCTCATAACACTTTGCTTTGCCCACTCTGGGTTCAGAGCCAGAGTCATTGCTGAGACTTTCAGAAAGCTTCGAGAAGCCAAAGGTGAAGATCCCCAGGGGCACCAGGTGCATATATAGACTTAACACTGAATAGGAATGCACAGAGGAACCCAGAATCTGGCTCTAGTTTTTGGTGCAAGGATATAAACATTTTTAATTTGTCAGTAATGGACATTTAATTACAATGATAAGGGAGAATTATTTATATATATGTATATATATATATATATATATATATATTACCTTATAGATATATTACCTTACCTAAATATATATATGTGTGTGTATATATATATATAAGGTAATATTCAGTTTTTAGTTTAATAGCCTAAAACTTTAGCAAACTCACACAAGTCCCCACAAGTGGAACACAAGTTTGGCACAAACTCAAAACAAATTTTTCTAGAAAAACATTAGGAGGACAATTCCTGAAATTGGAATAAGGTCTGTAAGTTAGATAATAATATTGTAGTAATGTTGATTCCTGGATTTCATAACTGCACTCTGGTTACAGAAATGAATTTGGGAAATACACACTGAAGTATTCAGGAATAAAGGGGAGGCATGTCTACAACTTAGTCCCAAACCATTTAGAAAAGTATTAATACACACACACAGATATGCACACGTAATTCACACACACACACACACACACACAATGATACAGCAAACATGGTATAATATTTACAGGGGAGGAATCTGAACAAAGAGTATACAGGAATTCTGTGCGCCTGGGTGGCTCAGTTGGTTGAGCGACTGCCTTCGGCTCGGGTCATGATCCTGGAGTTCCGGGATCGAGTCCCACGTCGGGCTCCCTGCTCGGCGGGGAGTCTGCTTCTCCCTCTGACCCTCTCATGCTCTCTCTGTCTCATTCTCTCTCTCAAATAAATAAATAAAATCTTTAAAAAAAAGAAAGAGTCTACAGGAATTCTTGGTACTATTTTTGCAAATTTCATGTGGATCTAAAATTATTTCAAAACTAAAAGTTAAAAAAAAGTCTTCCTATTTAGGTCCCCAGAGTTACTGTCTCTTTCGAATTTTATTTTTTAAATTTAGTTTTTAAAAGGAGGTATAGTTGACATACAACATTATGTTAGTTATTCAGATGTACAGCATAATGATTAGATATTTGTCTAGATTGCAAAGTGATCACCACTGTGAGTCAACATCCATCACCATACATAGTTACAGAATTTTTTTTTCTTGTGATGAGAACTTTTAAGATCTACTCTCAGCAACTTTCAAATATGCAGTACAGTATTGCTAAATAGAGTTACCACATTGCACGTGACATCCCCAGGACTTATTCATTTTATAGTTGGAAGTTTGTACCTTTTGACCCCCTTCACCCATTTCACCATCCCTCCACCCCCACCACTGTCTCTTATTTAAAATAAAAGCCCAATAGAGTGTATTTGTAAGTTCCTTTATTTGTTTCCCCACATCAATCTAAAAACAGATTTGATGACAGTTCTTACTATTTTAGATATCATTTAGGACCCTTAATCTTGAAGAAAACTAGAGGATAAGTGAGCTGGAGACAAGACTGGCAAAACACAGGTTGCTACCAGTTAAACAAATGTCCAGAGAAGAGGAATTCTGGAAGCAGAGGACCTGGATTCTCTAGGCCTACAGAGTTCCAAACTATGGGATATTTACCTCTGTGGCCCTTGGCTTCCTCATCTATAACGGGCATAAAGGCAGGGCCGTTTTAAGTTTCAACACAGGATGGGTTGTCCCGGTCGGGCCTGTCACCTACAGAGTGTTCAACCAACAGTGGAGTCTAGTCTAGCTCTGCACCTCTTCCCACCGCGAGTCTCCTCGTCTGGAGCAATGGCAGCCCACGGCATGTGCTAGGGGTCACGGTGGGCCCCATGTTTACTGAGTGTAAGTGCCCACACACTGAGAAAGGAGGTGATCACCAAGGCTCTGCTCCCCCATAACATAAGCCTTTCTCCGTATTTCTTTCTTTGGTAATGGAAACACCCCAACCATACTCCTTCCTGCTAATCAAATCCCATTTGGGCTGAAGGCTTGCTGACATTTATTAGTCCAAGCCTGCTTTTCAGAGATTTCCACTCACTTCGAGCTAAACATGTGGTCCCCAGCCCCGAGCTGAAAGGAAAATCGTTCTTTTCTTCTTTCTCTTTTTGACCAGAAACACCATTCTGCTGCCATTGGAAATTGATGCATCTGAGTACAGTGTCTGGTTCCCCCACGCCGCAGATGAACATGGCCCAGGCTCCACACAAGCACACGTGCACACGCAAACACACACGCGCGCACACACATTCTCAGCCCATAAAAGTCAACCACACCAGTGCATGTCTAAAACCCGCCACTCAGGAAACACTGTCTCCCTTCTGGAACTTTTGGAGATGTGGACAATGTCCCGTCACGGAGCATGTGTGTAGCTTGAGCTGGCGATAAATCGAGGCGCTAATCCTGATGCACAACAGCACCTGCAGAACAGGGAAGAGCGCCTCAGCAGAGGACACACACATAAATCACATTTATTTTCATAGCACATTTAAATAACGTTTTGGCCCTGGGGATTTTCCGCCAAGTAATGAAGCATCACCCAATGAGAGTCCGCGACGTCGCCCGGATCCGTAATGCCCCTTACAGCAGAGGAATAAAACCTGTGATTTATATGGATGCCATCGGGGCGGGCGAGGGGCTTCCTCGCCTTTGCACGAGACATTGCTCTGCATCCGGATTAGAGATGAGATTTATCTGTAAAATAAACAAAGAACAGGCACACCCTCCCCTCCCCCACTTTTCTCCCTTAATCACATCAGATGAGATAGGGAACCCACACGGGCACACACGTGCACTCCCTCAACAGCACGCACCCACTGCTACACACACACACACACACACACACACACACACCACGGACAGGTTTATTATGAGATAGGAGAGTGAACAATCTTGATAAAAGATGGTAATTTGTACACTGATGAAGATCGGTTTTGTCAACAGTTCCTTAGAGTAGGGGTCCGGGGTGTGGGCTTTCACTGTCCCTCCCTGTGAGCGTGGGCGCCTGAGACCCGTCACACTGTGGAGAGGAACCAGGTCTCTCCCACGCCCTGCAAGGTGACCATCCAATTCCAGGTCCCCTGCCACTTTCTATCTTCTTGTTTGGAAGGAAAATATGACCTCGTTCTAACAAGATTTTCCTTTGGCCGGTCATATGGGTGGTTGCCCCTGGCCACTTAGGATACATTGCAAACTGCTCTGTTGAAACCATCACGAGTTCTCTCTCTCTCTCTCTCTTTCTTTCTTTTTCTTCCTTTTCACTCTTTCTTTCCTTGGCAGTCATTTATTCTCTAGAGCTCAATGGGATTCCATCTATGTTTTCACTTGAGGCTACTACGTAGCTTGTTAAGCGTAGGTTGCTCCTGACAGAGAAATATGCAAACTACATTTCAGTGGAGCACAACCCTGTGAAAGCATGATGTATCGTACATGGATTTGGATATGCTACAGTTCATTCCACAACTGCCAAAATATTTCAACTTCATCCAGAAAACGCTGAAATGAGGACAATAACTCATGTTGTTATGGTGCTTTCCAGTTAGCAAAGGACATCCATGTGCTATGTATTATTATCACAGTTGGTCTTCACACAAGCCTGGGTGACAGGTAGGGGGGTAGGCAGGGCATAATCTTAGATGTAGTCCTTGTGCTTGGAGAAATCACTGCTGCTTCAAGGATCCAAAGGCGCTTTATTTTTTTGCCTCAGGTTCACGAGTTTCAGGATCACTGGAGAACCCAAAAGCAGAAAGTCTCATGCTTTAATACGGAAAACCCTACCATGGCTAGCCAAGGGTGGAAAACGGATGGCTGGTGGCAGCCTTGAAGGCGGGGATACTAAATAGTCAGTTTCACTTGAATCAACTTGGAGTTGAGGTCAGAATTTCTGGATGCCACCTGGCTATTTCTAAATGAGGGCTGTTTCCCAGGAAAACACATTCTCATATTTACTGATGTATATTCCATTTTCAAGCCAAAGGGTGAACTTTTCATTTGCTCAAATCTGACTTTTGTGAAATGGAGAGGGACTATAATATTACTTTGTGCAAAGTTTCCCACGCCTCAAGGGAAGGTAAGTACACTTCCAGATGTTGGTCCAGGTCACAAGCTTGGAATAAAGGAACACTACAGCCCATTACTCTTTGCAGTGGTCACCTTAAAGAAAGTCCAGAGCGATCCCGTATATCTGCATGTAACTGTACTCTTTGCTTCTTGTCATTTTAATTTCTCAAATTTGTTCTGAAATTGTATCTTAGCCATCCATATAGCAAGGGGTTTTTAATGTATAAAGGTGATTGCCCCAAATTAACATTTTAAAAAAGGCAATTAGGAAAACATCATTGCCTGGCAAGACTAAGCCCAGTGTTGGAGAGGGGCTTGCCCCCTTAAAAGTAGGGTAACCGCCCATGGCAGCTTGCCTGGGGCAGTTCTGGCTTATGTTATCATCCTGGCCTAATTATTAATGGCCTCTTTTTCAGCTTCACGACTGTCCCAGTTTGGATGCTAAATTATATAGTCACCCTGCCCAAGAATGGTAGGAAAATCCAGCTGAAATCGTCTTATATTTTTAAGGCTTGGAAGCAACCTGAAGCCCAGGAAGCTGGGGGAGTGAAGAAGAAAAAGAGGAATTTGTGCAGTCAGTTCGATTGTTCAGGCGTGGAAGACTTGGTGAGATTGTATCTGTTTTGCTCATGTAATTCTAATTATGAACCAATAATGTGGAATAGAACTAATTTCATTATAACCACTAGTCTGCAATAAAGCAAATGCACAAAATAATTTGTTGAGTCATGAGGCTCAGATAGAGCTGAACTCCGGTGCTCGTGCGGGTGCCAAGAGGAAGGCCATCCCGCACCATCTCATCTCACCGAGCAAGGGCAGCGGGCGGGTGCAGGGAGCTTGTCTGTGCCGACTTTGGTCAGTGAATTGCAAGGAGATGGAAATGTCATCTTAATTAGATTCTGGACAGTGTGAAAGCTGGGCCCATGGGGCCGCGGGAGCAGTGACCACAGCACGCCTCTCTGCCTGGCCAGCTCCATCTTGTTCTCCAAGACAAAGACCAGAACCTTCCAGGAACCTTCGCTGACCCTCCCTGTCCTTTATTTGCATCCCCGCCCCAGGGTCTCCCCACAATAAGCACTCAGAGAGTGTAGAGCTATTCCTCCGAGTTTCCATATCCTCCCAGTCACATTGGGCCCAGAGCACTTAACACCTTCAGTAACAGTGTTTCCTCCTCTGTCTCCCCTTCTGGAGCCTTAGCTGCTGCTGCTGCTTCTTTATTTTTTTAACATTAATTTCTTTTTTTTTTTAAGTAATCTCTACACCCAACGTGGGGCTTGAACTCACAACCCCAAGATCAAGAGTCACAAGCTCTTCCGACTAAGCCCGCCAGGCACCTGAGCCTCAGCTTCCTGAGGTCAGTGACATCGTTCCTCGCTGCACGTCTCCAGCCTTGCCTGGTGTCGTACATAGAGGCACTCGGTCCTTGTTTGTGGGATGGGCGTATGAGCGGGCTGAGCCCCACTTGAAAACAAAAATAAGTAGTATAATAATGGGTACAGGATGTATATCACGCACTTAGTACATGGCATGAGATAAATGTCATATATACATCATGTATCTCTCCAATTTTTAAAAATTGTGGTAAGAAACATATAACATAAAATTTAGCATCTTAACCATTTTTGAGCGTACAGCTCAGTGCTATTGAGGACATTGACATTGTTGTGCACCAGATCTCTAGAGCTTATTCATCCTGCAAAACTGAGTGATGTTGTATATTTCAAGTGCTTTATAAGCATCATCTCATTGAAACCTCACAGTACTAGAGGTATTATTAGGGATAATTATTATTAATACAGGCACAGTGCATACTTAGTATTCCCTTTTTGAGAGGAGAAGTTAGGTAACCAGCCTAAGGTCACACTGAAGCCAACTTTGGAATGCGTACATTTTCCTTACGTTCCGCTCCGTGGTTTTACACTAAGTACAAATTCCATAAAACTGTGGATGTGTAGAAATTGAAGGTTTGTATTTCACTTCTGCCATGTCTTTATCTTTTGAAAGTGTCTTTGAAATTTTACTGGAAAACAATATGAAGAAGTCCGTGCCTTTCCGTACAACTTCTCACGATGGGCACTGGGTGATACGTACGGTTGTTGGGTCACTATATTGTACGCCCGAAACTAATGCAACACCGTATGTGAACTATACTGGAATTAAAATTAAAAACTTTTAAAAAAGTTTCATATGAAGTTCACTATCAGGATCTAAGAAAAGTGAGACCAGTTTACTGTAAAAACGGCTGCTGTAGATGGTTCATAGAATTTTGGCAAAGAAAGGCCCCGGCGAGGGTAGTTGAACCTACTGTTTTATAGGTGTGGGAACCAAGGTTGAAAGTCACAGAAGTTAAGGAAACGTCAAGGTTGGAGCACAGAGCTCTCACTCTTCTCTGATGCTCGTTAGAAGACATCTTGGCTTGAATGGTTATGATGTTTTCTTTCTGGTTAACATGCATGTCAGTCCCAGCAGCATTTTCAATTAAGTGTGTTTTAGTCTAGGGGCACCTGGGTGGCTCAGTTGGTTAAGTGTCTGCCTTCAGCTCGGGTCATGATCCCGGGGTCCTGGGATGGAGCCCCGCATCGGGCTCTCTGCTCAGTGGCGAGTCTGCTTCTTCCTCTCCCTCTGTATTCTCTTTCCCTTTCGCTCTCTCTCAAACAAATAAAAATCTTTAAAAAATGAATGAATGAATGAATGTGCTTTAGTGTATTTTCCTCCAGGGTCTCCACTCCTGTCTGAGTCAGGGGCCCTGCCCTAACCTGTCCCTCCAGCGTGTTGCTGACCTTTTACCATCTCTGCCCCCCATCAATGGTCCTTACCCTTTACCCCTGACCCTACAGCCCCTTTTCACAACAGATCTTCTGTAATACCTTCCTTTTCACTCCAGAAATGAAATTCAAGCATAACCTACCTAAACACGTGAGTTCAATATCAACAGCAAAGAAAGCAATATAAAACCCCATCTGTAATATCAAGGAAAAATGAAAGTAATTTGTGATAAAATACATAGAGTCCATAAGTGAATGTTCCAGCATGAGCGCAAGAAGACATGATGTTGCAGCCAGCCTCACCTGAAGCCCCCACAGACCCTGCAGCTGGAAGCCCCACAGGCACACTCTGTAAGTGACCACAGGCTCTTTGTCCCATGCAGCAGAAAAAGTCCCAGTAAGGCTCTGAACAAATGAAGTTCAAAGTTCTCTTCACCTCTGTGGTGCGAAATTTAGAGTGCCAAAAATAAAAGTTTAACAAGTTAAACCTTCCCATTTAAATGTAACACTAGACTCAGATCATTATAAACAGGTTTTTCACCTGCCAATGACCCTCCTGCAGAAGGTCACCGTGTGTGTGTGTGTGTGTGTGTGTTGTCTGAGGCATGTGGGGTCTCCAGCAGCCCTGCCTCTGTCCATTGAATATTTTCATTGCCCCTCCATTTCTGTGACCATCCAAACATCGGTTCAAGTTTCCAAAACACACCATGGAATTGACCCCCACGACTTCTGAGAACCTCTGCACTAGACCCTGAGCTCCTTCAGACATAGACTAGGCTTTGCATCAGCAGCATCGTCTGCACAAGGCAAACCCTCTACCATGTTTGATGAATGGAAGGAAGGAAAGAGGGAAGGAAGGAAGGAAGAAAGGAAGGAAGGAAGGAAGGAAGGAAGAAAGGAAGGAAGGAAGGAATGAGGGAAGGAAGGAAGAAAGGAAGGAAGGAATGGGGGAAGGAAGGAAGGAAGGAAGAAAGGAAGGAAGGAATGGGGGAAGGAAGGAAGGAAGGAAGAAAGGAAGGAAGGAATGGGGGAAGGAAAGAAGGAAGGAAGGGAGGAAGGGAGGAAGGAAGGGAGGGAGGGAGGAAGGGGAGAATGAAGGGAGGGGGAGAGGGAGGGAGGGAAGGAGGGAGGAAGTCATTGCATAAAGGGTTAAACTACACCAGAGGTTGCTCATAAAACACCCCAAGAGACCAGAATTTTAGTCCTGGCACCAACACAAGATTGACCTGGGAATGTAATCAAACTCATTCAGTCCCTCCTTATTGTCATGTATGCATAAAAATAAATAAATATATTTATATAGAAAGAAACACAGAAATGTACTTATTTCATGAAAATACATATAGATATATACATACATATATTCAAAGAATGCCATGTGAAACCTGAAACAGCACATGGCAAGTATTAACTAATTACGACTTTATCTATAACTTCCATCTAAACACTGACAAGTTTTGATGTGAATTTAGTTATGCAAAAGAAGTAACTGTTTTTAAGACTTTCTTTTTACCATTTAAAGCTGAACACTGGACAGTCTGTCTTCCCTGCAGAGAATAAATGTGGGTACTACAGAACAGTGAACCAGAATCTGAAAGACTTTTTTTATCAGTAATTCGATGATCGATAATAACAGGTGTGAGTGTGTTATGGGTTTTAAATGGATTAACTTGTTTAATCCTCAGAAGGATTCTGCTAATAAAGCATCTTATCCTTACTCTGCTAACGAGCAAAAGGAGGGGCGGAGAAATTTGTGGTGACATTGGATCTCCCAGCCAGGTCTTCCTGCCCAGGAAGCCAGCTCTCTCAGCCCCTGCTCCGTCCTCCCACCTGACTGCAGTGAGGATGCTAATGCCCTTAATTCGACTGCAGTTATCAGCCCCAGAATCATAGGGTTCTGGGAAATATTGCCCCAGATGGAGGATTCCTTTACCATTCTTTAGTTTTGTCACTGCCCTGCAGGATGGCTCTCCAAACATTCTTCTTTGTCCTTCATTTGATGGCTATTTTTTTTAAGATTTTAATTTTTTTAAGTAGTTTTAGGTTCACAGCAACCTAAGAGAGGAAGGTGCAGAGATTTCCCATATTGCCCCTGCCCCCAACACGCACAGCCTCCCCGACCATCAAGTCCCACACCAGAGAGGGACATTCAGTACCATCAGTGAACCTACAATGACGCATCATTATCACCCAAAGTCCACAGTTTCCATTATGGTCCAGTCTTGGTGTACATTTTATGAATTTGGACAAATGTCTAATCACATGTACACATCATGATGATATCATAAGAGTATTTTCACTGCCCTAAAAATCGTCTGTGCCCCCGCAAGCCCCTGGCAAGCACTCATCTTTTTATTGCCTCCACGGTTTTGCCTTTGCCAGAATGTGTGTCTTCTTTCCAGATTGAAATTTTACAGACTCACACAGTGTGTCTTCTTCCCAGATTGGCTTTTTTCACTTAGTAACATGCATTTAAGGTTCTCCATGTCTTTTCATGGCTTGATAGTTCATATCTTTTTAGCACTGAATAATAGCCCATTGTTTGGATTGTCATCTTGGTTGCTTCCAAATTGTGGCATTTATAAATAAAGCTGCTATAAAAATCCACGTGTAGGTTTTTGTGTAGACCCCACTTTTGACTTCTTCGGGTTAACACCAAGGAGGGCAATTGCTGGATTGTGTGGCAAGAGTATGTTTGGTTTTGTAAGAAAGTGCCAACCTGTCTTCCAATGGGCTGCGCCATTTTGCATCCCCACCAACAATGAATGGGAGTTCCTGTTGTTCCACATCCTCACCAGCATTTGGGGTTGTGTGCTGACAGATTTGGGTTGATGGTTATTTTTAGCACCTGTGGTGCATCTGAAACGTGGGGTGACTGAGGGGCTTACAGGCCAGAAAAAAGAACAAACACCAACTGTATAATTATATAGATCTACATAACCACACGCTATGGGATGGCTTCAGGAAGCTGCGAGAACGCCCACAGGGGCCCGGCTTCGTCTGGAGCCTTTATGATGTGAATTGTTCTCACTTTAACCAAACTTAAGTACCATTTACAGGGCACCTGCAATGTGCCAGGTCCTAGACCAATCACATTCCTTACACCAGGATTCTCCAATCCTGTCGGGTGGGTATTATGCCTAATTTACTGGTGAAAGAAACTGAGCCTGAGAGAGATCAGGAAGCCTTCCCAAGGTTGGCAGGGACCAAGCCAGGGTTTGAATGGGAACAGTCAAGCTTCAAAGCTCCTGCCTTTTCTTCACCCTGAGCTCCCTCCTCAGATTACAAGGATCCCCATAAGCACTAATGACTGTTCTCGCAAGGGAGAGAATTGGAGATGCTGCACTTGTTCCAACGAACGTCTGTCTTCTGCCTCAGCTGGTTCCCCTCCAACCCACCCTCAATGGGCTACCAAGCTGCTCATGTCCTTCTCTTGCCTAAACCCTTCGGAGCACCCCAGGACTTTCGGTATACAGTTGATCTTAGCCACTCTTTGGCTTGGTATAGCATGCCAGGGATCCTCTCGAAGCTTATCCCTCCTTCCCCCCGCACATCCTCACTAGACGGAAGTGCCACACTGACTCCTTTGCCATGCCCATGCCTGTTCTTATCATGCTCTTGACCCTTATTCCCATCTAGCTAATTCCTGTCTTCCAAGGTCACGTCCTCCAGGGAAGTGTCCCCGATTCCTCCATCTTTAGAAGCCTGTCCTTTGTGCTCCCTCTCTAGCCCAGCATTCATCCCATAGATTGGGAATGGTGGGTGTTGCCAGCCTTCTCCCTCCTGGGTCTGAAGCTCCGTGAAGGTCAGGGCCTCCACTCTGCCCGGTCAAGCAGTGCGGGCCCCTGGAGCTACACATTACATATCCACAAGCTGAAGTCAAGTGACTTTCATCATCACAGAGAAGGGTGGAAGAAGAAAACTCCTTTCCTCCATTACATTTCACAAGTTTGGCTGCAGCATTTAGAGTTAAGCCAGATTCATCAATAGACCATTAACAACCTTAAATTCACCACGTTTCCCTCGCCAATTTTTACTGTAATTTAACTGGCTTCCCTTTCCAAGGAATAGAAATATTCTTATTTTAAAGATATATATATATATATATATATATATATATATATATATATATATATATATTTAATTTTAAGTGAGCTGTACACCCAACAACATGAAGCTCGAACTCACAACCTTGAGATCAAGAGTCGCATGCTCTACCAACTGAGCCAGCCAGGTGTCCCTGGAATAAATTTTGACATTTTTTATGATAAAATACTGTCTTTTACAGTATTTTAATTTGGTCTACAATCTTCATTCTCATTTCATAGACTAGCTTTTATTTAAACGAATAGGTCTTGAGAAAAAATAAAGGATGGCTCAATTGTTAAGTGTGATAATTAATCTCTGATATTAAAAACTGTCCTCTGTCCAACTGATTTACAAAGAACCTTTTAACGGACAAAAGAAACTGCTTAATAATCTGCCTTCTGAAAAATAAAAAAAAGCCAATAATTTTTTTGCAGGTGAAAGAGCTTCTCTTCAAGATAACACATGGTTCCAGTTTTTAAATCTTATATAAGGGTTAATGTACTAATTATTTTTTACATTGTGGTGGTAACCCATTTGAAAAAGGGCTGAAAGAATTTTTCCCAGCCTTCTGCGTTCCCCGCTTCCCCTCCAAGTAGGCCTGGCCCCCAAAGTCCCAGACTCATGAATAAAGAATTATGCAAAAGACTCTAGCAGGGCACAATTACAGGCTTTGACAATTCCACCAAAGAGACACCAGGGGGCACTCTAGGACCACGTTTTGCGATTTTAGACGCCATTTTACCCTTGGACTTGGGAAAATAATTTCTTGAAAAAACTGTTAACCTTCTGAGCCCCGGACGTCATTTTATTTATTACTTTCAACATGCTATTGACACTCATCTTAACTAGCTGGGCTTGGAAGATTATTTTAAAAGACAGTGCCCTAAAAAAAGATACAATCAACCTTCCTCTTTGTTTACCTCTCTCTGGAACGTCTCTCTGGAATGTCTCTCTGGGGTGTGTGTGTGTGCGTGTGTGTGTGTGTGCGCGCGCGCGTTTTATTGTTAGCTTTACAACTGAAGAAGAAACCTTTCAGAGAATCCATAACTAAGATGCAGGGGATTTCCCCCCACAAAATCTTGATGTTTCAGGCAAAGGGTTTTTTTCATTATTATTACCTCTGTAACTATCTTCATTCACTTATTGATTCAATATCAGCAAATATTTATTGAAGCCCTTAATGTGCCCCTCTCTGGGCACACCATGAGACAGGAGCCACGTCCCATCCCTCAGGGTCTTAACCATGATGAGAAGGCAATTCTTTTCACTCCCAGGAGCCAGATTTACTCTTAGAGGACCAAAACTCGTAAGTGAAAGGGGACACTTTCGTTTCGATCGTTTTTCTTGTCACTGCTTTCCAGAAATATATTTTTTTCACAAGAAAATAATAAAATCACTGCTTTCTATATGTGACGGTCTCAGGCTGCGCATGAGGGATTAAAACCCTCTTTCTGGAACTGCATGCAAAGTGACTGAATTTTTATTAATCCAATGAAATGGATGCCTGTGGTTTTCTGGATTTTTTTACTTTCAAAGTCCCATGTCGATTAGAATGAATTACAGTATTCTGAAATTCAGCAAGAGACCGAGGAAAGTGCCCCCACTCTTGGCACCTAGTGGAGCATGTTTTCTGGACTCGGCTGGGCCCTGCTTGGCAGCTCTGGCACCCAGGCTTGGTCAAAATGGGATACGAGAAGTCTGCCTGTTTCCTCCTCTTCCCTGCTCCATCTAGTCCCAATGGCTTGTAAAAACAAGGCGAGAGTACTGTGACACAGACATGTTACGTCCCCTATCTCATTTAATGCTCACAGTGACCCCACAGAATACCCCCATTGCCCCAGCTGAGCAAACTGAGATTTGTGCCCAAGGCCACAAAACCAGTATCCAAACCCAAGTCTGTCCAGGTCCCAAGGTCACGTGTCCTCCACTACTCAATATAAACTTCCCAAAGACTGAAATGACACTGCCGTGTGCTTACACAAACCCATCTATTTCCTTGCTTTGCACACAGCTAGACTACATATCCCAGCCTCCCTTGCAGTAAGGTGTGGCCTCATGAGTGGCCTCCAGCCAGGGGAATATGGGTAGAAGTGAGGGACCCCACTTCCAGGCTTGCCCATCTCCTACACAATCTTTCACTCTCCCTCTCTGCCTGTCTAAGTCCAACAAGGAACTTCTAAGCTGCCGGGAATGGAAGACCCACAGAACAAAAGATGCTTGGGTCCCTGAATCACCACATGGAAGGTGCCCACCTAACACTGACATTAAACTGGGTCCACAAGCAAGATATAACTCCCATTGTGTTGAGTCACTGTGATTTGGGTTGTTTGTTAAATAGTTAGCCTTCAAAACAGGACATGCAAGGAAAGATGATGGCATCAATGAAGACTTCCATTCACCCACCCGGGGGCCCGGGGGCCTTGCTCTAGTTGTGTGATAAGGAATTTGTCACCATCTTCCTGCTCATTAGTAAAAGAAGGGCATAGAACCATGTGACCTCTAAGACCTTATCTTGATCTGAGAAAGTCTTATAATTCCTCACGCACTGCAGCCTCTGACCCCCACTACTCATCCTTCTATGTAGAAGCAGGAAAGACTCGGCCCAAACTCCTACCCACCCAGGAGTTTTCCTTTTCATATAACACCTTTCCTCCACCTGCTGGGCAGCTATAGACAAATACACCCCTCTCAACCATGGCAGCAATGTGAGATGTAAGTTGTACCATCAGGGGGATGGGCCTGGCATGACCTCCCCTGAGCCCTCTGTGGTCTGCAAGGGAGTAATACACACCTTCCACCCAGAGTGGGGCTGACTGCAGACCAAGACCTTGAAAACTGTTGGGCATGAGGAGAATAAATAGAAGGCATTCTGGCTCTTTGAAAGCACTGATTCTTCAAATGATGTCACTTTGATATCTATAAAACATTATACTTAAACTATTAAGAGTATCTTCTGTGGTTCATGTGATATCATTTTCTGTCACTGAACATGATGTGCTCAAAATGGAGGTAATGTTAATATAGAGAAAGATGGAACTGAGAATTTTCATCACACAGACTCCAAATCAGGAAAGGAGCATGTTGTTTGCAGCTGTGTAATTACAGCTGGGTCCCCTCTGCTGAAACTCACTCCGCCCTCTTCTGGCCTGCCAGGGCACATCCGGAGAAAAGATGTGCCTGCCCAAGAATTACTCCGCGGACTGCAGCATCCCTCCCTCCATAAACTCCCTGAGGGCAGGGAACTTGGCCTTAGCATCCCTGTCATGGGCCTCACAGGGCCCATGGCAGGCATTTGTTGAATTGGATACTACTGAGGTTTCTAGAAAGCCAGTGAGGGTGAAAAGCTGGGTTTTTGAGAGTTGTGACGAACTGCGGGTACAGATGTAAAAATCCCAAAGTCAGTTACATATGGTGGCAGGAATTGGCTGTCCGGATGTGTCAGAAAAGAAAGGGGCAGAGCACACGCTCTTATTATTAAGATATAAAAACTTAAAATAAATTGGATTAACTGTTATGGTGGACACTGTGTGGGGGTGTCCTCTCCCACCCTCTTCATCTGTAACAGATTCCTCCCTCTGTCATCTCAGGAGGAGGAGTTGGGGTGGGTGGGGTAGGTGCCCAACGCAGACATGGCCATTCAGAAGAATCCCTCCTTCTCCATCACACTCACGGGCCACATAAAATCCATCCCTGGGAATTTTCAGCTAAACCATGCCCCCTCTACTTCTACCCTTCCAAGTTATTTTTCTGTGCCTTGTAAACGGAAGAATCCTGCCTACCCAAGCTATTGACGGGACCCACAATATGTATTGCTCTAAGACGCTGGCCCCTGGCTCAACCCAACTTACAAATTACCATAATTACCAAGGGCAAAACCCAAGGTTAATGATGATACAAATTAATGCATACTTAAAATATATAAAAGTGTTCTATAACTACTACAAGATGAAATAAGGTTAATTAAAGTAATTTTCAAAATATTAACAGAACCATAGTTCCAGCAAGTGCAGGAACATTATCAGCACATTTGAATCATTAAAGGACTTAAACAATTTATAGAGCCATAGATAGAGCATTTATATTTGTGAAGGTCAAAAAAGGATAAGCTGTTTAGCTTTCTTTGGTGTGTGTGTGAGCCTATTTTGTTTTTCCATGCTGTAGCATTCCTATATATAAGATTTAAACTGCTCTAATATTGTTTGTAGATTTCTATTTATGAAAAAGGGTATCTTGCCTATAGGAAAAATAATTGATTAAGTTTAAGCATTCACAAATGGACAGTTATTTGTAGATACTTAAACATGAAGATCTATCTGAGCACGGTAATTTGTCATTTTTAGTGTTTATTTGACTGGCTGTAAGAGCACAATTGAGTACAAAATGGCGATGTTTTTGTGGTGTTGCTGCTACTTTGATTGATAATGAGAAGATACGGCCACCATTTTTAATTTTTAAAATGCAAGATTATTCTGGAGTAAATTAACCTAATCACACAGCTCAAGTAAATTAATGTCAGTTCATTACCTAATAGCAAAAATAATATTAACCTAAAGAGTCTAAATCCCCTTCTGACACATATTCAATTTTTATAATGTTACGGTGACAGTTTTTTTCTGGATTATATGTTGTGGTTTCCAGCATTAGCTTCTCTGCTAATTGGAAATGTTGAAAGTGAGAACACAAATATTCCCATGGTGTTGAAGAAGGTTGCTTCCAGAATTGATCTAGCTATATTATAATTCGGACACCACTTCACTAAAACACCGTTGGGTATTTTGCATGGCAAGCCGGCTATAAATTCCCCCAGCAAGAAGGTCTCAGAGCTTTCGCTCCTGTGGCCTAAGTGCATTTTTTCCAAGGCAGCCCGGCAGCTCTCATTTGGAGAATTCAGGTTTTCCGGCCATCGTTCCGCCCCCACTGTCTGCTCTGGGAGAGTCCACAGTGCTGCCACTGTCTTCCCCCGCACCCGGAGGGCTGCTACCTAGATTTTCCCAAAATGGGGCCACACATGGGTCACACAGACTGGAGGGAAGGCCCCGAGCTCACGAAATGTCTCCTCGGCTTTAACAGCTTGCAAAGTTGGGAAATTTATGTTCCAACCTTGAGAAAGGCAGAGTAAATACGGAGCATGCCAGCTATTTGTTTTCCTGTTGATGAACTCTGCGAGTTCAGACTGGAAGCCCTCCAAGCACTGAAGGCTCCTCAAGAAGCAAAGTGTTAACCCTGAACGCTGGGGCTGCTTTTCCCGCCCGTTCTGTACTTCTTTCTCTCCCACCTGGAAAGTTCCAGAATAGCTCTGCGCTTTTGGCTTGCGATTTCTCTTGCTCACTGATGAGTCTGTTCCTCTTTTTATCACCAGGGCCAAAGACAGTGAAAGAAGAAGCCAAATGTCCACATGGTGGAAGACGGTGAAGAACGTCTTGCAGAAAGGCTGCCTAGAGCCTGGCTCGGACGTGTTGAGCACAGCTTGCGTAGACCGGGGAAGTGAGTCAACTATTTAGAGCCAGACTTTTCTAGCTTTAAATATTTACCACACACTCCATTGCAATTGTGGTTTTCATGTTACGAATCCTTACGTTTCTCCTTAGAAATGTAACAAGTTAGCACTGCTTTCATTTGTTGTTTTCGTTTCTCCACGCCCCCCACGCCCCCCCCCCACGCCCCCCCAACCCAACATGAGACATGCAGTTTATAGACCAGTCTAGGTATAATGATGATCTTAAATCCCTTAATCACTCCTTATTTTTAAGGTATAATCCAGTGTTTTTACCATTTTACAAATTTTAAATATAATCATTCTAAGTATAAAATTACTACATCCTCTCTATGGGAAACATGGGAAATGGGTATAAAATTTTAAAAATATTATGTGTCATCTCATCACCCACACTTAAGCATTGCTGACGTTTTGATGTGTTTGTCCCTCTCCCTCTCTCTCTCTGTCTCTGCCAGTTACACTATCTACAGGCTGATTTTTTTCCTTTGATCTTATATCATAAATATCTTCTCAGCATTTATTAGCAATCATCTTCAGAAATGAGATCCTTAATGACTTTGATAATATTCCATCATTGGAATGTACTTAACTAATCTCCTATTGTTGGATATTATAAGTAGCATTCCAGTAAACTCATTTCTATGTAAGTCTTTGGCCACAACTCTTAATAATTACTTATGATAGATTCCTAGAAATAAAATTACTGGGTCAAAGTATAGGAATAGTGTTAAGTTCCTTAATACAGTTTGCCAAACTACTTTTTCTAAAGAGTGCCTATCAATTTATGCTCCCACCGGTAGAGACTGAGATGCCTTGGCTTGCTAGGTTCTCATCCACGTGGAGGACGGCTGTTTTTTCATCTTAGCCTGTACAATAGATACTTCTGCTATTGGCACAGGTGGTGTGGCCCGTGGTGGGGAAGGGGCGGGGACTGGGAGTCGGACACCTGGGCTTGGATTTTGGGTCTTCCTTTAGTCCGCTCTGTGACTTTGTGGAAAACCCTTTGCGGGAAGCATAAACACTTGGAATGGTAATGACTCCCCCCAATGAGACAATAGATACAAAAATGTCCTGTAAATGTCAAATGTAAGGTTTTCTTATTACTATAATTTATGATTACTACCCATTGCTACTAGTACCTAAGAAAAATTAGGAATTGCATATGCAAATTATAAACAAAAAATGAAATGTATAGAAATGTTGATTTAAGGTTTTCTTTTAAAAAATAAGAGAAGGTGGGCACCTGGGTGGCTCAGTCAGTTAAACGTCTGCCTTCGGCTCAGATCATGACCCCCGGGGTCCTGGGATTGAGCCCCACAGGTTGGTCTCCCTGCTCAGCAAAGAGTCTGCTTCTTCCTTTCCCTCTGCCCCTCCCCCTGTTCGTGCTCTCTCTCTCTCTCTCAAGTAAATAAATAAAATCTTTAAAAAAAAGAGAGAGAGAGAGAAGGTGACTTTCTTATTAGCATATTTTGTCACATTTCTTTCTGAGCTCACACACAAAAGATTATGCAGTTTCTGAAGTCTCAGATGAGCCCAACTGTAACATACGAAATAAAGTTGGCTATTGTCTTGGATCATGCAGACTAAACCACTAGCTCACACGTTTATGGAAGGTGGATTCAGGTGTCAGTGGTCGTTAGGTGGAGATGGCAGAAACTCAGGAAAATTTTCAGTCTTAACAGACACAACTCAGTACGAAGCCTTCCCTAATCAGGCCACTCTGCTCCCATCATTCCACCATGTGATCCACCATCCACGTTCTGTCCCTCTTCTCCCCATTGATCTCTAGCTGCTTATCCCTTGAGATTTGCCCAGGATCCCCTTTCTCCTGAAGTCTTTCCCAGCTACCCTGGGGGGTGAAAGCTTTCTCTTTTCTAGATTCTTCCCTGTGAACCCCCCCCCCCCAGGCCAGCTCTGGATTGCCCACTGCTTTGTAAACGCCTTTCATCATTTCTAGTGTGTCAGTATTTCCTCCCTGTCTACACTGTCAACAATTCGAAGAGAGAGATTCTTCCCTTGCATTTGCAGCTCTGTGCACACTCTTGGCCCTAAATCAAGTTGCCCCTGAGGTTGACAAAGACAGAAAATTTTACCCGGGGCCAAGAAGTCACTTTCCCAGTAACTCCCACTGGGGAAACTTGCTCTAGACCTTGTCTCTCTTGGCGTGAGGGGCAGGGAGGGCAGATCAGTGCCTCCAGCCACATTGCTTCTGGGGACTATTTTCCCTTCATTAATTGTGCTGACAGGATAAGAATAGCTCACAACCCAGCAGCAAAACTAATGTGGACAGTTTTATTCTTTCCTCATTTTTTTCCTCACCCTACTCCTCCTGAGTCACCTTCTCCCCTCCTTGCTAAATATATATCTCCTTTCTGATTAAATGTCACCGTTTTGTTTTGTTTTTTAAACAAAGCTAAAGAAGAGGCTGGGTTTTGGTGTAATCATGATTCCAAAAAAAATATTAGTGTTCTGAAGGCAACAATGGCATATTCACGTTTTGGAGAGGCGAAGTATGATTACATTTCAGCGTCAATTCTAGATACGTTCCAATTTCCAAAGGCTTAGTTAGGGCATGTGTGATGGTAAGAAATAGAACACACCCCAATTACTCCAGTCAGAGGACTGAGTAGAGGTGGAGGGAGCCACACCAGCCTTTCTGGCACATCAAGCTTGAAATGTGTGATTTATGAAAGAGAACCCTGGTTTTAAAGGCAGTGAGTAGGACTGTGCTTGACGAAGGAATTGTTACCATGTAGAGAGGTAAAATTCTTTGCTTCCCGTCAGGCAACTGGTAGAGTTCAGAGAGCCTTTCTAGTTTTGAAGAGCTGTGAGAGAAGGGCTGCTGATGCCTGCATTCAGCCCTCATGGGACATAAGGACTGCAACCATGTATGTCTACAATTCGGGCATTAGGTCCTGGGCAATGACCCAAGACAACTTTCCTCAGACTTTACAACACAGTTACAAAAAGAGCATTTGGCAAGTGTCCTGAGAAGAGGTTCTGAGAAAGAGCTCAGCAACCCAGCCAAATATAATCGCCTCCCAAAATTAGGTCAAAGTTGTCAGCATTAGTTGAAGACCTGGAGGCCAAAGTCAGAGCACTCACCAGTCAATCGGTAAACAAATTCATCATTGGCCTTCAGAAACCAGTCGGGGGGATCTCTTCTGCTTTACCGGCAAGAACGTTTTAAGAAAACATATGAGAAGGACAAGTTGAAATCTTTTTGTTGTTGTTGTTGTTGTTAAAGATTTATTTATTTGACAGAGAGAGACACAGAGAGAGGGGGAACACAAGCAGGGGGAGTGGGAGAGGGAGAAGCAGGCTTCCCGCGGAGCAGGGAGCCCGATGCGGGGCTCGATCCCAGGACCCTGGGATCACGACCTGAGCCGAAGGCAGACGCTTAACCGACCGAGCCACCCAGGCGCCCCGACAAGTTGAAATCTAAGTTGGCCCTCGCCACGACCAAAGGGAATCATTCCATAATCCAGAACTTCCAACTACTTCTTTCTTTCCATGGCATTTCCATGCCACTTCACATTTTGTTTTCATTTTAGTGCGCTTTTATTTTTAGAATCCTCTCCTAACTTTTTTCACCACCCCTGCAACAAAGACTCTAATAAGGGTGTGAACAGCACCCAGCACGTGGTTTTGCACAGTTTGGGGAGCAGTAGAGCTTTACCTTGGCTCCCAGACTCAGCCCTGCCAATCCCATGCCACCCACCCACCGCCTTCCGGCCCCCAATCTTCTCAGTCTCCCTAAACACAGGCGAGATGGAGCTGAGCCTATCTCTGACATCATTAACAGTGAGCAAGAGATGAAGTAGCAGTCCACCAAGACCTAGTTCCAGGCGTAAAATTAATACTGCCTCAGACTCTAATCCCGTGTGGTAGATGAGTCCCGGGGGTTAACAGGATACACCCTCCTTACACCGTAGACCTTGCTTCCCAGGTCCCGTAGCTGTTGGACTGGAGGAAATGAAAAGGAAGTACAGCAGTCCTTCTGACCGTCAGATTCTCTTTCTGTGGCAATCAGATGAGACGAAGTCTGTGAAGGGACTTTGAAAATAATACAGGGTCAGGAGATGTGAGGCCATAAAAGAGAGATGGTCAGGGGCCATGTGACTACCTCTGGCCCCAAAGCTTGTACAACGCAATACACATGATCTCATGTAAAGCATTCAATAGGTCTGCTGCGCTTATTGCAGGCAACAGTTGACTAGATGCTGTCACTAACATTTTGAATTCCAAATTCAGAAGAGAGAATTAAAGTCAAACCAAAATCGGCCAGTAAAAGAGGCAATGGGGCTGTCCAAATGGCCCGGGCACTTGCGGACGTTTCCAGCCTCTGAGAGTTGGTCCAGGGGCCATGTGACTACCTCTGGCCCCAAAGCTTTACGAGCAGAAGGGCTGATGGTGTGTGCATCCCTGTGGCCCAGGGTGCTTATCAACAGAGTGAGTCCCACCCCACCCTCGCCTACTTCCTGCGTCACTGCCCCCGGACACCACATATTGAGAGGGAGGGCACTTGGATCCCTGAGTCCCTGGATGGAGGAGTGCCTTCCCCCCTGGAATGCAAACCTTAGTCTGAGGGCTAAGCCACAGAGTCCAGTGGTTATTTATTACTTAGTATAATAAAGCCAATCCTTTAAAATACATTGATTTTTTTTTTCTTTTTAATTACATTTCTTCAGGAGCTCAGTGCTCTTAAGAGATGCTCATGAAGAGGGTAAGTGACTGTAAATAAGTAGCTTTTGCACTGGGTCTACACCACCAGAGATCTAGGTGTTAAAGAAAAATGAGTCAATCCTAAATCAGATAATGCTTTATACAGTGAAATAAATAAATAAATAAAAACTTCTAACCTAATGGTTCAGTGGATTAAATAAAACAACTGACTTTGGCACTCAAAGGTCTTATTCTGATACAGTCATTTATTTTCTCTAAGACCCTAAGTAATTTAATCTCTTCTCTGCATTGGTTTTAAGATGGAGAGAAGGACCTGCCTCTGAGGGTTTTGGTGGGCAATAAAAATAACTGTAAAGCACTTTTCCGGCACAAAGTGCTGCATAAATGCTTAATGATTTCCTTTAATGATATCATGGACATGGGCACTGTACTTTTAGGTGAAATATTTTCATTTGAGTTATAGCGTGTAATACTCTAGATGTCGAGGCCTGATGGATGGCTGAACTAAGGATCTTTTGTTTTTCTGGAGTCTGGATAATTTAATCATTCTTCTTTATCTCCAGAAATTACATCTAATTAAACATATGCAGGGCTCAGATCTCACAGGGGAGGCTAATGATCATGTATAGAGAGGGGACTTGGTCAGACACCATGAATGAGACCGTCTTCAGGCCATCAGTTTTGTTCATGAATTCTGCTTTTGAAGAAAAAGATGCACTGGGGCACTTTTTTTTTTTTTTTAATAACTTACTCTGATTTAAAAAATCACAGCCTTATATTATACTGAGTCCAGGTTAGAGTCTCAAAGGGCGGGCATTTACTCTCTCACACAGGTGGGCATTTTATTCTCTAGAGCCAGAAAGAGAGCATTTGATCAAACATACCCATCTACCATGGAGGAGCCACTTTCTTTTCTGTAATTATTATCCAAAGCAAAAGGTAAGAAGGAAAAGGGCAGTGACAATTTTTTTTTACAAAAATATAGGTATGAGAGTGCCTGGCTGGCTCAGTCAGCGGAGCATGCGAGTGACGTCGATCTTGGAGTTGTGAGTTCCAGCCCCATGGTGGGTGTAGAGATTACTTAAAAATGAAATCTTAAAAAAAAAAAAATGTAAACATAAAATCCTTTTATTATTTTCTATGTGTGTCATAATCTAAATGAGTTTGAGAACCTCTACCCTACAGGTCAGTTTGTGAACTTTTAAGACTTCATTCCCATCCATGCTTCCCAACTCCGAGTTATTCCAATTTTCAAACACCAGCTGTGCCTTCTCCCCTTTCCCACACATCCTCTCTCGACAGCTCCCATCTACCCATGCGAACCTTGTGCCAGATTTTGTACAACACAATACACGTGATCTCATGTAATGCATTCAGTAGGTCTGTAGGGTGGGAGTTCTTTATCCCATTTTTCAGATAAGATAATGATGCTCAGCGAAGTTAAATAATTAAGCCCAAGTCATGCAGCTAGTAAGAAGCAGATCCTGGATTCAAACATGGTGTAGCTGCTCCTGAGGTTAGGTGGATAAGGCCCCTCCCCACCCCCACCCCCCATGTGCCTTTTCACAGAGCTTCATCCTTAGATGGTGAGGAAGGGAAGGCGGAGGATGGAGAAAGGAAAGTGCACAAAATTACTGTTCCTTCTTAGAAAGAAAGAAGATTTAGTGCTGGAAACAACCCTTCAGATTTTCCAGCTACTTTCCACGCTTTTTAGAAAAGGAAACAGATACTCAGACAAGTGAAATGGTTTTTACAAGGTCATCCCCGTACCTTGAATAAATAAAAACTAAACACAGTATGTGGGGCTCTGACTCAGTATCCAGGATTTTCAACTCCCGGGTCTATTCTTTCCACCATAGTATCCCCTGCCCCGCTCCACCCCTCATTTAAAAAAAAAATAATAATAATAATAATTTAAATGAGTGAATTTACCTCTTAGTAAAAAAATACATATGTAAATAGTTGCAACTGTTACGATGACCTGGACCAGCCATCTGTCATATACACTTATGTGGAGGGAAAGGCCAACTTCTGGATTCATTCATTGTTCATTCAACTCATGTTTTAGAGCATTTCCCATATCAGAGCTCTGTGTCAGGGTCAGGAGACAGTACCAAACTGGGCTGATTGCTCCCTGCAGATATAAGCAGTTTTTAGCCTAATGAATGTAAAATTTGAAAGATTTGACTCTTCTATCATACACCATGGGTCAAGAGGAAAAAATAGTGAAGTTGATCCAAAACATTGATTCTTATCATAGTGTTCTTTTAATACTTGAATCCTTTGCCTATTTTTATAGTAACTGATCCATTTTTAAATATGGCAAAGGAAAGTGTTTCATTTATTCAATGAATACTTGTTGCGTACCCACTGTGTGCAAGGAAATTTCTAGTCAGTTAGTTAAACAAAATAGACAAAAATATCTACCCTCATGGAGATGACATCCTAATTGGGAGAGACAGGAAAGAAAGAATGACCACAATGAATAAGTAAATTATATAGTATTTTAGAAGGTGATGTGGGTTAGAGAAAAACAAAATGTCAACGGATAAGCAGAGTTTGGAATTTGGAGGGGAAGTGGGGCAGATTGCAATTCTAAATAGGATGGCCAGAGCAGGCCTCGCTGACAATATTTGAGCTTACTGGAAGGTGAGACTGTTAGGCTTGTGGGTGTCTGGTGGGGGGAGAACATGACAGCAGAGCGAACAGTCAGTGCCAGGCCCTAAGGTAGGAGCACTCAGCAAGCCGTGTTGCTGAAGCAAAGTGAGCAAGAGGGAGAGTAGAAGGAAGGAGGTCAGGGAGCTAAGCAGGGCGGGCATCGTGGCTCAGGCAGGGCCTCGTAGCCCACTGTGAGGACCTGGCTTTACTCTACATCAAAGGGGGAGTCCCTGGGGGACTGTGGGCAGATCAGTGACAGGAAGAGACTTGGGTTTCCAAAGACCATTCTGGCTTCTGTGTTGGGAACGGACTTCAGAGGCAAGGGTAGAGACAAGGAGACCAATGACAAGATACCAGAGCATCACATGGAAGTAATCCAACTGAGAGACGAAGGTGGCCCAGGCCAGGGGGCTAGCAGAGGAGAGGGCAGAAGTGGCTGGATTCTGGATATATTCTGAAGAAAGAGCCACAGATTTTCCTGGCAGGCTGGCTGGCATGGGGAGGGGATGAGGGAAAGAGAAGAGTGCAGGCCGATGCCAAGGTTATTAGCCTGAGCAGCTGGAAGACCATTTCCTGGATGGGGGAGCCTGGGGGGAGAGCCAGTTTGCAGCAGTGAATTCAGGAACCGGGGTGGGGTCATGTGAGGGGTGTGAACCTGTCTTAGGAGGAAGGTGTCAGTTTGGGAGTTAACCCCCTGGGGAAGCCGGGAGACTGGACAAGACCACTAAGGGGCTTACGCTATTTGGTAAAACTGATGAGAAGGACCCGCTCATCTAAACAGAGAATTTCATTTTCCCAACGATGTAAGAACAGGGAGAGATGGTTAAGAGCAAAAGGACTGTTTGACAATGATTTATTTTTATTAAATAGCCCCTGAAAGAAAAACAAAACCAGGGAAGCACATTTAATTTTTAAATTTATTTTTTTTCTATTATGGTCACAGCCTTTGGCCAGGGGGCCGAGGCATCTGTACAGAAAACTCAGAAATGTTTGGGCGAGAAGCAAAGCATGGAATTTCTTGTGTGCATGAAAATACTGACATCAGACAAAACCAGAAAGTGCAGTAAAGTCCCAGAGCCCGCTTTCTTTAGTTACTGTCACCGGAGGACTGTTTCATGTCTGCAGAGCCGGCCCCGTATCCAAAAAAGAGAGGGCACACGCGGGTCCTGAGGGAGAGAGACCCCTAAGTAAGCGCCGGCAGATGCTTACATAAAAGTTTCTACCCTTTTGAAATCTATCACCATTACCATCGTGAATGAGAGACTGAGGCTCTCCCACTATTCTAGAATCTCATCAAAATGGTAAAAGAAAAAAAAAAAAGAAAAAGAAAGAAAGAAAGCCGGGATCGCGAGGTTCCCCGTGCCACGTCATTTAGCACGGCGCTCGTCCCTTAAGTAGCGGTGGCAAGTCGCCTGGGCCCCTCCCTCCGTGTACCGGGGAGAAGCGAGCGCCCTGCAGGGGGGCGGCTGTCGGGGGGCGGGGGAGGCCGCTGCACGCCCTGCTCTGCAAGGGAACCGCCTTCTCGGGCGGCTGCCCGCTGGCCTCACCTCTGCATCCTGCTATCCCACGCTGCCGACACAACCGGCGGAGGCTTTGTGGCAAGGAATCCAGCAACACGAGGCTTGCCCTCCTAAAGTGACTGTGCGCTCCGGAAGTCACTCTCCCGCCGCAGTGAGTTGTTACGAGCCGCGGGCTCTGTGTCGGCCGCATCCCCGGAGTTGCGCGGCCCGGGCAGTGCGCTCCCAGCCTTCTTCAGCTTTGCAGGCTTCCCCAAAGAGCACTTCGTGCTTCCTTCCCTCTACGGTGCTCCAGTTGCTACATATCAAAACGATCTCTCTTTTTTTTGGTCAGATTACACAAGCCCAAGGCGACGAGTGCCCAATAACCCAGATGTCGTGTGGCGCTGCACCAATCTCCTCTCACTTTGTGACTTTAAATTCCCCTGTAAGCTATAGATGGGAAGCCCGTGTGTATGTATCGCCACAAGCCAGTGCTCTCATCCCAAGCCATCCTCCCAGGAAATTCGTATTCTGCCGGCACCAATGCGGCCGCTGTAATTGCTCGTGAAGCCATCCATGGGACTTTGCGGCAGGCGCCTTTCCTAAGCTCTGTAATTAATTCTTGGAAAGCCATAGAAGGGGCTTGTTCAGAGCACTGTTAAATCAAAAGCAGGCTTCCTGTTGGCCTGCTCAGATGGAGCCGTCGTAGTTTAAAGCAGATAATGAACCAGGCTGAAGAAATCTCCTAACAACCATTCATTCTCCAGCTGTGGAGTCTAGGTGCCACCCAAGACGGAAATAGCGTGCACGCGCCATATGCTGATGCACAGATCACCGCTCTTCTGATGCACAGAGGACCTCGGAGCATGAGCTGTAACTATCGGCCAGACACTTGTTTGCTTACATTGTTTTCTTTAACTCATTGGTTTGCTTGTTTGTTTGCTCGCGGACACGGAGCTTGTTTTGATAAAAACATTTCAGAAAGCCGTGTGGGTGGGGCATGTATCATGAGCTGAAAGTGCAAACTAGCCAGGCTGGTCGATGGGCCCTGGTCCGTATGCATGAGCTCAGACTGGGTAATAATACTAAAGCTGCAGTTTATTGAGTGACAGCTACGTCCAAACAGTCTTTGACCCTTGTGCATATATCCTCCCAAGAGCCCTAAGAAGACAAAGTGATTGCCACTATCATTTAGATTAGAGCCTGGTGTTACAGCGTCGTTGTGTACCTCCGGTGATTTCATGAAAATAAGGCGGATTAGAGCTCCCCTTCTCCATGTCTAAATAAAACTGCTTAGGTAAAAGCACAGTGCCTTATACACATTAAATACTCAATAAATGTTCTTACTGACTCAGTGAAACTCACACTTAGTCACTAGTTTTAAAAGGGAACTGGCCAATTTTCTATAGTAGTGGTTCTCCACTGGGGGTGATCTTGCTACCTAGGGAACATTTGGCAATGTCTAGAGACATTTTTAATTGTCATAGTTGGGGAGAGGGGCTTTGCTACTAGCAACTAGTGGGTAGAGGCCAAGGATGCCGCCAAACATTCTACAAGGCACAGGACAGCCTCTCCCCACAAAAAATCATCCAACTCAAAATGTCAGTTGTGTTAAAGTTGAGAAATCCCGGTCGATAGCTAAAGTCAACCAATAGATCAACATTTGTTGATTAATATTTAAATTATCAAATGTCAACCCCGCCCCCCAAAATGGTTAACCTCAGAGGCTCTGATGTAGGATTGTATACTAGAACTGGCCAAAGATGTGTCCTTTACATTCCAAAATCTAGACAAGTATCTAGCACAAATATTAACTCCATACACCTTGGTTTGGGAGACACCTGAGAAAGATCAGGATGCCAAGCTCAATCTTGTATATGGGAGTTAATTTTGAACTATCATGTGAAATGAAAACCCAGCCACTATACCAGTATAAAAATGGGCTGCCCCTAAGACCCGTACCAACTCAGAAGAAAATTTCAACAAATTCCGAAGAACCAATGACATGGAGACCAGGTTGTGTATCCACAAGAATGTAAAAACTATAAACCAAGGATAAACATGAAAGCAAAAATTTTAAAACAATATTTTTAGAAAAGAAAAGATACACATCTAAATAATTCTTGGATTAAGGAATAACTCCTACTACTTTTATCATTTGCTTTTGTCACTTAATAATCTATCATACACATTTCTCCCATACCTTTTTAAAAAGATTTTATTTATTTATTTGAGAGAGAGCGAGAGAGAGAGAGCACGAGAAGGGGAGGAAGGGCAGAGGAAGACAGGGAAGCAGACTCCCCGCTGAGCAGGGATCCCGATGTGGGACTCAATCCCAAGACCCTGGGATCATGACCTGAGCCAAAGGCCGACACTTAACAGACTGGGCCACCCAGGCTCCCTCTCCTATCCCTTTAAAATCTGTTCTAAAATATGACTTTTTGGGGCACCTGGTGGCTCAATCGGTTAAGTGTTGACTCTTGATTTTGGCTCAGGTTATGATCTTAGGGTCGTGAGATTCAGCCCCATATTGGGCTCTGTGCTCAGTGCAGAGTCTGCTTGAGATTCTCTCTCCCTCTCCCTGTTCCTCTCCCCCTGCTCTCTCTTTCTCTCAAATAAATAAATAAAATCTTTTTAAAAAATAAAATAAAATATGACTTTTCAGGGCAGCATGATATTCTAACACACGGATGGCATATAATTTATTTAACTAATCCCTTATTTAGGCATATTTACATTATTTTCTATTTTTAGCTATGATAAATCATACTATCATGAACATGAAACATTAGCATTTTTACTAAATTGCTCACAAATATATTTTGCACCATTCAGTTCTTCTTATGTTGCTTAATTAGAATATTCCCAGCTGGAGGCCAGCTGTACAACAACTTTATCTGAAGGAAGAGTAACCATAAAAGAAAGAAATTGAGAGAGAGAGAGAAAAAAGAAACCCTGCGTTCTAGATCTTTCCACAACTATGATTGCTCAAGGAAAACATCCAGCCAGGTGCGAGTGGTTTGTGTCACCATTTGAAGAAGAACAAGGCGAAGGGCAGTATAGATACTGCATTATCATGTGCCGTCGTTATAGTTTGTAGATCTCACAGGTTCACATGTAAATAACAGATGCCAAGTGATCTCCTCCACAAGCTGCCTCCAAATCGAACTAAAAACGCTATCACTGAAGCCAGACAAGCTAGAACAGCAAGGACAATACTTCAAACGATGATATGAGTTTCATTTAACACCGAGAAAACAAGCATTTCTAGATAACTACAGATCCTGTAAGACAAACAATTCTGGAAAAGGGGAAATAGATGGGTGAGACAAAACTAAAAGGAGGAAAACGGGATGCAATTCATCAGGACTGAAAATACCGGCAGTCCCAGCGCAGGGGCATTAGCCGAGTCATCAGGTGAGATGCATGTGAATGTTGACACGATGCACACTGCCTGAACTCTGAGGGAAGCACCGGGCAACGCCTATCAGGAGCCCACACTGGCTTCACACTGCCTTGGCTCGCTTGCGGTGGTAGAGCTGGGTGGCTTTGGCCAAGTTCACCAAGCCTCGGTTTCTGTATTTCTGAAGTGGCTGTAATAACATCCTCTATCTCACAGGGATGCTATGAGAATTAAATGCAAAATCCCATGTCAATAAAGGGTTTAGCATACTGCCACGCACATTCGTATGTGTTCAGTAAGCAGTCGCCATCATTACATGAACTTCAAAAGATTAAGAAAGGCCAGATGGCCAGTTGAAAAACAGGAACAGGAACTAGAGGTTGTTACTATGTCTCTGTAGTAAGCCCCGTAGTTCTTTTTAACACAAGGACATAAATGTAGTTCTACGAACCGCTTTGAAAACATTCTAAATTCTAAATTGGAAGTGCTGTGAAATCCGTGTGTGGGTTTCTAATACACTCCAGTCATTAAAATAGATATTTAATTTATCTTGGCAAGCCTGCCTGTGGAACTGAGACCATTAGGGCATGAATGCTGGTAGATCAGCGACTTTAAGGGACACGAGCGAAATCAGGTCGCCTGGGGTCACCTCCCATCGGCTGCCTCTGATTGGAGGTTGATCGCATTCTTTTATAAGTGGTGAGGATACAGACCCACGCTCCATGATTTGGCAAAAAATAATAAAATTTATTTATATTTGCCAAATGCACTCCCTTGATAATGGCTGGATGCCAAAACATTGTTTTCTGTTTTGCTTTGGTTTTGTTTTGTTTTATTTTATTTTAAGAACTTGGCTTTGAAATATGGAAATTCCCATGATGAGAGGCCACTCAGTGAGAACTGATGATCCCAAAGAATTATCAGCTACTGAGTGTTCCTCTCCACTGAGTCCATAAAACCCTTCCAACTGGAGATAGCTTTAATTTCCTTTCAGTGAGAACGCAGCCTATCTATACTGGGCCTTTTCTTGACTTCATCATTTCCCCGGGTTGTATTTCAAAGCTTCTTATTCATTTACAAAATTAAACAAAAGGTAATCATCTTTCCCTTTTTAAAAGCAAGTCTGACTTCTTTGTTCTAATAATCCTAGAAATTACATATGGGCAAGATTTCTATTCCCAAAGATGTTTACCTTTGAAAAAGGGGGAAATGTCTGACCCCAAATGCTGCTTCTGGAGTGACCATCTCCTTGTGAAAGGAGACCCCTTTCCGCATGGAAGTGAAGGGGCAAATGGTTGGTCTAGGGCTTTCTCTCTGTCCCCTCGGTCTGGTTGGGTTCGTGTTGTGCCTCTGCTTAGTGGCTAGATGCTTTGCCTTGGCAGAGAAATGTATTGTCTATTTTAATGCTGACCTGTGATGTTTTATTCACATTTTAAATCTTTTATGGCCTGTGGTTCCCGTGAGATTTTCCCTTTTGTTAGCATTTTTTCCTGATTGGTATTGATTCTCTATTTTGCCAAAGGGTTAGGAAACCTACTGCCCTGTTGGCATCATTGCGAAGAATCCGGTGGCTGTTTTCCTCCCCACAAAAGCAGTATCTATAGCCATTTAATTATATAGTTTATTTTTAAATCAAGTATGAAGAGCCGGGGATCATCTTTCACTTAAAGTCAGCTTAGCGTGTTCACAGAACGTCAAACATTCTCAGTTCCTTCAGTTATTGAAATGGGTGTCCTCATCTAAAAGAAAATCAGTACATCTGGTTTTACCCAGCCTAATGTCACAAGATTTTACTGTATACCACTTTCTTTCTTCAGATAGAAATAGGGTCCATAACTTCAAAAACTGTCAAAGAGAAATAAACACGCTCTGTGGGAAAAATAATAACTCTAGACATTCCGGTTGCAAAATAATTCTCCTACCTTCCATCGGACACAGCCTGCCTGGAACAGTGACCCCAAACTTCCTTAAATGCCCAAACTGAAGCTGTTCTTATATTTTCTATCTAGAGGAATACCAAGGTGTTCTCTGGCAATTGAATTTTTATGAAATAAAAAGTGTTATTCGTAGGTATGATCAGTAGAGAATAGGCAGGTTATGTCTTACAATTCGTTTTTTCAAAGGCCAAAATCCATGTATCCAGAGACCGTCAATTGTGTAGATTAGAGAGAAGGGTTACTCCAATGTGGAATGGGCCTTTCTGGGCCACCCGGAATTCCCAGTCTCTCACATTTCCTTATTTCAAAACTTACTACAACGCTACAGTAATCAAAACAGTGTGGTACTGGCCTAAAGACAGACATATAGATCAACAGAATAAAGTAGCCCAGAAATAAACCCTCACATTTATGGTCAAATGATTTTCAACAAGAATACTAACACCGTTCAATGGGGAAAGGACAGCCTTTTCAACAAATGGTGTTGGGGAAACTGGGTATTCACATGAGAAACAATGACGTTGTACCCTTACCTTGCACCATATATAAAAATTAATTCAAAATGGATTTCTTAGAGGAAAACATACAGGAAAATCTTTATGACATTGGATTTGTCAATGATGTCTGTTACCAAGAGCACAGGCAACAACAGCTAAAACAGATAAACTGGACCGCATTAAAATTTAAAACTTCTGTGCACCAAAGGGCATAATAGAGTGAAAAGGCAACACGAAGAATGGGAGAAAATATTTGCAAGTAACATTTGTGGTAAGGAGTCAATATCCAGACTGTATATTTTATTTATTTATTTTTAAAGATTTTATTTATTTATTTGACAGAGAGAGAGACAGTGAGAGAGGGAACACAAGCGGGGGAGTGGGAGAGGGAGAAGCAGACTTCCCGCCGAGCAAGGAGCCCGATGCGGGGCTCAATCCCAGGACGCCGGGATCATGACCTGAGCTGAAGGCAGACACCCAACGACTGAGCCACCCAGGTGCCTCAATATCCAGACTGTATAAAGAACTCCTAGAACTCAAGAACAAAAATCAAACAACCTGATTAAAAAATGGGCAAAGAATTTGAATGGACATTTCTCCAAATAAGATATACAAACAGCCAGTAAGCACATGAAGAGATGATCAATACCGCAAATAACAAGGAGAATGCAAATCAGAACTGCAATGAGATACCCACCTCACAATAGGATGACTATTATCCAAGAAAACCCAGAAAATAACAAGTGTTGGCAGGGATGTGGACAAATTGGACCCCTTTGTGCACCATTAGTGGGGAAGTGAAATGCTGCAGCTGCTGTGAAAAACAGTCTGGCGGTTCCTCAAAAAATTAAAAATAAAATTACAGTATGATCCGCCGATTCCACCTCTGGGTGTACAGTCAGAAGAATTGAAAGCAGGGACTTGAAAAGATTATTTGTACGCTCCTGGTTACAGCAGCATTATTCACAATAGCCAGGGGGTGGAAGCAACTCAAGTGTCCGTGGACAGATGAATGGGTAAATACAATGTGGAATACGCATATAATGGAATATGCTATTCGGCTTCACAAGGGATGGAAATTCTGATGCATGCTACAGTGTGGATGAGCCTTGAGGACACTACGGTAAGCTAAATAAGCCAATCGTGAGAAGACAAGTACTGTATGATTCCACTTATCTGAGTTATCTAAAATAATCAAATTCATAGAGACAGAAAGCAGATGGTGGTTGCCAGGGGCTGAGGGGAGGAAGGATAAGGAAATGCTGTTTAATCAGTGCAGAGTTTCAGTTTTGCAAGATGAAAAGATTTCTGGAGATGGGTAGTGGTAATTGATTGTGCAACAGTGTGAATGTACTTAATGCCACTGAAGTATACACTTAAAAATAGGTATGATGGTAAATTTTATGTTAGCTGTACTTTATCACAATTTTTTAAAGGTTCAAATCTTGCTAGTCTTATATCCTATAAGACTCAATCATCATCATTCAGTATGCCCATTTCAAATATTAACTTTGAGGGACACCTGGGTGGCTCAGTCCGGTTAAGCCTCTGCCTTCGGCTCAGGTCATGATCCCAGGCTCCTGGGATGGAGTCCCAAGTCAGGTTCCCTGCTCAGCGGGGAGCCTGCTTCTCTCTCTGCCTACCGCTCCCCCTGCTTGTGTTCGCTCTCTCTCTGACAAATAAATTTTTTAAAAAGTCTTTAAAAAACCACAAATATTAACTTTGCTTTTTATCTTAACCCTGAATCAGAGCTAGTACCCCTTCAAAACACAAAGGCACCCAAACAGGATGCTTTTACAAACGCTATGGGGAAGCAACATAGCACCCAAACCTGGATTATTTTCTCAGGAAAATTCCTGATTTCCAGCTCATCCACATCTCCCTCTTTATATCCATGTACCTTATTCAATCAACATTTATTTATTGAGGGCCTGTTCTGAGCTGGGCATCAGGGACATAAGGAAAATCAGAAGCCACCAGGCCTCCCTCCACTTGAGCTTGAGCTTGAAGGGTAAGTGGAATTTGCCAAGTGGCAAAACACGGGGAATGGTATTCTCAGCAGCAGAAAGAGCACGTGTCAAGGCATGTAGTTATGAAAGAGCAGGACTATCCTGGGAAATGAGAGACATTTCCATGTGGCTGAAGGACTAGTTGCAGGGCATGGAGTTTTGGAGACATGAAACCAGCGAGAATAGTTTTCCTGCTCTCTGCCTTTCCATAGTCTCACTTAAACAAGCTGCCTTTCTTTCCAATAATGAAGAATTACTTCTGGGCATCTTGCATGCATTTCAGCAATAGTAGAACTAGAGAAATCTCTGTTGTGGGGTGAAGGCATGAGGAAAAGCGTCTTAGGCCAGACAAGGAAAATGCCTGCCCACGTGCCACCACCCCTACTCCCAACTCCACATCAGACATGACTAATCAATGATTGCACTCTTTCCTTTGAAGCCACCCGCAGTCCTGGTCTTGACACAGCTCTCAGGCAGGCGCAACCAACCAACAGATCAAGATGACACTTAGATGAAACCTGTTTAACATCCCTATCTTAGGGAAAAGCGTTTTGCATGGTTTGGCTGAACCATGTTGAATATACAGCAAGTAAAATCTTTGTCACTTGTTAGCTCTCAGGAATTTATGGTGGAAATCTAGACTACGTGGATAAATCAAGGCTGAATCTTCTCATGCTGAATCTTACTTTAACCTTCACAAACTTACATTTTCCTAGAAGTACCTTCTAAGTATACACTAATGCCATATATATTTGCTGCATGTACTACTCACAATAACTTGGCAAATCAGGCATCTGCATTCCTGTTTAAGAAAAGGAAAATTTGACACAAATATCTAAGTAATACCTTAGGTTATCTAAGGTTAGATATCTAAGGTCAGATCTAAGGTTAGATCTAAGATATAGATCAGATCTAAGATCTAAGGTTAGATCTAAATATCTAAGGTTAGAAAGAAGCAAAGTGAGGATGTGAATACCTATAACCTTTCTACCACATCATATTGCCACCACATTATGCTAATTAATTACAGAATAGGTATCGCTTTCATTGCCTCATTTTGCATTTAGAGCGGGTTTGGTCAAAAAGTCAAGAAATTGCTCAAAAACTCAAGGATGTTTACAAGGTCAAAACACAGAACTCAAAGGGACATTGGCCACAAATCCTAAGGATATTTTTATGCATGAAGCTCAACAAAATTCAGTCAGTATGAAGATCACACATGACCCATAATTGTTGGTCTTGAAAACTTCTGATGGGGTCAGAGAAGTTACGGGATTCCATCTTGTTGTAAGAATCAGGTGTTCACCATGATATTGATATTTTTTTCCTCTGCACCCAGTCAAGTAGGACATGGTGCTCTTTCTAGTGTCAAGCATTCAACAGCAGTTCAGCTCATCCCAGGGGACACCTTCTTGTCTGGAAAGGGAAACCACAGAAGGTTCTTGCTACCGACAGGCTATTGCCGTTATCCGTACTTGAGTCAAATTGATTTGAATTCAGTATCTGTCCATTACTCTGGGGAGAATTCCCCTCTGAGTGAAGGATGTAAAGGTGGTTCTCCCCTGAGGTCTCACTCCAGGCAAAGCTGACCTTCCTGAGGTGCCTATCTTAACGTGCGTATTCATTGGACAATAATTGTATCAGACTTTTTAAAAGTCTTTATTATTTTTTTAAAGATTTATTTTATTTGAGAGAGAGCGAGCACGAGTGGAAGGGGCAGAGCGAGAGGGAGAGAGAATTTCAAGCAGACTCAGTGCTGAGCATGGAGCCCCCCGCAGGGCTCGATCCCACAACCCTGAGATCATGATCTGAGCTGAAAGCAGGAGTCAGTGCTCAATGACTGAGCTAGCCAGGCACCCCTAAACTCTTTCTTTTGAAGATGTGTTTCATTACAGCAGAATTATTTTATAATGCTTGCATTGAATTTTCCATTCCTAAGACAGTATTTGCCAGGTATTACTAAAGAGGACACTGTTAATATAATTTCTTTAAAACTGGATTATTATCTAAGTAGTTTTCTGATTCTCATTTTATATAAACATTCGTCATCACAAATAAATAAATGCATCTCTCAACATTTCTTCTTATTATGAAGAAGCCAATGAGTATTTGGCAGGAAAGCCACACAACTCACATTACTTTCCCTTAGGGCTTCAGGAGTAAATAATTTCCGCTGTCAATATCTACACTCAAACGACAACCAGGAATCACTAAATCCACATTTCAGAGCTGATTAAGACACACTAGTGAAGTAGTAAGGAGGACTGGTTTTCTTGCCGAGGTGATGAAAATGATATAAAATTCAGGGAGTTGAAATCAGGGATTAGTGGCTCACTTACACCAAGGGCAGCCGAAGCGGGTGCTCCTGGAGTAATAGGACATGCCCTAGACTGGGAGGAGAGTGCTTGTGTTCCAGTCCCAGCCCCAACTCCTGTGACCCATGTGACTGTGGACCATGATCAGCGAAATGGAGATGAAAATATCACCTTGCTTTCTCCTCCGTAAGGTTGTTACGAAGACAAATGAGATCATGCAGGTAACATGCTGGGAAAGCTATAAACTGTTCTATTGAAGGCAGGGTTATTTAGACCCTTGCAAAGACTGTTAGCATTCCCATTACATCAGGAATGCTAGAACTTTATATATTTAATTAACCTCTTAATACTTCGCCATCAAGCCTCCATCTCTGCATACCACAATATGTTCTAAAGAATATCTCACCTTAGAAGCTGATGGAACGTGGAGAGAAAGTCACAAAGGACCTAAAAACAAACTGCTCCATTCCATGTCTGTAAGTCCCACTCCCCCCCCCACCTTCCTTTGCACCACAGATTCTATCCCCCGCAAAATTGCATGCAGGAGGGATGCTTTAAAAATCAAGTCATAGGGGTGCCTGGGTGGCTCAGTTGGTTAAGCGACTGCCTTTGGCTCAGGTCATGATCCTGGAATCCCGGGATCGAGCCCCACATCCGGCTCCCTGATCCGTGGGGAGTCTGCTTCTCCCTCTGACCCTACCCCCTCTCGTGCACTCTCTCTCTCTCTCGAATAAATAAATAAAATCTTAAAAAAAAATCAAGTCATACATTATATAAGGTTAGTTCATTTTATTTTTTTAAAGATTTTATGTATTTATTTGTCAGAGAGAGAAAGAACACAAGCAGGGGGAGCAGCAGGTAGAGGGAGAAGCAGGGTCCCCGCTGAGCAGGGAGCCCGAGGCGGGACTCGATCCCAGGACCCTGGGATCATGATCTGAGCCACTTAACCGACTGAGCCACCCAGGCGTCCCAGGGTTAGTTCATTTCAAAAGAGCATGCAGTGGTAAATCCTCAGGAAAGTGAATTATCCTTAATCTATCCGTTGTGTAAATACAGATGTTTACATCCTGGGTTAGCTTCAACTGGATATATACACACTGGAACTGAATGGGCCCTACGTGTCATTTAGTCCTCAACTTCTGCTAACAAGCCACTGTGCTGGATGCATGATTGTTTCGGCAGCAGCAACTCAGAATAAGAAGAAAGGCAATGCATCAGTTCTCCGGTTCCACGTGTGGCAATGACTCACTCGGGACTCTAACCGCTCCGTCATGGCTCCCGGGGTAAGGATTTCTTTCCTTTTCAGTGAAAGGCGACCTTAGTCACAACTACCTAGTATATAATATTAATTCTAAATAACATAGTTTTCTTAACTACAAGCTCCCAGGAGCAGATATTTTATTTCTTATTAAGCATATAATTTACCTGCGTAAATGTACCGTATGCAGTTTATAAGTGCTACGTGAACATCAATTAATAGAACAAATATTCAGAAAAGAGAAACAGTAAGCACCTAGAGGGGTATGTATGTACTTACTTTAAGGATTACATAACATGACTTTATTAATAACTAATGATGCATCAGATCTAAACCCCAAATGCTCAGCAATACTGAATCATCACTTTCGTAAAACAAATGCCATGAATGTGAATGAATCAATGAACAACATCTGATGCAGAATTGCACACTGGTCCATCTGCCAGGGAAATCAAGGCACACACTGTTTTAAGGGTACCTGGGATTTGTTTGAATTAAGTATGCTGAGGCAGGCAGACCCAGAAGAGACTGCCATGAAAAAGAAGTTTTTTATACCATCAGATCCCTAGAAACAGAAGGCTTAGCATGCCATGAGGGGCCCCGTGGGGAAGCATCAAGGTCAGTAGGAAGCAGAGGGAGAGAGGGGAAAACATGGGCAAGAGCCTTTACTGTGGTTTCCGCAGGAAGGAATGGACAGAGTAAGAGGACATGATTAACAGAACACCAGCTGTAATTCTCTGGGATTATATAGGAGGTGAGAAGATCCAAACATGCATTTGACCATATCCTTGAATTCCCCAGGACCCAGGAAGATTTGTTCTGAGAATTTGGTAGAAATGAAAACCAGAGTTGCAGAAGTGAAATCCTGTGTGTCTAAGATTTTTCACTGAATAACCGTAAAACGATTTATTTGAGCTGATAATACTCGCAAGTCGTCAAATTAGAGTGTGTATCAGTCCCACAAATGATGTGAATTAAGTAGAGTGCGGTTCACGTATGTGTGGCTAAGCAATGTGAAAGCTTGGTTTTTCCTTGTAGGCGGCACGGGCAGCAGGTAGTTCAGGGTTCCTACGGCACCCTGCTCCGGCAAGCTGTCAGAGATCCAGGCTCCTCTGAGCTCAGGAACCAAAAACAAGAGAGTGAGAGGTGCGTACCGGCTTCTTTCCAGGATGATCCCCAGACTTATCACATGATACCTCAGTCTGATCATGCTGGCCAGAACAGAGTCACACGGCCAGACCTAGACGCAAAGAAACCTGAGCGATGTACTTATTTAGCTTCACTAGAAATCCAAGGCTCTATTGATGCAGAAGAAGAAAAGATTGAGTTTGAGAGGCAACGAACGCCCCCCACCCCTGCATTCCCCACCTCATCAACTGCATCTCTGTCACCCGTCCTTCCAAATTCCCTTCTCTTTTGTGCCACCACCAACACCCCCCAGTGCGGTAAGCCAGAAACTTCGCAAGCCAGAAATCGATCGGCCTAAGCTTCATTTTTTTCTTTTACTGTCCATATTCAGGCCAAAACGAAGTTTGGCTTATTCCACCTCCTAAGGGTCTCGAGCAGTTTCACAGAAGGATTACTACCCTTACCTCCCATCTGGGCCACCATCCTCCAAACTTACTGCCCAGCTCCCCTGCCCAACACCCCACAGGCCCATCCCAGATCATACCACTCTCTGCAGCAGGAGCTATTTTTCAAAATGCCTGTCTGAACACATCTCTTCCTGCCTACGGTCCTTCAGAGGCTCCTCACGGCATTCAGCATAAGGTCCAAATCCACCGACATTGCATATAGAGCCCATCATGATGTGTAGTCCGTACCTGCCTCCCTCCCCTGCTTCCCGGCCTCCGACACATACGGTCCCATGCTACCACAGCCATGCGAGATCCCGACCCCACAAGCAACTCAGTGGTGCCATGTGTTTCCACAAGAGCACATCTGGAGTGCTCTTCTCCTCTCTCTCCATCTTTGGGTTCCTGTTTATCCTTCAAGACCTTCAAGATTACCATAGACAGGGTGGTTTATGAACAACAAAATGTTGTTTCTCAGAATTCTGAAAGCTGGGAAGTCCAAGATCAAGGTGCCCACAGATTCGGTGCCTGGAGAGAGCCAGCTTCATGGTTTATAGACAGTTGTCTTTTTGCTGTGTCTTCACATGGTGAAAGGCGGTAAGGGATCTCTCTGGGGTCTCTCTTATGAGGGCACTAGTCCCATTCATGAAGGGCTCCACTCTCAGGACCTAATCACCTCCCAAAGGCCCACCTTCTAACACCATCACCCTAGGGATTAGGTGTCAACATATAAATTTTGAGGGGCACAAACATTCAATCTATAAGACCAACTTTGAGAAGTATTCCCAGATCCCCACTTCTCAAACTAGATGGACCCTGCCTCCCCAAACTTTTATTTTTTTTTAAAGATTTTATCCATTTTTTGACAGAGACAGCGAGAGAGGGAACACAAGCAGGGGCAGTGGGAGAGGGAGAAGCAGGCCTCCTGCGGAGCAGGGAGCCCGATGCGGGGCTCGATCCCAGGACCCTGGGATCATGACCTGAGCTGAAGGCAGATGCCCAACGACAGAGCCATCCAGGCGCCCCCACCCCCAAACTTTTAAATACCAACCTGCCACCGTATGGGACAAGGATTCGTATACACTTTTTTTTTTTAAGATTTATTTATTTCTTTGAGAGAGAAAGAGAGCACAAGTGGGAAGGACAGAGGAAGAGGGAGAGAATCCCAGGCTGATTCCACACCAAGCACAGAGCCTGACGTGGGGCTTGGTCTCAGGACCCTGAGATCACAATCCGAGCCAAAACCAAGAATCAGACGCCTAACCAACTCTGCCACCCAGGAGTCCCCGTGTGTACTTTGATCTATCATTTCGGCTTCTGAGTTTCTGCAGGGCAAAACTACATTTCACTCATCTTTATAGAACTAGTACCTGACAGAATCTGGTCCTTAGTAAGTGTTCATTAATAAACAAACGCTTTGCCGAGAGGGAGACGCCCCCTGAGCTTGGAGCCCCTGCCGCGCCCCAGCGCACCCGCACTTGCGCGTCCCTCTGCTCGTAAGCCGCAGTTGGCTGGTTCCCGGGCCAGCATCTCAACTGTGAACTGTGCGAACCACTGCTTGAACAGTGGCGGGCCTCAGAGGGAGCCGTGTGCGGGGCACATCCGTTTACTTGGGAGGGCTCCTTTGGGAAAAACAGGCAGCTGGAAGTCATCATCTCATACCAACTGTTTCAAAGTCAGATTATGATCCTTGTAGTAAAAAGAACCAGCTTTAGTTCTTACCATATAGTTTGATGATGACCCCATCCTAAAATGTACCATCATGAAAACAACAGCCCACCCAGGTTTGCGATAGCAGCTAGTAAGAGTCAGATTCTGTGTGATTTTTGTACCTCCTACCCTGATCACTAAAGCAACATTGGCACTTTTAAAACCCGTTCAGTAACATCGACACTAAATATTTTTAGGGCAAGGCAATTTGAAGTTAATACATGGTGTGTTGAGACACTGTGGCAGCTTCTTCTTTTTTTTTTTTTCTTTTTTTCTTTTTTGCAAGAGCGGGGCAGGCGGGGAGGGGCAAAGGGAGAGGGAGAGAGAGAATCCCAAGCAGGCTTTACACCCAGTGTGGAGCCCAACACGGGGCTCCATCTCACAGCCCTGAGACCATGACCTGAGCCAAAATCAAGAGTTGGACGCTCAGTTCACTGAGCCACCCAGGTGCCCCACGCTGTGGCTGCTTCTGATGGTGGGTAAGCAGTGGGATGAAAGGTGGCCAGGGGGGCCCTAATGAAGGAAGCCCTGAAGTAAGGCCATCAGCTGTGGAAGCACCTCTGGAAACGAGCTGCTATGGAACTCCAGAGAACAGACTTCCGAGGATCTGGATGGGACTCCTCGCTCCACATCCTGGCTTTGCCATTTGCCAGCGGTGCACTCTTGGTCAAGTTACTTAACTGCCTCATGCCTCCGTTTCCTTGGAAATTGGAGATGATAAACCAGAGTTACTTTACTGTGAAAATTAAATTAGATAACTTATGTAAAGTGGCTAGCGCAAGGCCTGATCCAGATTAAGTGCTCCATAAATATTAACTCTTAATTCTATTATGATTAAGACAGAAGAGTCAGTGTCGTTGGAGCTCGACTGCCTGGGATTGAATCCAGGCTCCACTCCTTAATAGCTGTGTGCTCTTGAGCAAGTAATTTAGCTTCCCTGTGCCTCAGCTGCCTCATCTGTAAAAGGGACACAATAATGTCCTGTTGCGAGGAATAAATGAAGTGAGGTCTGTAAAGTGTTTAAAACAGTGCCTGGCACATTAAAAAAACAACAACAACAACAACGTCCAGGTTGGTGCTCTTTCCAGTGGTGCCCCTGGAAGTAAGATGTATAGGACCTAGGTAGCAATCCTGGTGGCCGTCAGCAGGGCTAGAGCTAATACCGGTGGTCCCAGTAAGCAGTAGCAACAGATTTACTTTCTACTAACTAATCACAGCTGATATCGACTGCATGCTAACACTAGGCATGGTGTCTGAAGCTTCTCCTTGCTTATCTTTCCCCCAGCAAAGTTCGTCTGATCCTCCCCAGGAGGTGGACACTGAGCCCAGCCACGAACAGGTCATGTCCTTTTGCTCACCAGTATACAACCACCCCTTAGCACAATCCCCGGCATATAGTAAGTGCTCACTAAATATTAGCCGCAGGCGTAAAGTACAACAGACTTCCATGCTGGACAACACAGGGGGCTGTACACAATGAGCATGCTGTTCCAGGCCAAGGTTCTATCAAACTGGACTGTGTTCGTGCCATTTCCCTGTGAGAGGGGCTCTATATCGACTGATGCTGGTGCTGGAGTATAATCCTTTCTGGGTTATAGCTGCAGAGGGGTTCATCAACCTTGAATAGTACCTCAATTACGTTATCATACTTTTCTGGCCTCTAGAGATGACAGTCCAAAATGACTGCAAAATTTAATTATTTGTATTTGTGGTGGCCATTTAAAACCAGTGATTATTAAGCCAACATTTTATAAGCGATCTGCACGCTTTTGTTTTTTTTTCTGTCCCTTCAGGGAAAGCATTAGTACGATTCTGCCAAATATCAGTTACAACCAGGCCGTGTTGTCACGTGTATATTGGGCCCCTCGCCTAGCAGCTCCCTTTCCAAAACACGGAAGCTCTAGTTTGGTCTTCACAAGGTAATTTACATGGCTCCCCTGCCCCGCTCCATCTTGGGAACTTTGAAAAATTCTGTGCTCTCAGCACAAATTTAAGTACTTGACATTTTTCCTAAGTTTAAATAATTTCATAGATGCATTTTCTGGTAATTGTAAATATTGAGATTTTAAAATAAAATTGTGACATTATTTTTTTATATGTATCCAGTGAAACTTAAATGTCATAGTAATTTGATAGCTACAGATTATCCATTTTAAAAATATAGGAACAAGCTCTTTATTTAATAATTAGGATATTTATAGTGTTTTCTCACTTTTGTTTTTATTTTTTTTCACTTTTGTTTTTAAAAGTGGCCCATGCTGGGCCCAACATGGAGCCCAGCATGGGGCTTGAACTCATGACACTGAGATCAAGACCTGAGCTGAGATCAAGAGTCAGACACTTAACCGACTGAGCCACCCAGGTGTCCCAAGTGTTCTCTCTCTCTCTTTTTTAGGATTTATTTATTTCTTTGAGAGAGAGAGCACGTGGATGGGGGGAGGGGACAGAGGGAGAGAGAGAAAAACCCAAGCAGACTCCACGCTGAGCAAGCAGTCCCATGCTGGGCTCCATCTCACAACCCTGAGATCACGACCTGAGTGGAAACCAAGAGTCAGATGCTTAACCAACTAAGCCACCCAGGCACCCCCCATAGTAGGTATTTAATAAATATATGTTGTCAAATGAAATTGCCCCTTTGTTTGATATCTCAAAGGTTTTTATACCCCAGGCAACATACTTTAGAAAGATTTGAGACAGCTGAGGGTAAGAGAAAGGAAGAGCCTTTCTTTTGTAGAGTGGGAGAAGAACACTAGGAAAAGAGAGATAGGAGAGGAGAAACAACCAGAGCCCACAGGATTCTGAGGCAGGTCAGTTTTAGAAAATCACCAATGGGGATGTTGAGGATACAGAATGAATTCTCACATTTCAATGCCCGAGTATCCTCTACAAAGTCTTCATTTACCCCCTGGGATGTACAGGCCCCAGTCTGAAGATCCCTGGGCTTTATTACATTAATCCAAGCTGTAATGCTATCATTTTAAAAGAGAGAAGTGGTTGTGTCGACATCAGGAAGAATAAGGAAAAAAGTTTCTTTCAATTGTAATCATTCCAGGCTGGAAACTTCTCCATCCAGAATCAACTTAGAAAGAAATGTTGGAAGAGAAATGTATGCTTTAACTAATTCCACAGGAGAAGAACTTGGCAAGCACGTATGTGGAAGGATGTGGTGATCTCACCTATCATCATATCAAACATCTAAGAAGCCAACATCAGTGCAAACAAATTGAAATTATATTAACTCTCCAAGTAAAGATGCTTAAACACACCCACATACACACACGCCAAACACACACAAAGCTTAGGAGCCACAAACCCATTCACACATTCAAATATTTCTGGAATGGCTACAATGTTCCAGGAGCAGTGATAGGTGTTGGAATGTAGCAATAAATCAAGCACAGATGACCCCTGCCAACATGGAGTCTAGAATTGAAGCCAGGGGGCGCCTGGGTGGCTCAGTTGGTTGGGCGACTGCCTTTGGCTCAGGTCCTGATCCTGGAGTCCTGGGATCGAGTCCTGCATCAGGCTCCCTGCTCGGCGGGGAGTCTGCTTCTCCCTCTGACCCTCCCCCCTCTCATGTGCACTCTCTCTCTCAAATAAATAAAATCTTAAAAAAAAAAAAAAACCTGCTAGAATTGAAGCCAGCATGGCCCACGTTCTAGGCGTTGTGCTACAATTTATTTTCAATAAATCATATTTCAGAAACGAAGAAACCTCATGATTCGCATCGGAGAGGAAGAAACAGTATAAGAGCGAAAAAGTTTCCTACTAGTTCCTGTTTTTTTCTATTCAAATTGTATTCAAGTTTTTCAAGGTAAGTTATCCACAATTCATTTTATGGTGAAGCGCCTCGAATGATTTCAAAATCATTACTTGGAAGCTAGAAAGATGAACTAAATTCCATTTTCGGATTTCACAGGGTACAGATAAATCCTGGTCAACTGTTTTTTTGTTTTTTGTTTTTTTAATTTATTTGACACACAGAGAGAGATAGCGAGAGAGGGAACACAAGCGGGGGGAGTAGGAGAGGGAGAAGCAGGCTTCCCGCGGAGCAGGGAGCCCCATGTGGGGCTCGATCCTAGGACCCTGAGATCATGACCTGAGCCGAAGGCAGATGCTTAACCAACTGAGCCACCCAGGTGCCCCTCCTGGTCAACTGTTAACATCACATGGTTTAACAGCCCAAGATGGTCTTGCTTAACCATCCTCTTCGTTTTCTCTGATCCCCAGACACAACGCCGGGACACCCTAACAAGCCAGTTCTCAATGGCCTTTCAAAAGCTGCATTAGCTGTCTTTCCTCTCCCCTATCACGCGCACACACACACACACACACACTTTCCCTCCCTCTCTCTCTCCCTCTCTCTCTCTCTCAGCTTAGAAAGAGTGAAAAATACTGAAGGCGCATTTTCCATAGCACTTCAGCTCCTGGTAATAACTTCAATATAAATATTGACTCACAGGGAAACTGTAGCCAACTGGAATTGTAGCGTAAGAAATGAAATACAAAGCAAGACCTTATCTGCAGATACCAGTTCTCTTCTGTGCTGCTGCAGGGCTTTATTCTCCCCACTGAAATGGAACACATCTTTTTGACAGCATGCAGCACAATAAGGAAAACAATTCTAAAGGTTCTCCAGTGAAGGGTGCCATTTCCACCAATGAAAATGAAGCCAGGTCCAGCCCAAGAAGATGTGTCGGGCACAAGTCCCCTCCCAAATGCATGAGTGAAAACGACACCTCCAGCCTCCTCTCGTGAGCCTCCTTCATCACTGTCGACAGGGATCCACATGCTTTCCTACAGACCTCATCCCCCCAAGCAAGGCCTATGTGTAACTGAACCTTTAAGCGGAGACATATGATGATTTTAAACTTTGATTAGGAGCTCTTGAAGATAACTGTCTCTTCCTGCTTCATCTTCGAGCAAGATCTCCCCTTCTTTAGTTTGGTCACAAGTGGTTTCCTTTTACAAGGACTATTCGACTTTAGGAAAACCTACAAGAAGAAACTGAGAATATTCGCACACTACAGAGAATGGATTTTTTTTCAGCTGCTAACATATTTCATTGTCCTCTCATCTCCAACCTTTCCTTCCACCATTGAAAAAAAGAGAAAAGAAAAAGCTAATTAGAAATCTAAAATCTGGGGCGCCTGGGTGGCTCAGTTGGTTAAGCGACTGCCTTTGGCTCGGGTCATGATCCTGGAGTCCCGGGATCGAGTCCCGCGTCGGACTCCCTGCTCAGCAGGGAGTCTGCTTCTCCCTCTGATCCTCCCCCTCTCATGCTGTCTCCCATTCTCTCTCTCAGATAAATAAATAAAAAATCTTTAAAAAAAAAAAAAAAGAAATCTAAAATCTTATCGTCCTTTTGAATCAGTCAGCTCTTGTTCGGAAAGGGAGGAGAAAGGCGGGGTGGGGGGGGCGCGAGGACACCAGAGGGAGGGTTAGCTACTCAGTCCTCTCAACCCCTAAGAAAAGGTCACTCACAGATTAAACACCGAGGAGCACAAGCCTTGGAATGGAACAAGGCTCAGCCTCTGCCCTGCCTGTTCTGGTGACATGGGGTAGCTTTACTTCGCTTGCCAAACCTCAGTTTTAGCCATAAGATAAAGGTGTGAGGACAATGCCCAACACTTTTAAGTGTTCAGTCAATGTTGGTAGAAATGTTCCTAATAACAGTTACCACAACAGGAAACTTTACTGAAGATTTACCATGTACCAGGCACCAAGAATTTTAATCTGCTCGACAGTTCTATGAGGTAAGTATCATCAATATCCCTGTTTCAATGCCTAGAAAGGAAGAAAGATGTTAACTCGCTTGCCCAAAGCCACATGGCTACTAAGAAACGAAGCTTACACTTGAACTCAAGCCAGGCTTGGAGCCACACGGTCCGTCGGACCTTTCTGCAGTGCCCAACGCGCTCTATAATCCAAGCTGTCCAGCACGGCAGCTACTGGCCATGCGCGGTTGCTGAGGCTTGAAACGTGGCTAGTGTGACTGAGCAATTGTTTTATTTCATTGTCCTCAATCTAAATGTAAAGAGCCACATGTGGTTAGTTGCTACGGGATTGGACAGCCCCCCTCAAAAGGCTACACTGTTCACCAGCAAGAGATAGACGCCTCCAGTGTGGGCCTGAGACTCCAAAAAAGAAGTAATAAAATAGGGATTAATTTATTTATACATGTAGCTGTAATGTAGGAGAGGAGTATTATCTCATTACTAAGTAATACACTATCGCCACGGTCACATTCTATTTGACATCTTCCCGTGTGGCAAACTTACTTTTTTTTTAATTGCAAAAGTATTATATTGAGTTAACAAAAAGTCAAACAATCAAAAGTATATAACCTATTAAGTGGAAGTTCCTCTTTCCCATCACCACCCCATCTGAATCCCCTTCCGATCAGAACTCACAAACTCTATTTTGAGTATTTGTGTACATGAATGCACATAGAAGGATCAGAATGGGATCAAACCCCCTTTATTGTTCTACATTTTCTTTACTGAAAACTGTATCTCACACCCTTCCCTGTTGATCGCATACATATCTCCCTCACTCTTTCCTAATAACTATTTGATTCTATGGCTGTACCATCACTTATTATCTGATCCTCTACTGATGATGGACAGTTTGGTTAATTCTAAATTTTTGCCTTTAAAAATAATACTGCAATGAGGGTACAATCGCCAGGGAGTTGCAACTTTGTGAGACTGCTCCCTAAAAGTGGGCCAGCAGACACTCCCCTTGGCCTACCCAAAAGACACCCTGCCCCCATCTCTTCTTTGCTAACAGAATTGATTTGGTTCAGGGTCCCCCTCAATGCCTCCTGACTCAAATTAAGTTCTGGTTGGTCTAGCCAGTCACGTGGTCCTGTTCCCATTGACAGTCATCGGTGAATACCTGGGCATCCAATGCAATTCTGGACAATAGCAGAAAGTGACAGGGGGCCTTGAGAATACAAGGGGCTCAGGGACATTCTTCTGTCACATCTGGAGTTGCTGCAGCCTTCACACAGACAGGAGAGGACCTAGCCTGGAAATGAGGCAAAGAAACCAATGATGGCAGAGGGGCAAGATCCAGGTAGTTACCTGGATCCTTAATGCACTGCGGAGCTGCTCAATTAACCAGCCCTGAAGACTCCCTCCCTCTGGACTTCTAAAGCTCGAGAAGTTGCTTTTCCTTTCAGCCAGTTGAGTTTGGGTTTATATTACTTAGAGTCTAAACTATCCTAACCAATATGAATGCGATTGCTGGTTGAAAGTGTACACATGGGTTTGCGTCTGATAAGCACCCTTAAGTCATTTCTTTTTGACCTTTCATAGCATGAATGCAGAAAGGATCTCAATGGCTTGAATGTATCTTCTATCCTCTGGAACAGGGTGTAGCTTTGCTGCTACATTGGTCCAGGCGTATTTGAACAGCTTTTCCATCAGTATCCCCTGCCTCCTGATGCATGCAGATGATCCTGTAGTAAATGCAAAATCAGAAATCTGGCCAGACTAAAGAAGGGAATCTTCCAAAGCTGCGCTTCCTAGCCTTTTCCTATCATGTTAACATAGTAGATGATAATAGTTTAAGGGCACATTGGGGTAGAGAGATAATGATACTCAAAGCCTAGGGTTTCCAGCCCAAGGGTTCCAGCAGCCTTAGGGCTTGCCTGCCTGAGAGCAGAGAACAATATTTTGGCTCACCTGAAACCCATTCATGGAACACTAGTTGTAAGTGCTATTCTAGAGATTCATCAGATTCCATTGATTCTAAGCAACATACTTCCACATTTGAAGATCTCTGATACTAGGATGCATCTTACAATGAATCATACCTTATAAATGGTGTCAGCCTGGCAGCAGGTATCATCTTCCTGACATTTTCTACCTTTGCATGAATTCGATCTGAAAGTCTTCTGTTGGCCCCTTCTAGTAAGGTCAGGAAAGTCCCAACTTCATGGAGAGTTATTGTTTAATGGGTACAGAGTGTCAGTTTGGGGTGATGAAAAACTTCTAGAGATGGAGGGTCATGATAGGTCGCACAACAGTGTGAATGTATTTGATGGTACTGAAGCATACACTTAAAAATGGTTAAAATGCTAAATTTCACATTCTATATATTTTGCCACAGTTTTTTTTAAAAAGGCCCGGCAGCAACCTTGCAGTGTGTCCCTGGCTTCGACGCAGAGACCGTCATGCGGCACCCTTCTAAGAAACACTGCATCGTGACTTCTGCTCCCATCGGCACAAAGGATAACACTATGTGAAAAAATTAGACATTGGGGATCCTGAGTATGAAGTTGTAGGCGTACTTCAAACAATTATTTCTCTGATACTTTTCCTTGGTATATATACACAAGTGACAGGAGGCAAAAAAAAACCCTCTGTTCTGGCAATTTCCTATTTGACCCTCCAGATGCACTCTCCACCTTCTGCTACCCACTGGAGGCTGACCTCTCGGGACTGTGCTGGCCAGGCCCCTTGCATCTGGCTTCCAGTTGGGGTCAGCCAATGGGAAGCAATGACAGGAGCCTGCAGAGCAGAGGAGAGAGGTCAGGGTATTCACTCCCCTGGCTCCCTCCCTGCTGGGCACTGGGTTGGCCATGGCTGCACTCCTCTGCCAAAGGCCACGGCTCCTGCCAGCGACTATATTCTACACGCCTCCCCCACCATCCCCCCCGGCCCCCCGGATCTGCGTGCACCACTTGCAGGTGGGAGTGGTACCTGCTTCCCACTGTCACCAGCCCCCGAGGGCCCTTCACTCCTCCCTGCTCACGGACTTTGTAAATATTCTTCTCATCAAACCTTCTTTAGTGCTCCCACCTTGTAAGGGTGCTCTCTGTTTCCTGCTGGGGTTCTGACTCATTTTTTAAAATCTATATCCGAATAAATCTAAAAGAGATCTTTTCAAAAAATGAAAAACTAAGTAGATACATAAGCCCTGGGTCGTGGTATCATTGGCAGCATTTTTTCTTTCTTAGTGGAGCACAAATAATGATGCATCTCACAGCCGTCGACTTCGCAGACTTGATGAACTAGGGTAAAATCTCCAAAATGCCATAGAGGGTTAAAGAGATGTTTCCAATATTACACTCCGAGAATTAACTTGGGATTATAGCCAAGCAAATTTAATATTTCGAAATATCATACACAATGCAGTTTAGCGCCAGTTTTATTCCCCGGGTGAGTACCAGCAGCAAAATGTAAGGGCCTCGGGAGCAGGCTCTCTTGGAAGTTCTTCTGCATTGCCCCAGGTCAGCTGGTCTGCCTGCTCTCCTCCTGAGCCCCTCCACACCTCTCCTGTGCATCCCACTGGCTCTCATGCTATCTCCCTGTATGACTCCGATAGCTTCTCAACTTGCTAATCCATCTCCAAATAATTCACTCTTCCCTTTGCTGCCAGAATACATTTTCTAAAAAAGCAGGGCTGATCAGGCCATTTCCCTGCCTAAGATCCTTTAGTTGCTTCGCTTGGTTTTCAGGATGAAGTTCAAATTTTTAAACATACCACACAAGGCCCCTCATGGTCTACCCCTGCCAATCTCCTTAGCCTCATTTCCTGTCGCTGACTTACACGTGATGTTTCTGCCTGCCACACATAAGGACTTGCTGATTCCCAAACATGTCTTACTGTTGCATGTTTCCATGAGTCTGTTTTTGCTGTTCCTTTGAACTAGAACGCCCTCTCTGCCCTTCATTTGGCTACCTTTACTCATCCTTCAATATTCAGCTCAGTTATCACCTCCTCTGGGAAGCCTTCCTGGAGATTCTGGCTTGAGTTAGCAGTAGTCCCCAGCGCCCTGTGCATTTCACACTGCTCAAAACCAGGGGCGTTCACATGGTAGGAACTCAAAGTCTTTGGAATGAATGCATTAATGCAATTTAGTTGTTTTCTGCTTCTATTGCGTTTCTTATACCATATCAACCAGGACATTTATTAAAGGAACTGCTATTTTTTTTTTCTCAGCATTCAATTCTGCCCAGTGGCAAAAGTGACCAGTAGATTCAAAATAGTAAAATAATCCCCAAAGCAGTGCTATCTCAGGGCCCTGTAAACCAACCTCACATGCTAAAGACAGACTGAAGATCTGCATTGAACTAAGTCCTAATCATATTCAGTGCTTTTAACTTTGAACCTAGACTCCCAGGCTTTGTACTATGCTATACCCCGTTAAACAACTGAATGATACCCAGCACAACATAGCTGCTGGGATCATGGACCGATCCACACTGCCTGGGTCTGTACCTTGCTTTGGCTACTGACTAGCTGTGTGCCTTGGGCAAATTATTCAAACTCTTTACACCTCAGTTTTCTTATCTGTACAATGGGAATGATATTAATAGTACTAATCTCAGAGTAAGTGATTTAACACACGCAAATGCTTATAACAGTGTTTGGCACAAATAAAGTACTGTTTAACTACCAGCTATTTTTTGTATTTTCCTACTGAACAGCAAAAAGAGAGGCACATCGGAGGAGCAAACCGGTCATTTCAGGAGTGGCTTTTTGCTGTAGTGAAGCCACTGTTAGCTCTCCTGGCGCCCATCTAATAAATTCACAGACCAGAATCATGAGACCTGCGCCTTAGATGGGGTCTGTTGAAGAGACATCATCTTCCTTCCATCTGGTTCCTCCAAGGCTACCAAAGTGACACAGATTTTTATTCCTTACACGTCACATATAGCAGTGTGAACAATGAGTTCTGCCTTTCTTCTTTTCCTGCCCACAGCTTTTGTATTTGTAAGATTTCTCTGTGTCTGTAATGTTTATCCTATGAAAGCTCCCTGTGTGTACTGCCCACATGAGTAAGAAAAATTTGAGTCAAATAACAAGGGTTTAGCAAAAAAAAAGTGGTTCCTGAAATCACATGTGGACTAGACGGTGGACTCCTCTGGTTCCTGGGGATCCCAAGAAATGCATGCCCACCCACCCCCACCCCGCACTAGTTGAAGGACATTTGAGAGCGCCTGGGGGTTCTTTGGAATAAACACTCTTAGAGATGCAAGGTTACCTAGAATCCTAGAGTTTTGCTGCTAGAAGATGGGATTAGACAGTACATATACGAGGAAGGTGTCAGTGATCTAGTGATGAGCTTCCCCAGCTCTTCATGGAAGATTTTCTAGCATCCCCCACATTTCCCAACCTTGGCACTTGGGGGAAAAAATGTTATTTAAAAAAAAAGTGGAAGGCCACCAACGTTTAGTGATGTATGCTTTCCAATACGCCTATAGTTTGGTTTACTCACTTCAAATGTTGAAAGTAAAGACAGGAGGGCCTGAGCCATGCAAAGTAGGCTGCTGGTGATGGTGTCCTTTGGCCCGGCAGCCCCAGGTTCTAAGAACACCCTGCCTCCCCACTGCACCTTGTTCCCCCCTTTCCTGGCATGCTTCCCACTCTTCTAGTTTGTATTTTTATTGTCTCCCTCTGGCACAAGAATGACCTCCAAGAGGACCGGGAATTTGGCTTACTTTGCTCACTGCTACATCGTTAGCATCTAGAGTAACACCTGATATTCAGGCTGCTGAATGACTGTCTATGAGGCAATGCAAGGTTTACAGTAAGCACCCCTAAACTGCCAATTGTCCTAGTTCCTACTCCATCATCATCAGTGCAGGTTAAACCAGAGCCTCCCTATCTGGTCAGTCCTCTTCCTCACCAGTAGCCCCAGGCAGGAGACAAAGCAGATTCCTAAGCAAAGCATTTAAGCATCAAGTCAAACCGGACATCCTCATGTCAGGGACTAGAAACCTTACCCTTCTTTGGAGGAGACTCTGACCTCATCTCTTCACTTGGATGACTGCTCTCCCCGTCAACCACTCCTCCCCACACCCTCAAAGGGCCACATGCATCCTCTTACAAAGTTGGCTTTAAGTTTTGTTGGAGGTCGGGATTTTCAGAATATCTCTTGTTGGACACATTTAGCCACAAAAATCAGTGGAAAGAATCCTTCCCACAAGTAAGCATACCTTACATCTCAAATGAATACAAGTACATGAGTTTGAATGACTTTATTTTACTGCACAAATATAACTCTGCCATCTTTTGGGCAAAGCATTGAAGAACTGAAGCGAAACAGTCAGACGGAAAGGTGGGAGCCTGGGTCCCAGCCACGTAAAAGAGCATATGGGCTGCCTTAGCATCAGGACACAGCATTCCTGGGAAAAGCAACTGCTAAGTCCCACCATTTAGCTCTACTATCAAGCAACTGATTACTGTCCCCCCCCCACTCCACTGATCCGTCCTCCATTATCACCCCTCTCCCACTGATAAGCCAGCTGGAATATAACCAAGTAAAAAGTGGCTTTTTAAAAACGAAAACCATTTTTTAAATGTTTGTGTCTCAGGGTAACACACAGGCAACCCCAAGGATTCCGAGGCATCCCACAAATTGTATCAAATGGGAGTCACCCCTTCACTTGGCTGTCAGCAACATGGCACAGGAACCAATCCCCTTCTGCTCACCACCCTGGGCCTGCCACCCAGCAGACACTCCATGAATATTTGCTGGATAAATGCCTTTAGTAATAAGGAGTTTTTGAGATTCCTTGGATCAATCAGCTCCAGCCAAGAGCTCAAAAAAAAATCAAAATAGGGCAATGTGGATGGAACAGGACTAAAATCTGGTGCCAGTCACTGGCCCATTGCACAGAGCAGGCTATTGATAGGAACTCACCGACCAAAACCCACATTCCGGCAGGGATGAGAAGAGCAGTGTCTCTGTGTAAAGTATCTCTACCACCCCAGAATGTAAATACCTCCCCCGCAAACTGTCCTTCAAAATGCTTTTTTGGCAAAAGTGCTTCCTTTCAATTAATAAAGTCTATTTTAAAAAATAAAAGTGAGTTAGACCTAAATCAGAAACAGAATTGAGAACAGATCACCAAACTCAGTCCCTGCAGGATCTCATCTATCTAGCAGGCCACTTTGAGTAAAAGGACCATTATCCATGGTTTTTGTACAAATACATTTCCTTCTTCAACGGTACAGAACTTAAATTCCTGTAAAGCACTGCACACCCACACACCAATTAATAAACCTGTGGCTCTCCTCTCCTTCAATAAGTGAGGCCGGTCTTTTGAGTACCTTTTAAATAACCTCTCAAAGCCCCAAGGTTTTGTTTTTGTTTTTGCTTTAAACCCCAAAACTCTGCAGTCAGGAGTCCACCAGGGTAAAATGAACTAAGGGAGACCTGGGAGGATTTTGTTCCCATTTACGTGGTTTAACCCACTGGCTTCAAAGGAGTTGCCAAGTTCCTGAGCAGCACTCGGACCCCTCTCTGGCCTCGCCCCTCCCCCAAGGGAAGGCGCAGCGACGTGGCCACCAGGGCTACCCAGCCCAGCGTCCGAGGCCCTAGCGGCGATGGTGGTGGCGACCACAGTCTCTAGAGACAAAGTTCTGTAGTGCACTGACTTCTATCATATTCAGAGTCGGAGTGTCTCAGAACTTTGCCTCAAAAGACCAAATAGGCTGTCTTCCTCCAGAAGTTTCTTCCTGCAGGTGTGCTCCCCCACCCCCAACTAAGACAAAGAAGAATAACTCGTTAAAAGCAATTTAGCTCAGGATGCGACCGATAATGGAACGGGTCATTAATTATGGAAAGTTACTGCCGCAGTCAGCAGGAGCAAATGCCCAACAGAAATGGTGTTTCAACAGCCCGGTTCGACAAATTCTGGTTGCAATGTCACAGCAAACAGGCTGCAGTAATCACACCCCCTCCCCCTCCTTCCCACCCATCCTAGATTAGAACTCATTCCCGGTCGAACCCCACCTCCTCCCCGGTCCTGCTATTTAAACTTTTGCCAGCGGCTAACTCAACGTCATCCAACTTGTGGCAACTTTTTACCTTCCCATCTGGAAAGTTGGTGGGGGAGGGGACCGCACGAGGACGAATTCTCGGAGCTGAAAGTGTTAACGGGGGTCGAATACAGGCCCAGGAAATGCCCTACAGATGGGATGTCCAGGAAAGCAAGCGTTTGCGGGGCCGCCACAGCGTCTCCCCTTCCCACCACTTTATTCCCGGTCTTCGCGTAGCCCGCGCCCAGCCCCAGAACTCGCGTCTATGCAGTCTTCTCCCCTCCGCTCCACCCACCCACTCTTTGGGATTCTCCCTGCCCCATTAGGCAGAAAGATTCCCGTGGAACCCGTCTGCACACAACCTTTCCCCTTGCACACAGCCCCCTGTTCGTAGCCCCCGCCCTGCACCCCCTGCCCCTGCAGTATAGACCACCCTCCTTCCCCACCCCGACAGCCCCCTCCCCCTACATACCGCACCTGAACAGCTGTTGCACCCGTGCAACAGGTCTGGAAAGTGTCTTCCCCACCTCCCCCCACCCCGAAACCTCCCGCCACCGTCCCCTCCGTTACGTCCCCCCAGAGCCAGGGCCGGAGGTGCAGTGGGCTGCGCCCCCCGGGCCGGGGTGCACAGGAGGCTGGCAAAGTGCGGGGCTCCCAGAGGCGCCCGGGGCTGGGGGCGGGTGGTCGCGCTCCGGCCGACGGAGGCCGGGGTGCCCTCCCGTGTGGCCCCTTCCGCGCCCGCCGCAAGCTCCCCAGCCTGCCACTCCAGCGCCGGCCGCCAGGCATTCCGGGCGGGCTCCCCCCTCCGCGCTCCGCTCCGCTCCCTTCCATCTTGACTTTTGCCGACGTGGAAATTTTGGGTTTGGAGACGACCTGCGCTCTTATTGGCTGCCGGCGGGCGGGGTCGGAGGTCACGGCTGCTCTCGCTATTCCGCGCCAAGGGGAGCAGCACAGCGGCTCGTGTCAAGTCAGCAGGTTCCCTCCGCCTCCCCCGGGGTCACGTGCGCCCCGGGCGGGCCCTGGAGCCGCCTCCTTATGCAAATAGAGCGGCGGCGCGGGGCAGGGGGCGGGGGCGGGGGCGGGAGTGGGCGGGGCGCGCGGGGCGGGGGCGGAGGATGGGCCGGGGAGGGGCTGCGAGGGGCGGGGCGCTCCAGGTAGCCACCTGGCTCGGCGTCCTGCCCCGCCCCCCTAACCACCCCCCTCTGCTCTCTGCCGCTTTTGCCTCTGGCGAAAGACTACCGGCCCCAGTTCCCAGCCAGCCTCGGTTGGCCCAAGGATCCCGCGGTTCGCAAGGTGCCTCGGAATGCCCGCTTCCTTTGGAGCCCCTTCCACCAGACCAGACCTGAACCCAAACCCAGGTTGGGCCCCGGGTCTTTCCTGGGCTGGGGAGGAGCAAGACGCGCCGCTGCCTGCAGGAGTGAGAACGAAATGGAAACCTCGGGGAGGGCAGTTTCCTCCTCTGGCAGGGAGTTAGAACTAATAGCGAGATTCCCGGTAAGAGAATTCTAGGACAAAGCAAAATCAAGAATTCATCGGGGTTAAAAGTATTCTCTTTTAATTAACTACCTACCCCTATCCCCAAATATAAAGGGGCCAAAATGCGAACTAAAAGTGCCAGTTCTGGTTTTCTTTTGTTTTGTTTTTTTAACATGTCTACAAGAACTAACCGAGGGCCGGTCCGTCTCCACCCCGCCCTCTGCTCAGCACTGGACACCGAGAGTGGACCCTGGACACGTTCTCCTCCCCACATCTGGGGGGAGGTGTGACTCTGAGAAGCTCCGAATTCCCAGAGAAGTCACGGGCCATATAAAAGGAATCCGTTCTTTACGTGGTTCCCCAAGCATGCCAAAGGTGCTTTTCTAGAAAGAAAGGGAATCGATGAATGGCCACATGACCGGGATGTCTTCCCTCCCTCCCCCTTCCCCAAGGAAAAGAAAGGAACAGCATTGCAAAGGTAGAGCCCATATTATAAGTGCTGACTCTTTGATGGTTATTGCAGTATCTGCCAGCTTCTAGTCACCAAGAAAAAGGAAAGGAGCTGCATTTTTTTGAATATAAAGATTTCTCATGGTTAGCCTAGTTTTTTCCTTTGTGTAAGAAAATATCTGTATCATCTTTCTAAGTTTTCCCCTCTAAGTCTGACCGAATGATACAGAAAAGCCAAAAAAAAAAAAAAAATTCATGGGAAGATTCTTACCTGTAACATTCCTCCTATCCTCTCTTCTTAATTTACTCTGTCCTTCTCCCCATTTCCCCCCCAATGGAAGGATAAATCATTGCTCCTTCCAACTGTTTTATCCTCAAGGATCTTTCTCTCCACTCTCCTCCCTCTGCACACTTGGCTGTTTATCTGACCCCTCCCGGGTTTGCGGGGGCCTCTCCCCCGGCATTGTCTCCTCCGGCCCCCCACCCCCTCCTCCGCCAAGGCCTGCTGGCAGTGCTCGCTGGGCCTATGAGTTGGTCCCGGCTCTGCCGCCCGTTCTGTTGTGTGCACTGGAATATTGATTTTTCAGTGTGTGTGCGCCGGCTCTGTAAAAATCAATATTTCAGTAGCTCGAGCACAGCCCAGGGCCGTGTAATGGAGCCGGCCTGCTGATGTAATGTGCGGGGTCCACCCTCGGCGATTGAGGTCAGTCAGAAAATGGCCGCGTGTTTTTCTATTTCATTGTTTTGCTTCACAGAGAAGGAAGGAGTGTGCGTACCGTGGTGTTCATCATCTCCCACGACAAAGTAACCGTAGTGCTGTTGGGTAACACACAAGCCATGTTAGAAAATGATCCACTCTTAGGCAGAAAGGAAATGATGGAAAACCTCTGATTATCCGCTCTAAAAACTCCTGCATAAAACATTGGGGAGGAGGAAGTTATTGTCGGCCATCAATCCTACCAGATTTCACAATGAGTAAATACAAACAGGCTCACTCCAGGAAAGGGCTAGAGTTTATTTTTTATTAGTAGGTATGCGGGTCATTATTAATCTGCAGCCCCTAAAATAGGCTTCTCATTAATGAGGATAAGAGATTTCTGGGATGATTTGAAGGAAAAAAATCAATAACGGTACCACTTTAGGGGTCTTCATGGAGTTTACTGCCCATGTGAAAAGACATTGGATTTGGGGCCAGGCCAGGGGGTGCTGGCCACACATGCCCCACCAAGGGGGCCTTTTCTAGTCTGTTCACCTCTCTGGGCCCCAGGAGCTTTGTCTATAAATTAAAGGATTAGACCAAATATCTCTAAAAACTCACTAGCTCTAACACCTATGATTGTACAGAAAAAATAATATAGCTAAAACCTTCAAAAAATGCGATTAAGTCAAGCATATAGTGTGGATAAGAAAAGTAGATTACTACAAGAAGTGTTGCAGAAATGGTAAGTAGGTATTTTCCTGCTCTAGTTGTGTGTTTTATTTCTTTTAAATTATATTCCAGTGCCATCTTATGGAGGGTAATTTGGCCATTTTTTAAAAATGCACTTCTTTTGACTTAGCATTTCTAAGAGCTTTTCTTAAAGAAATTATTAATATCACTAGAAAGATGTTTATCACTGCCAATTTTAAAATATTGAGACATTAGAAACAACCTAAGTATCCAATAATAGGGGATTTAGTAAATAACATGTGGTATTGGTATGTGGTATGGAACACAGCTATTTAATATGGTAGTGCTGAATGGGTATTAAAATAATGTGGAAGATTTGCATTTATTGCCATGTATGCACTATTTAAATCTCTATCTATAAATGTCTCTCAGTGGTAAAGGATATGGGCTCTGGAACAAGATGGCCTGAGTTCATATCTCTACCATTAACTAGCTGTGCGGCTTTGGTCACCTGGAAAAGAGATGTATTTGTTTCCTATTGCTGCTACAGCAAATTATCACAGTGACTTAAAACAGCACAAATTTATTGTCTTGCCATTCTGAAGGTCAGAAGTCCAAAATGGGTTTCACTGGGCCAAAATCAAGGTGTGGACAGGGTTATGCTCCCTACAGAGGTGCAAGGGGAGAATTTGTTCGCTTCCCTTCCCTAGAGGCCACCTGCATTCCTTAACTTGTGGCCCCTTCCTCCACGTTCAGAGCACAGTTCCCCAACCTCTGCTTTTGTGGTCACATCTCCTCTGTGAATCCTACACTTCTGCCTCCTTTTTAAAAGGATTCTTGTGATTGATTGGGCCAACCTGGCAAATCCAGTACAATCTCCCCATCTCCAGATTCTTAATCACATCTGCAAAGTTCCTTTGACCCTGTAAACTGACATACTCATAGGTTCCAGAGATTAGGATGCGGACATCTTTGCAGCCTTTATTCTACCGACCGTGTTGGATGAGAATCAAGATGTCAGCAGGATTGTGTTCCTTTCTGAAGACTCTACAGGAGACCGTCTTCTTGCCTTTTCCAGCTTCTACAGGCTGCCTGCATTCCTTGGCTCATGCTCCCCTTCCTTCAGCTTCACAGCCAGCAATGGTAGGTCAAAGCCTTCTCAGATTGTATCACTCCCACTGACTCCCTTTTCCACATTTAAGAACCCTTGTGATTCCATTGGACCCACCTGAGTAATCCAGGACACTCTCCCTATTTTAAGATCAGCTTCGTAGCCACTTTAATTCCATAGGCTACCTCAATTTTCCTTTGCCATGTAACATGGCATATTCATAGGTTCCTGGGATTAGAACGTGGACATCTTTGGGAGGCTTGTCATTCTGTCTGCCGTACTCAGGATGATGGTAATAATCTGCATCATGAGGTTGTGAAGAACATCAGAAGAATCAATGCATGTAAAGTGTTTAGAAGAGTGCCTGGCATATAGTAAGCCCTCTATACTAACTAGCCTATAGTAAGCATTCCATAAGAATGATCTATTATAGTTCCTATCCGGAAAGGAAATGCAGACTGTGAACAGTAGTTGCATCTAGAAGGTGGGATTAAATGTTTACGGTCTTCATGTTGCTCATGTTTGTTTTTCTTTTTTCTACCATTAACATGTATTGCTTGGGGCACTTTAAAAAAAATTTAAAGGAAAATGAGACAAATGAATAAAGGAGGGTTTCATAGTATAGTGAGAAAATAATGTGATGTGGGGTTAAAAGGCTCAGGTGCTCCTCTCGGCACAGCTGCTAACACAAATTTTGACATCAGGCATGTTACCTTACCTCTCTGCGTTTCAGTTTTCCTCATCAGTCACATGAGGGAGGTGAACTGTATATTTTGCAAGGTCCTTCCAGTTCTTAGTGTATAAAGAACGCCTACAAAATCAGTAAGAAAAAAAAGACAGCCCTACAAGGGAAAAAAAATGGATACAAAGCATAAGCAGGCATTTCACAGAAGAAGAAAAACAAATGGCAGATAAGCATAGGTCAATATGTGAAGCCTCATTAGTAACAAAGAAATGCAATTTAAGTGAGATATTGAGTCAGATACCATTTTATACCCACTAGGCTGGCAAAAATTCAAAAGTCTAACAACATAAGCAATTGGAGATGATATAAATGAATTGGAATGTTTACACAGTGCTGCTGGGAGTATAAATTGGTACAACTACTTTGGAAAACAGTTTGGCATTACCTCGTATTGTTTATCATGTAAAGGTGAACTTTCACATAGCCCGTGTCCAGTGTATCTACCCGGAGAAACTCTCATACACCGGGAGACGTGTATGAGAATGGTCATAGCAGCCCTGCTCAGAATATTGAAACACTGAGAACAGCCCACAGCAAAACAGAAAAATTGTGGTCTATTCACACAATGGATTATTCTACAGTCACAAAAATGAATGAACTACAGCTCCTCACACGGCTATGAATGAAGCTTAGAAACACGTTAAGTAGGAAAAAAACAAATTCCGGGAAAATACAAATATATCATTTTTATAAGTCAAACACAAGCAAAATCAACCTGTATTTTTTTAGGGATTCTTAATAAGTGATAAATTTTTAAAAAGCAAGGAAATGGTAAGCAGAAAATTCAGGATAGTGACTATTGGTGAGGGAGAGGAGGGAAGGAAGTAGGGGGGTGTAACTGGTAATGTTCCAGTTCTTAAATTGGACAGTAGGCTCATAAGTGTTCATTTCATTATGCTTAATAACTTGCGTATATGTGAGATGTATTTTTTGTATGTACAAACATTAGATTAAAATGATTTTTTTTTTTTTTAAAAAAAGAATAGTGCTCAGGGGCTCCTGTGTTCAGGTCCAGGATACTTTACTTCTTATTGTTGATGCTACAACTTAGCTTAGATTCCTTTCAAACTCATTAAAGCGAACTCTGTTGCCAATTTGCTATTTGTAATCCTGCTGGTTAAACAGACTTCTTAACAGCCACCTCTATCTGGGCTTGTGCAACAGTTGTTTTCAGTTTATGCTTCCAACGAACCTCCTATTCTCCTGAGATCCATACCCCGAAGGGGATTTTATGCCAGCAGAAGCAGGACCTCCAGAAGCCTCTTGCAGCTCGTCTTCCGCAGGCCCCCAGAGCCAGCCGTATTTTGCATACCTTCTGCAGTAGGGGCTGGGATGCACAGTTCATAAATTTCCTGTCCAGCCCAGGTGAATTTGTTACCGCCCTGATTCATTGCAGTTTTGATTTCAAGGTTGCAGACTCCCATTCCCTGTTCCCTTGACTTGCCTTCCGTCACTTCATAAGGTTTGTCCATCTAGTCAGGGTCGAGAGGGGCTTGGTCTCGCAGTCCTGTAGTGATCTTGGCATTCGTGTTATTTTTGACTTCCATCTTTGATGCTGTGTCTCCAAAGAACAAACCAGCGTTGTTGGTTTGGTTTTCTCTTTCCTTCAGTGAAGCATTGAGAAGCATTTATCAGAACTCAGGGGTACCTTAAATACCAGTGTTTCCGGTGGGAGGATTGGCTTGCATTGGGTTTGCCAAGTGAAGCCGGTGCCACGTGTGTGTGGGAGGATGGCTGAGGGGGTCTTCGGGGCAGCAGTGACACCTGGCATCCGAACATCAACACTTACATCCATCTTTGGATTTTGGACACTAGAGAGCACATCAGTTGGGTGGAGTACTGGTGTTTAAGACTCACTACCTAATGTGAAATGGCCCCTGACTCATACACTACTTTGTGTGAGGTCTTCAGTTTGGGAGGCAAAGTTATTTTTTTTTAATTTTTATCATGAAAAATTCCCCAAAATACACAAATGGAAAAAGAATACAATATAAATAAACTCTATAAAATAAATCTAAAAATTATATAAAGGGTGTGATGTAATCTATTACCCATCACCAATTTCAATAATTACAAACTCATGAATAGTCTTGTTATTTTGCTCCCCACACCCCCTTCAGGATTATTTTGAAGCAAATTCCCAATATCACAGGGTGTAGATGTTGTGAATGCATCATCATGATAAGCAACCTCGAAGATCCCAAGAGAGTATTATGAATGGTAATACTGAGTACAATTCCTCTTTGCAACACGATTACAAGCTATTTATTTTAAGCAGTTAAATAATGAGAGGCCAGAGTTCTTCACACTTAAGACCACCTTTAACTTCCCAGGGAAGGCTCTTGGATAAATTCAACATGCGGAAAATCAATGCAGGACTTTATTTGGGCGGTGGGGAGTGATAGAAGACTTTGTTCAGATTTCTATTTCTTCAGTCTCACCAACAGAGTATTTAAAAAGTCAACGAAATAACATGAGGTCTATTATAGTAATCTTAGCTGGTCTCTATAATCCATCCTACCTTAAGTTATCTTTCTCAACTCCACCTTTTAGTAAATGCGGATGCCTATTATGTGCAAATGACTAGGCACAAGAGGGAATTCAAAGACAAATCAGATATGACTCCTGTTCTGTAATGAAGAATTTGTCTGGTCTTTGTCTTGGGCTCCTGGGAGGGGTTTCTAAGTCCTTGGAATTTTCCGAGTGATAAGGGTACCTTTGTTATTCATGGTGGACCTCAGGATGACAGACACCTGAGTTTATGATAACAAGATAACTCAGGGGCTGGCTGGTCATGAGGGAGAGACCAACTATGTAATTAGAGGGTCGGGTGTTCGATCCATATGGTATCAACCTGATCTCCAGGGAAGAAAGAGGGATTTGAGATTGAGTTCAATCATGTGATCAATGATTCAATCAATCAGGCCTGAATAATGAAACCCCAGTAAAAATTTTGGACACCCAAAGCTCAGGTGAGCTTCCTGGTTGGTGAACACATCAGTGTGCCCAGAGGACGATGCGTCCTGAGTCCACATTAAGAAGACATGGAAGCTCTGTGTTTGGGACCCTTACCCTATGTGTCTCTTCATTTGGCTAGTCCTGATTTACATCCTTTTCAAAACTGTAATCATTAGCATAGCACTTTCCTAAGTTCTGTGAGTCCTCCTAGTGAATTCTCAAACTTCAGGGGCTCATGAGAACCCCTGAATTTGTAGCCAGCTTGTCAGAAGTGCAGGCGGCCTGCGGACCTCCTGCAGGGCAGCTGGTGTCTGAACCTAAAGTGAGGATAGTTTTGTTGAGGATGTGCCCTTCACCTGTGGAGTCCGCAGTAGTTCAGAACTGCACTGCAGTATTGCAGCTCCTACCTTCCAAAATTCACAGATTAGTAGAGAAGGTAAGAGATAGATGTGAATAAAATTAAAAGTGTCGTGCAATGCGGAGCGGGGGAGGGCTGAGTGGCTCAGTCGGCGTAGCGTCTGACTCTTGTTCTCAGCTCAGGTCTTGATCTCAGGGCCATGGGTTCAAGACCCGTGTTGTCATGCAACAGTTAGAGATGTGCTCCGAGAAACAAGAGACCAGAAAGAGAACTCAGAACTAGGGACACTGGAGGAGGTGCTGGAGAAAAGATGGCCCTTGCCTGGAGCCTTGAAAGATGAGTGAGATTTGGACTTGCAGAAATTGTAATAAATATTTATTGAGTGCTTACTCTGCATCAAGCTCTGTTCTGGTGCTTTACACATAATAAATTATTTAGCATACACAGTCCTATAAGGTTGAATTCATATTCTCTCTCTTTTACATCAGAGTACACTGAGGCACCCAGAGATCAAACACCTTGCCACAGGTTGCGTAGCTAGTAAGTGGAGAGCTGAGATTTAAACCCAAGCAATATGAGGCTAGCACCCACACCTTTAACAACTACGCTTGACTGCCATTCAAGTAGGAGGAAAGAACATTCCAGGAGGAAGGAATAGCAGAAACAGCTGGGAAGAGAGAGGTAAAAACATAAAGGAAAGGAATAATGTTGGATAGGTACTTTGAATGCCAGACTAAGGGCTCTGAACTTGACTCAGGAGGCACTGGGACACCAAAGGTTGTTTTGTTTTGTTTTAAAGTTATTTTTTTTTTATATATTTTATTTATTTATTTGACAGAGAGAGAAAGAGAGCAAGCACAAGCAGGGGGAGTGGCAGAGGGAGAAGGAGAAGCAGGCTCCCCGCTGAGCAGGGAGCCCAACATGGGGCTCGATCCCAGGACCCTGGGATCATGACCCGAGCCAAAGGCAGATGCTTAACCGACTGAACCACCCAGGTACCCCTTTTCTTTCCAGGGGGGACACCAAAGGTTGTTAGGGACAGGGCTTTGTCATGAGATTCTGTGGACTTCTAGGCCCTGCAATCATGTAGGGAATTACCATTGAAAGCATGGTCTGCTCTTCCAAACCAGGAGATGGCTCTTCCCTCCTAAAGAACAAATCACTTTCTACTCAATACCCCAGTTGTGATGTATAGACTAGAGGCTCCAAAGGAGAGCCTCTCATTCTTACTTTTTAATCTTTCCTGGCAGATGGCGTAATGTACGCTATAGGCACTTGAGTGTTTGCAGAGTGAGTGGATATTATACTGGGTTGTACCATATCAAGTTGCTGATAGTTGACCCATTTCAACCTACAAGAATGGCAATTCATTATGGTTTCAACTTATTTTAAGACATTGCATTACAGTTATTCACAGAGACTGACCAGTGTTAAAATTCAAGTACATTACTGCTAAAGGCATTAAAGTAGGTGTTAGAAATTTTATAAGGGACTATTGTTTGGTTACAAATAATGTTGTGCAGAATTTAAACTAGAACATATATATATATATATATATATGAATATTGTAGCATAGTGTGTATACATAGATATAAGTACATATATTGTACATTTATGTATAGATAATATACATGTATTAGCATATCGTGGAATATATGCATGTATGTATATACATAGTGAGAGGGACACACACACAAAGGCCTATCTATAGGTTATTTCTACAAGAACTATTATCCATGCAATCTGATCTTGATGTCAAATCAGAAGGGGAAAAGCCATTCAAATCCAGTTTATAAAGGTGAGATAAAGCTCAGTACAGTAGATCCAGAATGAAGAGGGAAAAGAGAAACAAGAAAATTGGATGAACTTTATCTCATAGTTGATGTTGGATACAGTGTTTCAGAGAGGATTCTTTCTCAGTGGGCATGAAGAGGTCATTTTTAGCTGCCTTCAACCAAGAAGTTAGGAAATATTAAAAGTTAGGTAGGTGTCACCTTGGAGATGATGCCGTCAATCAAAGGAGAAAGACGAGCTGGTGTGTCAGTGACCCTCCTAAAGCAACAGAGACCTGCCCACGCACGGACCCTCTCACTGAGCTCCTGGCCGCTTCCACAGAGGGTCAGGCATCAAAGCTAAACCCCCGAGGGTCGCCATCATCTGGGCACCTTAACCGCCAGGGGTGAACTAATGGTTCAGACAGCGCAAGCCAAGTCTGGAGCACGTAACCCAGACTTTGCAGCCACCCCAGCCTTCCAGGGAGGAAGTTTATATGTATGCGAGAACCACAATTCAAGGAAAGGGAAATTAAAGTAGATCTAAAGTAGAATTAAAGTAGAAACCCAACTCAAATTCCTGTCCAGCTAGTCTGTCTTCATTCAGTGTGTTTGTTTAGTTTAATTGAATGGGAGACTGTAGAAGGCGATTTATTCCGAAAAGCGGGTGAGAACTGCTTGTTGCTTGCTGACTCTCCTGAAACGAAACTACTGGTGGGAAAGATTTTTCCTAACGATTCCCTGCAAAACAAAGTGCTCTAAACTAAACATTAATAGAGATCGTGATTTTCAAGCTAGAGAAGTAGAGAAGCTGGATTACATAGGTGATCATCTGACTTTCGATTTGCACAGAAAGGTGATCGCTCAGAGCATCTGAAGGTAAGGTCTAAATTGAAGTGCAAATGCCTCCCCCCCCCCAATTAAAAAATATGTATATTGATCAAATGGCATCAGGTGTATCTCACATTTACAAATCACTGGGCAATTCTGTTACAAGTTTCAAGCTATTTAACTTCTCTAACACCATAGTCAGAAAAACCTCAGCTTCTAATCGTTAAACTTAATCAGTACTGATTTTGTCCTTCAGATGCTGATCTTAAAAAGTGAAATCTATCATGTAGCTTCCTAATACTCTGCTAAAGATGTATAAGCCCACTTGGTAGCACCTTTTGAAAATCAACCTCCCACTATGCCCACCCGGAAGAACCACACGTACAAGTACCCTCAACCTCTCTTGAAATCCCTCATTTTTGTGTCCCAAGGAAATAACAGTACATTTCTAGTAGAATCACTCTTCTTTTTCTCCAGGTTCTCAGTTTTCTTTAGGAGGGAGGAAAGATTTGAGGAATCAGTTCTTCAAGCTGAGATGTCTCACAGGGTCTTGCTCACAATCCTACAAAGCCTGGAGGCCCCTGCTCAGCACCCTAGGTGCTTACTCTTGTGTTCTTTCCTCCCCTCTGTTTTGTTCCCCTGCTCTAACATGAGGAAGAGCCTGTTCTTCCAGAAGCCCCTCTTGCCAGGAGACATCATAAAGCCCAAGGAAAGCCATATAGCACAGACTTCTCAAAAGAGAGGCTAATACTAAATTCTCAGAATTTTCTCCCCTGATTTTCAGTCTACTTAATACCTTATTCCCTTTGAGGCTAAAAGGTCCGGACAAGTGTTTGTTTTCCTGGCCTTTATAGCTTCCCTCCCCTTGCTTCTCTCCACTCTATGACACTTTTCCTTTTTTTAGCAATAAAATAATGATATAGCCACTCTGCTGGAATTCTGCCTCGAACTATATGTAATAACACCCCCACTCCCACACTCAGAGCTTCCCACCCTCCCTTACCCTTCTTCTGACCATCTGACATGCTTACTCAATGATTTGTCTCCTCTTTCTCCCAGAAACTGTAAGCTCCCTGAGGACAGAAACTTTGTCTTTGACCCATGCGTCTCCAGAGGGCCAGCACACACATGTTGTCCACATTCTATAAATATTTGTTAAATGTGTGAATAAATGTGCTTAGATTAGATAATATAGAGAAAGACAATGAAGGACAAACTTGCACAAAATAAATTTTCTAATACTTTTTCATGTAACAGTGTGTTGAATATCTAGTAAAGAATTACCCAACAGGTATTAAAACTGTCAAGAACATTCTAAACCTGCCCCTAAATATAGTAGGAAAAAAGATGACTTCTGCTTTTAGAAATACATTCTTTGTGGGAATTTTTTATTTTTTAAAGAAACAATCTGTTAGACAAAATATGTGAAACCTTTTTATTTAAAGCCTATAAAATACAGAGTCGTATCATCAAATTCAATGAGTTTTTCTTTCTTTGTATGCCTCAATCACCACCAACCTGATATACGTCTTAAAGTAATTTTATTATTTTTGGAGAGAGGTCACCTTCACCAAAGATCATATGAATGGCACATATGCCTTTTTAAGCAATTTCTTTTACAATATTGACTACAGAGGGACGCCTGGGTGGCTCAGTCCGTTAAGTATCTGCCTTCAGCTCCAGGTCATGATCCCAGGGTCCTGGGATCGAGTCCTGCATTGGTTTCCCTGTTCAGCGGGGAGCCTGCTTCTCCCTCTGCCCCTCCCCCCTCCTTTCTCTCTCTCTCTTGCTCTCTCTCTCTCTCTCTCGGAAAAATAAATAATCTTTAAAAAATAAAATACTGACTACAGAATCATATGGTACTTTCTAAAAGCCTCCAAACCAGTCAGAAAGTTTGTGTCTCTAAAAAAATGAAAGAAGGAAAGGGAGGAGAATATGCTGGAACCTCATTTAATCTTCCAGGATGATTCATTTTTTATAATTGTATTTCTCCATATATTGTCAATGGCACAGTACAGTGTTGGATTTACTCAGGATCAAGGAATCTCTTATTAAATCAAAAGCTGATGAGTGTATTGTAAATGCAGCTCAGTTCAAATTTACCGGCCTGTAGAGCAGAGCTAGCTCTGCTCCGGACTCAGTTCTGTCTATTAGATACGAGCTGGCCTATCCGGAATTGGTACTGAACCTCGGGCCTGCTTCTACTCACCGATGGGATTCGGCCTGCAGGATTCAGCGGTGCCAGAGCAGGAGAGCCTTTTGCAGGATGCAGACCACCACAGGGTCCAGTGTTCTGCCCTGCTCATGGCAGTTCTGCCTTCCTTTTGGCTGACCAGGAACCACTCGGTCGCTTTCCCCTTTACGCTTCAGTAACACTTCCAACAAATCTCCCTATAGCACCTATCACAGAGTTTTGCGATCATTGATTTACACCCAGGACTACTGCTGGCCTATATGGCACCTTTGTATAAATTAGAAAAAGACACCCCTTCCTCTGAGGGAGTCAGAGAAAGATGGGATATTAGGAATCACGTATTTTCATCCAGTTGAGGGAGAATAACAGGGCACCGAGGACACTCATCTTCCTTCCTCTTCAGCCCGCACCTCCACCACAAAACAGGAGAGGGATAGGTCGACAACAACAGTTTTTGCTCTTAAGTTCAGTTGTGAGATATATCTTGTTCACAGGAGTGAGGGTTTTCCCGTAAAGACCAAATCTCCTCCAGAATAAATGAAACCAGGGCAGCATTTTGCGGGAGAAAGTTGGTTTTTTTTTTTTTTTTTAGAGACAAGGCACTTGATTTTCAAGTGCGTGCTTTGCGGGTTGTCAGCCATTCAGTGATCTTTTACTTTTTTAGAGATGGTCTGGTGCTTTGGCTTTTCAAAGAGAACAAGAGAAAAAAATGCAATGGTGCTTTCTTCTTGGGCCTGAGACCATTCCAAAAATAACCTGATCATTTCTCCCTCCTGTGAGCTCTTTGGGAAAGGAGGGAGACTGCAGGGGAGAGGGGAAGGGATTGAAGTGTGAGAAGGGGGTGAGAGGCGGTTGTTACAGGAATCTCCGTAATATCCTGGTGAACCGTCTGGATGAACTGGCGCACTGGATGCTCCTCTCTGTGGTCTCGGCCAACAGGGTGTACTCTCTCTGGAGACTCCTTTTCTCAGTGAGCTAGAGGCTCATCCTGATGGAGGGGAGTTACACTGGCCTTTCCACTCCCTTTTTCCCAGCCACGCTCTGGGTGCTTGGACGACATGTATTGCTACACATAGCAGCATGGCTATAGGGGCCCGTTTCCCGGAGTCGTAGGTTTTAACCCTAGAGCTAATCTATTTCAGTGTTTTCAAGTCTCTCTGACATCACCTCCTGGTAAGAAAAATATTTCGTGGGGCACCTGGGTGGCTCAGTCGGTTAAGCGTCTGCCTTCGGCTCAGGTCATGATCCCAGGGTCCTGGGATCAAGTCCCACAACAGGCTCCTTGCTCAGCAGGGAGCCTGCTTCTCCCTCTCCCACTTCCCCTGCTTGTGCTCTCTCTCTGTCAAATAAATAAAATTTTTTAAAAAAGAAAAACATTTCGCATCACAACCCTGTACACACATAACTATATAAACCTAGATTTAACTGGAACAAAAATTTTTGGAAATAACATTTAGTCATACAACACGGAATGTACTCTAACATTTTCTATTCTATTCTCTTTTTTAAATGCTGACCAGGGCGCCTGGGTGGCTCAGTTGGTTAAGCATCAGACTGCTTGATTTCAACTCGGGTCATGATCTCAGGGTCGTGGGATCGAGCCCCACGTCGGGCTCCGTGCTAAATGTGGAGCCTGCTTAAGATTTTTAAAAAAATGCTGATCACAACTCACTAAATGGATTTCATGATTCACTAAGAGGCTGAAGCCTACAGGTTGGGAATCACTGATCTATTTTAATCCTCTTATGTTATAGAACAGGAAACCCAAGTCAAAAAAGGTTAAGTGATCTGGACGAGGTCACACAGCCACTGCCTGGTGGCAGAACCAGGCTGAAAATCCAGGTAGTGAAATCGTCTAACTCAGCTAATTATTAGTAATAAACACTGCTCTTGCAAAACAATGGGCAGATGCTGTGCTAGTTCTGTGAAGGGTGCCCTATTATAGAAACACATAGATTTTGTTTTAACGGTGGAAAATCAAAGTCACTTAAAGGAGAACTAAACAGAATGTCATCCCTCGGGGAGACTGGGTGGCGCAGTTGATTGAGCTTCTGACTCTTGGCTTCCGCTCAGGTCGTGATCTCAGGGTCATGGGATCCGGCCCCAAGTCGGGCTTCGAGCTCAGCGCAGAGTCTGCTTAAGATGCTCTCTCCCTCTGCCCCTCCCTGCCATGGGTGCTCTCTCTTGCTGTCAGATAAATAAATAAATCCTTGATAAATAAATAAATAAATAGAATGTCATGCCCAAATCCTCACACACAAATCGTTTTCAGTTGCAAACTCTAGTGTCTGTATATATCAATATAGAGATAAATATTATATTTATTATATATACTATATATTTATTACAAACCTAAAAAATATAATTACATATTATATATATATGTATATATAAAGCCTGTGTGTCCTCCTGTTCCACCCAATTTTATCCTGTTCAAAAAAAAAGTCTGCTTCAGCCAAACCAAATACTCTCTCTTCCTCTCTCCCTCCCCTTCCCTCTCTCTCTCTCTCACCAGCAACAAGGCTGATCTCCAACCTGTCCAGGATACAAAACTGAGGATGCAGCATGCTGATTTTGCCCATGGCTCTTTTTTTTTCATTGATAAGGTACCTGTTCACCAGTTCATGTGTCAGCTGTTGAAAGCAGCAATGACCTTTCCCAACAATTGGCCTCTGTCTTTACATTGGCTTTCTGCACTTGACTGGGAGTCATGAAGATCACCTTTAGGGCACCTTTCAACCTATTCCTATGAAATGGCAGCAGAACAGAAAATGAACCAGAAGTAAATGGACATTTGTGGATACACTGAGGAATAGATATGGGTGCTTTTAGCTTGTGAACGTGAGAATGTCACAGGTTGTTTCTGAACATGTTCCAGCTGGAGGCAAAAAAAAAATGCTTTGGGGGTAAACATATGGGCCACATGTGCAGAAGCCCTGAAAATTAGAGATGAAAGTTATATATGCAAAATTACCACAGAAATTCCTGCTGTGATCATTATGAAATTGCCTTGGAGTGTGGGTTTCTGGCTCACCTTCCAGGCTATCCAATTGCTTTCATAAAACCCTCGGCAACATTATCCCCTCTTCCCTTGGTCGACCTTACCTCAGCACACACAGTAAATGTCATGCCTGTCCCAAGCCCTACCTGTGAGGACAACCGTGTAAGAAATGATTCCTTTCTGGGGGAACAGGGAGAATAAATCAGAAGATTTGATTATAACCTTTAAAAATCCATTTTTAAAAATCGGTCCATTTCAGTGCCTTCTACAGGCAGGCATCTTTAATAGTACCTATAACTGTGTGTGCTTTGGCAGACACATGTTGACTCTTGCAATGGGCAGCTTCCGTCATATCCGTATTTATGGCAAATATGTTAGAATGTAATCCATCCCTGTGTCTGTGAAGGGATCATCAATTACAAGTTCTCGTTTCCCTCTCATTATATTGCTTTACTTCTTTTCAAAGAATGACATGGAAATTGCCATGAGATGGAGAATATTCAGTCCTCAGAAGAAAACAGAAGACCAACTCTTCTAGCTGAGTGGAAGTGTGGCATATATAATGTTTGTTTCATTTCTCGTTTCCTCTTTGAGCGACACAATGTAACGACACAATTCAGTATTATCAAGGAGGTGCCATTTCACAGGAATGACTGCTAGCATGGTGGATAGAAGGTTCCACAAGCCAGATTTGCTGCTGATGACACTAGCAATTCGATGACATTAAAAAAAAAAAAAAAGTCAAGTATTATTTCCAAAAGGGATAGGCATCTTTGAAGAAATAAGACTGCCTTTTCTTTGACTTTCATGCTCCAGTTCATCCCCAACAGACAGATGTGGGGAAGAACCTGTATCCGTACTCAAAACAATATGCTTCCTTTAATGTCAGTCCCAGGTGAAGTGAAACCAGCCAGGAAGAACATGGCAACCTCTCTGATTTTAATAATCAATAGTTCTCAAAAAAACCAGGTCTATATTATTGTTATTCCAGCAAGCTGACCATTTACAAATAGATCGTCTCCAAAATTTTCATTTGTATATTTGGAATATACGGTGTCCAGTGTAGGTGCCCATATGTGCAGTCTGAAAATGATGGGTTTCCAGGCCAGCCATAGACATCTATGTCATTCGTCATGCTGATGGTGTTGGAAGATTTGAAGAAGTGTGAAGCTTTCAAAGAGTAGTAGTCTGCCTTGGGAAGACAATCTGTGGCATAAAATCCAAAAACAATCCCCTTATAATTTCTGCTACTTTCAGGAAGGGAGGGAGGGAGGGAGAAGGGGAGGGAGGGAGGGAGGAAGGAAGGGAGGAATAATTAAATCAGCCATGGTCCAGCCAAGAAACAGAAACCTTTTTGAGTGTTTTGGTTTCTCAGGAGACAACAAAGCTGAGCAGCTGCTAGAAGGTGACAAGGCAACCCAGAAATTAGCAGTGGCAGGAACTTACTACCACCGCTAGAGTAGAGGGGCAAAAGGAGGAGAGGATGTTTCCAGAAGCCAGAAGCCAGCTCACCCTGTAGAATCACAGTGTGCAGTCCAGTGGGGGCTGGGTCCTTGAAGGAGCTGCCATAGACGCCATCAGGGAGGCACCTACGGATTCAAGGAAGGAGAAGGAGGAATACCAAGGCTTCTCCCTTCCTCCACCATCCAGTTCCCATTGGTGCCTTCCATTGACCAAACCCAGCCAGAAACCAGCTGACACAGGATCCTAGGAAACTCAGCCTGCAGGGGTCAGTCTCCTGCAATATAGAGCAGAGCAGGGAAAGGCAAGAAATGGATCTGAGGGCTCACAGGCCTGGCTCACTAGCCAACTAACTAAAAAGAAGGGGGAAAAAAAAAAATCTAACCTCAAGCCCAGCCAGATCCGACAGGAAGAGATTGCTTATTAGCTCTGAGAACAAGGACCATGCATGATCTACATGAAAAGTCAAATCACAATACAACTGAAATAACACCACCAGGCATCAGTATGAAAGAGGCTGCAAGAGAAACTGTGACACCTCCCATGAGCTGGGAGAGACCATGTTTGAACTGACTGGGTTCTAGTTCAGAAGGAAGGGAGATCGGGATGAAATCGAGGCTTCTGGGACCAGGGAGGCACCATCTGCAGGGACAGACAGGTGTTGTACCGGGTCAAACACTGCATAGTCACGGTCAAAAGATAAATGAAACCTGAGGAAAGGCAGCGGACTCCTCGGCAGGGAGGGGGCAGGTGTAACCCGGGCTCTTCCCAGAAGGGCCGGCGTCTAGGTGAGAAGTCACGCTGCAGAGTGTTCAATGACTAGGTGCAGTCTGGTTGTAAAGTTTGAGAATGACAAGCTTGCTGGGTGGCAGGTTTCCGCACAGGATCTGGTTTGAAAACAGAGGGAAGAGCAAGTAGAGACCAACCCCAAGGGCCAAGAAGCCACACAATCGATCTCCTGCCAGTCTCCCCTGTAACCTGCAAGCTGCTCAGGGAGGATCCGGCCCTCGTCTGCCTTAGTATTCCCAGAGCTTTGGGCAGTGTGTGGTAGGTGCTGATGGCGCGGTGGTTGAATGAATGAACGGCCTGGCATGAAACCCCAGGCAACTGGGTTGGCAGAACCACTGAGAACACGTGGGAAACGATCTGAAGTGATGTGGCAGCGTGGTGGCCGTGGAAACCCCCAGCGGCAGTCAGACCCGTGTGGGCAGCTGCAGGCACAAAATGAGACGGTTCTTTCTGAGCAAGTATGAGGTGTCAGAAATAGCACAGGCTGATGCAAATGGCCACAGCTGCCAGCAAAGGATGGAGGGTTCGCCCCGCACAGAACACGTTCGCGCCCACCCAGGTCTTCCCGGCCATAGCCTCAGCTCCGAGCGGGCGGGGGCTGCCGCCCAGAGCCGAGACCCACCAAGTGGGCACAGGACTGCCACCTGCCACCGCGGTCCCAAGGCTTTAGAAGGCTGCTCCCGGGGATTTTGCTTGAAGAGCCTGCCCCTCCCATGTTACCTGGCTGGGAAAGCGTCCCAAGCACAGAGCTGGTTTCAAAAAGAGATTAAAATACCATTAAGAGGGTCACCTGGGTGGCTCAGTCGGTTAAGCGTCTGCCTTCGGCTCAGGTCATGATCCCAGGGTCCTGGGATTGAGCCCCACATCAGGCTCCCTGCTCTGCGGGAAGCCTGCTTCTCCCACTCGCACTCCCCCTGCTCTGCCAAACAAATAAAATCTTTAAATAAATAAATAAATACAATACAATACCATTAAGAAATGACCAATGTGTCAAGTGGTCCCATAATGAACATACAGCATCTTTCATGTAGGAATTTTGAGTGTGAACCTCTCTCTCCAAGCGTACCAGACTCTCTCCTTTAGAAGAGGGCGCTTTAGCTTGAACGGGGACACCAGCAACCTGGGGTCCCTCTCTGATGTGTGTTGCCTCCTTAAAACCTCTCACCAGGCCCAGGAGGAGGGGGAGGTTCTGACAAAACCCAGGAGAAGACCGTGCTGATTATTAGCGTTTTGAGAGAAGGAACCACACCCGATTCGTATTTGTTTGTTTCGGGTTTCCTGTCCCCTAGGCGGGAATCTAGCCCAGTGCCTGCCTGATGCAGAGACTCAAATATTTTAGGTGGAAGAGTCCCATCAGAGAAGCTATAAAAATTCTCCTACTTAAATTTTGAAAGAAATTGAAGAGTACCAGATACATGCAGTTACACTAACAGTACTACCAACAACTACAATGTACTGAACACAAGCTAAGCTCCGGGATCCCCGCTGAAGGACAGAGCAATCTCCTCCGCCCGACCCCGCACCCCCTCCAACCGTTCAAGGCCCACATTTAGGACACCGCCACTGGGCGTGACCAAAACCTCGATCTTACTTTTATTTATTTATTTTCCGCCTTCTTCCATAAAAGATTTGAGGTGACCTACAAGAATACACACGTCAAAAGGAGAGTTTGAAAGCGTTTTCGTTTCCTGGGCCTGCGATCACAAAGCACCACAAGACGCGGGGCTTCAACAACAGAAACGTATTGTCTCACGGTTCTGGAGACTGGAAGCACAAGATCGGGTTTTGGCAAGGTTGGTTCCTTCTGGAGGAGCTAGGGAAGGATCTGTTCCAGGCCTTCTCCTTATTTCTGGGGGTCTCTTGGCTTTTCATAGCATAACTACAGTCTTCACATGGCATTCTTCCTGGGTGCAAGTCAGCACCCAAATGTCCCCTTTTTCAGGAGGACACCCGTCGTATTGGATGTGGGGGCCCCCCTTACTCCAGTATGATTTCATCTTAACTAAGTTCATCTGCAATGACCCTGTTTCCAAACAGGATCACATTCTGAGGTACTGGGGGTTAGGATTTCAACACAGAATTTTGAAGAGATACGATCCAACCCAACACAGAAAATGAAAATAAAGAAAGCATGGAGGAATTTCCAGAAGACAGAATACACACATTTTTCTAGTCACCTTCCTAAAATCTCAGCAAATGACTAAAGTAATAATACAAAGTTATTAGGCCACAAGCAGAAAGAGGCTTCAGGAAAGACAAAACTAGATGGATGGAGGATGTTTAGCAGAGAGAGGAGAGGTAGCTGACCTGCAAAAAAGAATGAACAAATTATAAATACAGATTACAAATATAGTACAAAGTATAAATACAGTGAAGAAATGTTGAGATGAATTTGCAAAACACGATCCAACCATAGAGCGATAATCAATTATATTCCACAAACTATTTGTATCTTTACAGACAAGAATTATTTGCATGACTATCAGCTTTCTGTAAGTGTTTTAAGGAGTTGTAAAATAAGTCCAGCCAAAGATAAACAAGGATGCACATTCCTAGAATATCACATAATCCCAGAGTCTTTAACATTCCTTTGAAAAGATGTCTGGTAATTGCTTTTGCCCATTTGAAAGTCTCAGTGTTTTTCCTTGCGTGTAGTGAAGGGCTCACTAACCTCTGGAATCTTGCAGCATAAGGTTTTGTGTGATTATTCAATAATGGGATTCAGATTTGGTTTGAGAAGCAAAAGCAAAAAGGGAAACCGGTTATACATTTATTGGGATGCCCGGTGGGGCTTCAAATACTTGAAACTAAAGAAGTTTCGTTTCATTTTTAATTGCTGGCAAATTTTTTTATCTGAAAAAAAGAAGAGATCCATTTGCTTTTGGAGTCAGCTTCCTTTGTTTGGGCAAAAATTTTCAAAATGATCCCTTTATTGATACAAATGTAAAGCAAAACCCACCCATTGTTTTAGAATACCCTCTGAGGTCATCATTAACTCTGAATGCAGTTAGGTTAAGCAGTGTGTTTAAAAAGAGAAATTGGGTTCATTTTCAGTAAGATCATGTAATTGGAGAACTTTTAAATTTTAATTTCTTCCTGTATGGGTTTAGACTAAACCATCTCTGAAAATTAGTTTTAGGGATAAATGTGTTTTTTTGTCCAAGTAGTTGCTCCTATGAGAGGTAAGTCTGGACTTTTCTGGGAGGCCAGAAACCTTCTGACCTTTTTATGCCTTCTTTTTTTTTTTTTTTTGTTAAAGATTTCATTTATTTATTTGAAAGAGAGAGAATGAGAGAGAAAGCGGGAGCACATGAGATGGGGGAGGGTCAGAGGGAGAAGCAGACTCCCCGCTGAGCAGGGAGCCCGGTGCAGGACTCGATTCTGGGACTCCAGGATCATGACCTGAGCCGAAGGCAGTCACTTAACCAACTGAGCCACCCAGGCGCCCCTTATGCCTTCTTTTTATGCCAAACTGTGAAAAGGGCCTAAACACACAGTATTTCTTAAAATGACCCAGATTTGGGGAACTCTATAATCAATTATTGGAATTTCGTTATTTAAGCCAGAAAAGCCAGACATACTACAGGTCTATATTCCTGTTCCTACCATTGATTATCCCAGGACAGGAAATGGGCACACTTCAGTCTTTGTGAGCAGAAAGGCAGAAGATGGCCAAGTCTCCCCCTTCCCAGAACAAACCTCAAGAGTTGTGTTCTTTTTCATATATACAAAAAAAAAAATTAGAACTTGAATGTCCATCAGTGAAGGATTGGTTTACAAAATTCAGTTACAGTATATCCAAACAACGGAATACTATGTAGACATGAAAACAAATGTACAAAGTATCTACGAATTGACATGGAAAGTATTTTTTTTTCCACCTAAAAAAAAGGTAGGCAGTGCAGAGCTGGTGTAATTGCCCAACAAACCAACCACCTGCTAGCTTCCCAGACCTCCATCCTCCATGTATGGTCACAAGATGACCGCCATCCTTCCAGGATTCGCTTCTAAGCTCCAGGAAAGATGAAGAGGGAAGGGCCAAGTACAAAAGGCAAAAGCCAGTTGAATCTTTTTTTTTCCCTAGCCAGGAAGACAATAGTATTTCCAAAAGGCCATACTCACATACACTTCTGTTTAACATTTCATTGGCCCAAACTGTGTCACATGATTACAGTGACAGGACCAGGTGCAAGGGGACCTGTGCAGTCTGGTTTCTCAGTTGGGCACTGTTGCTCCCTTATATAGCTCAGCTGCCTGGCAGTGTCTGCCCCGTGAGTGTATCAAAGACTAAAAGAACGTACACTAAACAGTTAACAGGATACGTCTTTATTGATAGTATTCTCAGTGATCCATAACCATCTCTTTTATGTTCTTCCATATCACTTGGAGCTATCATTCAATGTTATTAGAAATCCAGAACCACGGGTCCCATCACAGACCTACTGAATCAGAAACTCTGGGACTAGTACTTCTACTGCTAGGTTTACCACTTGTCAGGGTGATTCTGACACGTGGGGAGGATTGAGAAAGAGTTTGTTATATGCCTTTCAAAAATCAGTAAAAAGAAAAAAGATATTTTCATTCTGAGAAAAAAAATTGTGTAAGTCAAGGATCTCACTCAAGCTCACAAGTGTTTTTCACAGTAGAGCTACAAATACAATCTAATTAATGAAGGTGTCAACTGTTTCTTCCTTCTTTTGAATCATTAACATTTATCCTGGCCATAAGCAAAGTTTTCCGAAGCTAACATTCTGAAAAAGAAAAAAAAAAATCAACCTTGTGTTTTGATTCATTCCTCTACATTTTTCTTGGGTCTCATCTCCCAAATTTACAAAGACTCAATTAGGTTTGTGCCAAACTTTTTTGAGCACATAAATGGTAACAAGAATGTGGGGTAGAAGTGAGGGAAGAGAGAAGCAGGTCTCAGGTGGGCACGCTCGGGATCACACGAATTGAGACTATTGGAGAAAATGGGAACTACAAGCTGGACACAACTTCCTTTCTCTTCTGAATGATGAATGGGCAAGGAGGAGAAAGGAAGGGTGATGCCATCTTGATTGGGAGAGGAAGGTGACAATGAGGTTAATTTGTAGGCAGTGCCAGATGCTTGCTGATGAGACCTGTGTCTCAGCACCAAGAAGCAGGGCTGCTTTGATGTTGCGTAAACACCACCATAATTTCCTTTTCTTCTTTTTGCTAAATATATTACTTATTCTTGTTTTGTATAAACGGGGGTTTATAATGGGGATGTATAAAAGAGTATGTAAAGCTCATGGTGCCTGAAATGACACCTCATCAGATTGAAAATAGGAAGTCCTCAGTCGCTATTTAGAGAAAAATGTTCTTGTTTATTTCTTGCAAACATTTCACCCCCTTAAGTAGATCCTGAACCACAATATGTGAGAAGTTAACAAACCTATTCCTCCAATCTTATCAGTCAGAAAATGTCTCCCAGAGAAATGATACGTAAGTGTTTATAAAAGACTGGAATTTCACATGGAATTTTAGTTGTTGATTCCTTCTATACTGAAATTTCACACTAAGAACTAGGATCTGAGTCAAAGCACAGATTTGCAAAGCTCTTATGCCCAGGGCCCAGGAAAAGTCAGCCATCACAGGGTGCTTCTGGCCGTTTTTCACATCATTAATCATCTGGGTATCAATGACTTCAGTCACCTGTAAGATCACTACACATACTTTACAAATATAAGGTGCTCTCAAAAAATTCCCGTGTCGCAAATAGCCTTGTGGAAATTATGACTTCTGATTCTTGCATCTTGCCTTCATTTTTCTAAAATAAAATAAAGTGTTCAGATATGTCCACAGATACTTAGACTACTGAGTGGCATGGCTGACATATTGCCACAGTTGAGTGGACAAGGACAAACAAGCCAGGAGAATTGAGGTTGGATAAAATTAAGATTAAAGATGTCTCCCTGTAGAGGCGCCTGGGTGGCTCAGTCGGTTGAGCAGCAGACTCTTGGTTTCGGCTCAGGTCATGATCTCAAGGTCATGGGATGGAGCCTGAGTGAGTTCCATGCTCTGCAGGGAGTCTGCTTGAGACTCTCCCTCCCCCTCCCCCACTCGCACTCACACGTGCACGCGCACGCGCGCGCTCTCTCTCTCTCTCAAATAAATAAATCTTAAAAAAAAACAGATGTCCCACTGTAGAGAGCCAACCATTTGAATGTCTGCAATGCCAGCTAAGAAATATCTAATTACAAACTAATCCCTTTTGCCTTGTAAATTGTTTATACCTTTTTCTGTGATTTGAATGGGTTAATCATTCAGGAAAAATAGATCAGTCATAAGGAAAGACTGTGGAAAAGAGAATCACAGAGAAAAATGCTAGCAGTGTCCACATTAAACCTTTGAGAAGCACCATTCCAAAGCTTAACAGTTAAGTATGTGGGTTTTGCCATCAAGCAATCTTGTGTGGTCAGAAATTTGAAACTCGTGTTTCTTAGCTCTACCTTCAGTGTGACTTTGGGACATTTCCACTGGCCCCTCTGTACTTCCGTAACATCATTTGTAAAATGGGAATAGTAATAGTTCCCATCGCATAGGTCAGTGGTGGGGATGAAATGAGATACCATATTCTACACTGTGTTGGAATGGTGCTTGGCACATGGTCAGCCCTTGATATCAGCTATTATTATTATTATTATTATTATTATTATTATGTCTGTATGGCTATTTCAATATTAAATATTGCTTTTCATAAATGTTATTTAAATGTTGCATGTAAATACTTCATTTGATTTAATAATTAATATTTAATATTAAGTCAATATTTAATTAATAATTAATATTAATTTAATTACTATTTACTTAATAGTAATTTAATTTAAATCTTTAATTTAATTTAATATTAAATGAAAAGCAATTTAATTTGCATTTAATATTTTAAGTTATGCTCTCTCGAGGCCCCTGGAATCTCTTGAGCACGGCCCCCTCTCCTTCCTCCTCCCCACAATCCTTGGCAGATTTTGTTGATTCTGTGAGACTGCAGCAGAACAAAGCTGCTATGGGCAAGTGGGGAGACCCAAGAAGAAACACACCTACTGTGGCCCAGAGGTCATGTATAATCTCGTGTGTAATCTCCTGTGACTTGCTTATGATCAATAAAATATGGCAGTAGAATATGCCGCTCCCATAACTGGAGAAAGAAGGATCGGGAGAAAGAGAGCATAAAAAGGGAGTGACTCCCCATCTGGAGCCACAGAGAGAGACTCTCCGCTCCAAGCATTGACAGAGCAAACATCCACACTGTGAATTGCCTACAGAGGGGACCCTATGGCAGGGAACGGCAGGCAGCCTCCAGCGGGCAGCCAGTAGGAGGCCAGGGCCCTCGGTCCTGCAGGACAAGGACAGGAATGGTGCCAACAACCTGAATGAGCTTGAAGCAGACTCTCCCCAAGCCTCCAGATGAGAACACATTCTGGCCAACACCTTGATTGGAGCCTTGTGAGAATGAGCAGAGGATACAGCTAAGCGGTGCCTGGACTCCTGACCTATGGAAACGAGGAGATAATAAGTGTGTGTTGTTTTAAGTTGCTACATTTGTCACACAGCAGTAGAAAATAAATACACCTGACTTCAACTATGAGTCTTTTTTTTGTTAAGATTTTATTTATTTATTTGAAAGAGAATGAGAGAGAGAGAGAGCACATGAGAGTGGGGAGTGTCAAAGGGAGAAGCAAACTCCCTGCTGAGCAGGGAACCTGATGGGGGACTCGATCCCGGAACTCCAGGATCATGACCTGAGTGGAAGGCAGACGCTTAACCGACTGAGCCACCCAGGCGTCCCCAACTATGAGTCTTGATAGAGGTTAAATTGTGTCCCCCACAGAAGATATTGAAGTCCTAACTCCTAGCCCCTGAGAATGTGACCTTACTTGAAAATAGGGTCTTTGCAGATTACCAAGTTAAGATAAAGTCACTGGAATGGTCTCCAATCCAGTTTGACTGGTGTCCTTATAAGAAGGGGAAACACAGATAATCTACAGAAGGAAGCCACAGGGAGAAGGCTGCCATCTACAAGCCAAGCAATGCCTGAGTACCAGAAGCTAGGAGAGTGGCATGGAACAGATTATCCTTCACAATCCTCAGAAGGAACCAACGAACCCTATCAACACCTTGATTTTTGGCTTCTATCCTGCAGAACTGAAAAAAAAAAAATTCCTGTTGTTTAGGCCACTTCATTTATGGTACTTTGTTATAACAGCCATAAGAAAATAACAGTTTTCAAAGGCAGGGAGCTGGGAAGGGCTGCTTTCCAATCATAGATGGGGAAAGACTAGAAAGGAGAATAGAATTCATCCATTCATCGATCCAGCCAGCCAGCCAGCCAGCCATTCAATCAACAGACATGGAGCCTCCACCTTGCCAGGTGTTGTGACAGGCAGGCACTGTGTGCTATGCAGTGGGGTTATAGAGATCAAAGTACAGCCCCAGCCCTCAAGAAGCTCGCCATCTAATGGAGAGGGTACAGCAAGCACAATTCAGTTTGACATGTGCTAGAGCGGAGGATGCGCATAGCTTTATGGTGCTTGATCCTACCTGGAAAGAAGGGGTAAGGAAGGCTCCCTAGAAGAGGAACATGGGAGAGGGAAAGGAAAAAGAAAAAGAGGGTAATCTAAAGACAAGGAATAATACAAAAGAATGTATGAAGAAGGCATAAAAGAGCAAAGATATTCCAAGTACAGCTCCTCATGGCCAGAGTGGAGAGTGCTGTGGGCACAAAGCCAAGCGTGCTGCTATGTGCCGTGCTAAAGGATGTGAACTGTGTCCTGAGAGTTTGGGGAGCCACTGAGGAGCCTTACAGAAGTCAGTGACATGATCAGATTCAGGTGGGATTGTGATAGAGAGTCCTGAATCATAGCCATGGCAGACGGGATAAAGAGGAGAAGACACATTTGAGAGATATTTAGGAGGCAGAATTGACAAAACTTGGTGACTGGTTGTGTTAGAGAAATGAGGAACAGAAAGGAGTCCAGAATGATTCCATATTTCTCTTGCTGACTAAGTAGGTCGTGGTAACTTCCCCAAACCAGGGAGTATGAGAAGAGGTATGGGTTGGAGAGATGAGGTTAGTTGCCACCCCTGTGGCCATTCAGTTCTTCTTTGTTAAGAGAACCCCAATTTTGTTCACCCCCTCTGAGGGGCCATGAATTCAGGGGAGCCTGGACCCCTGTCCAGTACATGGGCAAATCTTGTTAGATCTAGACCCACACTGTCCAAGACAGTACCACTGGCCACATGTGGCTCCTGCTCACTGGGAATGTGGTTAATCCAAAGCGGGATGTTCTGTGAATGTAAATATACACTAGATTTCAAAGACTTGGTATTTTTTTAAAAATGTAAAATATATGGGGCACCTGGGTGGCTCAGTCGTTAAGCGTCTGCCTTCGGCTCAGGTCATGATCCCAGGGTCCTGGGATCCAGCCCCACATCAGGCTCCCTGCTTAGCGGGAAGCCTGCTTCTCCCTCTCCCACTCCCCCTGCTTGTGTTCCCTCTCTCGCTGTGTCTCTCTCTATCAAATAAATAAATAAAATCTTTTTTAAAAATGTAAAATACAACATTAATCATTTATTGGATATATGTTGAAATAGTATTTTAGATATATTTGGGATCAGTAAAATATACTATTAAAACTAATACCGCCTGTTTCTTATTGTTTTTAATGTGATTGCTAGAAAGTTTAAAATTATATATATGACTCACATTATATTTCTAGGAGATAGTGCAGGTTTAAGCCAATCATGGTGGTCTTATTCCCTTACCAGGTGAAGGATATAGGATGGTGTGCATGTAATGCCATTATGACCAATGAAAATGGGGGGGGGGGGGTTTGATGGTAAGGCTTCTAGAAGGTTTTCCTCTCTCTTCAGATGGAACATACATAAAACAAGGAGAGACATTCCTTTTTCTGCCATGGTTGTTGACATCACTGTGTGCTGCCTGGAATAAGAGCAGCCATTTTGGGACCTTGAGAATAGCTGGCTTAAGAAAATACATCAGAGTAGAAAGACAGAAAAACTGTCCTTGATGACACAATGGAGCCTCTGAATCCACAGAATTTTTATGTTAAAATTGTGGGTTTTGTGTTAAATAAACAAATATTTTGTTAAAGTCAAATTTAAAGGGGTTTCCCATTACTTGCTGACAAAAGCATTCCATCTAGTGGCAACAGTGTCAGAGGCTGATCTCTGGCTACGTTATCCCTCTTCTTCATTTATATTCAAGTTTTTCTCTGAAAAAATAAGGAGAAAAATCACATAACTATTTGGATAATCCTTTTGTGATCCATTTCAGTATACCATCATCTTTTGTGAAAGGATGATGAAAAAAAACTCCTCATTGGCTAAAATGGTCTGGATGGGTTAACAC